>NW_026652285.1:82867980-83281667 GCF_009828535.3 Hylobates moloch
AAAAAAAAAAAGAAATTATGATTTGCCACTGTAAATCTTATCATCATCTCTCTGAAATAATTTATTCCTTTTCCAGTAATTTTGGGGGTTGCCCTCTACTTCCTTCATTCATATAAGCTATTTCGGGGAGCAATTGTAGGACCCCATTCTGTAATGTTTTGGCATTCAATCCAGACCCAGTCCCTCAAACAGTCAAAAGCATAACACATGTTCTGACTACGATACTATGACTGCTTCGGTTTCAAGCAGCGAGCCTCCAATCCCCCACCTCATATAGTACACTTCTAGAGAAATCAAACTTCAAGCCCTTTTCTCTGTTTATAGAATTGGAACTCAGCAGTGACTGCTTATCTATTGTGTTTTGTCTACTTTCTTATATACTGAGATATTCATCTTGTTTTTTAATATGGCTTTGTCTTCTTAGGTAGCAAAAAATTATATCTTTATTATTGCTATATACTTATATTCTAGCTAGATGACTGAATTGTGATATCATAACACCATCTTGATTAGTACTCTGTGCTATAATTATATATCATTATATAAATTCTATCCAGTTGAATATATAAAAATAAAAATTTATATTATTGTTTGAAAGAGGTCAAAAGTATTGATGTTCAAAAGTGATATTTTTATCCATCTGGAAAACACAAGAGTATCAACTCCAAAGCTACTTTAACTAATGTGATAATTAATCCTATTTACAAATAAAACACATACTTACGTACACATATATTAACAGTTTTCCTATATAGCAGAAATAACACATTAGAAATTAATTGTATAACAAGGCTTCTAACCAGGCAGCCTAAATCCAGAGGCTCTTCTCTTAATCTTTATGCTATATGCCACTACATGCTTTATTACTTACATTGACTTGGCCCTAATCACTGAGATAAGAAATTGACCAGTATACCTGAAAGCTCTTTGGAATGCCCATGTTCAAAGGAGCCCTTTCATGTTTGTATCTCAAATTCTTTCCCTTTGTGATTTCAGTATTTGATTATTGCTTAAACCTTTCCAAAATACCTTGCCCAAAGTGGAGCTAGCCAGATCTTATTTGGCTTCACCTCCAAATTCTGTTTGCTTTATTTGCATGTTTCATCTCATGATAACTCCACTAGCAGAAAGAGGAGGTCCCTGTGCCACCTAACAAAGAACAAAGAATGTGTAATTTCAATCTCTTCTGAGACTTCAACTCTACATGGCCAAATTCCTATTATCTTCTTGGCTGCATCCACTCTTGTGTCAAAAGTAGACAAACCTTTCCACAGCTCCGCATGTTTTCTCTTCTGGTTTTGTCTCTTTCCACAGGTCTTTCCACAGGTCTATGTAATCTGTATGATTTTACTAAATGTCTTCCTTTTATTTTTATCAGGGAATCTTTATGGCTGTCCCTCTTCTATGTAACAATAGATTCCCCCTCCAATTTCTTTCTCCAAACAACTAATACAGTGAATTGAGTAGGAAAAACTTATTTTATCTTCTCTAGAATCATATCACACACACTCACACAAACACATACACATACAAACATTCGCATTCAAATTTGGGTAGATAGACTATTAGGAAGATAGTAAAAACAAGGGTTGGATATTCATGATTTTCAATGAAATTAATGAGCTGTGTCATATGACTAAATAAAAATTATGCAAATATGTCAGCATAGAAGTTGAGCACTTAGGATCTTGCTGTTCTTAGAATTTGTTAGACTCTCTCTGTGTTAAGTTTGTTCTGAGTACCACAAAATTAGAGAAATGTGAGTTCAAAAGTGAGCAATCAGAATGGTAAATTGTGGCTATCAATCTTGGAAACATAAAAATATTTGATGAATTTCTTTTTTCATTCTTGTTAGGTGGATAGAAGTAGGAAAAGGGTCTTATAGATGGTAACTATAAAGAGATTGGTTTTGGTTTGATTTTGATTTACAGATATTCTCTCTCTTTTATAACACAGTTGATCAAAATGGATTGCTACTATGGTACTGAGTTTCTCATAAATAAAACTTTTCAAGAAAATTATAGATTACTATTTACCTTGGATGTTGAAGTGAATTGAATAAATTATATCTCAGATTAGTCCAATAAGAGCAGTCATTGATTATTCTAAATATCCTATTGGACAATTCCGACAAAATAGGATGAAAATGCCCCACTAATGCAACTGGCAAATAACTTGTTTAACCATAAGTGTGTTCTTCTTTCTACAAGAGACTGTGCTGGACTTTAGAGGAAAGTAAACCAACAACAAAAGTCTGATACTAATCCCAGTTTAATTCTAGCCCTACCTCCCTAAAGAATATTACAAATCAATTTGGAAGACAAGAACAATGCCTTACGTATAAAGCAGTTAAATAAAAATTTAGTAACTAAATGGGAATAAAGACTATGAAGCAGAATATTTTAAAATTGATAAGTGGTAAAACAATAAGTTCAGAAGTCTAGAGTGATCCTAGTAGGCTAGGCAAGCAGGATATGTGGAAAAACTAGGACTACTGTTTGAGCTTGAAATGACCAACAAAGTCATACAGTGAATAACTATACCTGAGCTTAAATAGGCCTATAGACTTTTCTTGCATAATTTTCTCTAATTTAAAGTAACCTCAATTGTGTGTGCATGCATGTAAATGTGTGTATGTTAATGCATAAACATATATAAATTTGTATCTATAAAGAGGTATATTTGCATTAGAAAGAAATTTTGATAGTCTACAACTGAAACTATAATTTCTGGTAGGACTTCTAAGCTTCCTCCCAGGAAAATGACAAATCTTACACATTCTTTCATTTCTTGAGTTCATCCACAGTAAGTAAACAGTGGATGAAATGGGCATATTCTTTCAAAATTTTGCACCGCTTCCAATTCCAAATAAGGCAAAATGAACAATAGTAACAACAATAACATCAAACTGAAAAATTTCAAAGGAAAATTAACATTATCTAAAATTGAGCCTATGCTCAAAGTAGAGTTCAAGTATAGACCTGTATAGATCATGGAGCAAAACTGAAAGGAGACTCAGAATTGACCTGCAGTTGTCCTTGAACTCTGACAAAGAACTCTCTAAGAGAAGAAAATGACAAGTGAATATAATTCTCAAAATTTACTGATGGAAAAAAATTACTGATACGCTTTAACTTTAGTGGAATAAAGTTTTGGAAATACCACAGTTGCAGAATAAAGACACTTAATATCCCTATAAAAACACCATGTCCATCCCAACCACTCTAAGTTACTTGGCTGATAAAGGAAAAAGAAAAAGAGAGAGAGAGAGAGAGTTTTTTGTTTTGTTTTGTTTGTTTTTCCAAACTTAGAAACACATTGTTCTGGGGCTCTAGAAAGATGTGTCCAGCCCAAAGGCATTCAAATGCAATTTTTCAAGTCTAATCTGGCCCAGTCATGGACCTTCTTTTATTTCTCCTGATTGATGTATGTGATACAGACAGGGAATCTGCAGTTTCCTAATGTCCAGATGACCAGTTTTAAATATGAAAGAAACTAATATTTATCCAATACCTGCGCTTTACCAGGCACTGTTAGGAATATTGTAAAAAAAAAAATTTCTTCATTTGAAGGTACATTTGACAGGCGACCTCTAAATCTCCTTTTAACGATAAATATATTCAATTCAGAACTTTTAAACAGTTTTTGAACTTGATGCTTATAAACAAAAACCAAGAATGTACCACTGAGTTGATGGAGGTAGGGAAAGTTCAGACAGTAGAATCTAAATGAGGAATTACAAATTCACTTAAACGTAAGGGGATTGGGTGTTAAGTGTAAATATGAGACCTTCTCATTGGGAAGACTCAATGTCTGAAAAGGGGGTTGAATTTCTGGCTCTGCACCTGCAGCAAATCTCTAAGACTTAGATCCTTTGTCTGGAAAATGTGCTAATTTGGGGGGGGGGGATAAAGTGAAGGCTTTCACTATTTATTTATGACAAATATTCAACACTCACAATTCTCTCCAATCAGTTCTTTGAGATGCTGTTGGTCTTGACCAGTCAGAGAATGGAGTCATCTGACTCACCCATTCTGAGAATGGCCCCACAGACACTATAGGTTTTAAATTGGCCATTAAACCTGCCTATAACCTTGTCAACTTTGGCTAAGTTCATCTGGATGGACGCATGGTCCTTGGAACCCATGATGCGGTTGCTGGTGGAACATTTCCACTGCATGTACAGGTCCACAAACTCAGGCTGGATAATATCAGTTATGTTCAATTACAAAGACATGGGGAGAGTTAAATGGGATCACATAAAAAATGTGCATGAAAATATCCATAATCTGTGAAGGACTATGCAAGTGTATTATTGTCATTGAATGTTGTTAGAAATAGCATGGCCATTTTTTACTTACAAATAAATATTGCAGTTGATGTATTACTAACTCTACGAAAGGTTCAAATTGACATGAACAAATAAAACTTCGGGAAAGAAAACTAGAGTTCCACGTGGGGACTATGTCTGTCATGGTTATATTAAACATTTTGGAACAATTAATTTGGTTTTGTTGCCTCTCTTCTAGGATTTTTAAACATCTATAAATTCTCAATTCTTTCTATTTAATCTAAACATTTTACAATATCCTGTGGACCTTCCTTCCTTAGTAGATTCCCAGAAGGTAATGATTTGCTCCTTTCTGCTCTCCAAGCAGCTTCTGTGTTGGTGCAGAGTTGCAGATCTCTGTTGGTGGTAGGTTCTATTCTGCAGAAACCCCCTAATCCTCTGTTTACCACAACATGAGTCTATTGCCATAGAAATGATAGCTGAGATCCCAGATTGAACACCACTGACTTCACGGCAGGGCCTGGTAAGAGGAGACTCTAAGCTACAAGGGGGAACGCAATGTGTGAGAATAGTAGGCACTCTGTAGCCTTGAAAGAAAGGATAATTGTCAACATTAGAATAAAAATTCATGAAAGAGCTACATTGTTAGGTATGCTGTAGTTTATTTTCCATAGAATACTGCCTGGCTAAAAGTAATCATTTTGAAATCTTATGTCATTTAATAATTTGCTTTCAAAAGGTCAGCAGTTTCCCTTGATTGCATTTGTTTCTTATTGAAATAAGAAACAAGCAGCTTCTAATTAATCTTGTTGCACAATTGATGTTTCTGTGGTCAAAGATTTCCCTTTTCATGATGTGTTGTTTTGTTTGCGTGTTTATTGTGTGTGTTTGTTTTGTCTTGTTTTTATTAACAGAGGAAAGTGAACCTGAACAAGATACTAAAGGTATTTTTTTTCTTTCTGCATGGCTTCTTTTTAAATGTGTAGCTCTTTTCAATTGTTTATTTTTGTTGACCTTATAAACAGCTCTAAGTGCCATTTTTAAAGAAATAATAAACAATGTATGGGGAATATTAAGTCACAGCGCTTAACAGTGTTATTAGATAGGCTTCTTTATTATATAATATGCTTAATGACCATTTGCATTTCTTAAGAAAGATTGAGTTAAAAGTAATGTTTAAATTTGGTGTCTCTGGAAATACAAACAAAATGAAATGAAATAAACCAGCATGAGAGTATAAATCCCACATAGATTGGAAAAGAAAGCTACCCTTTGACTAAAAGACTTTTTGGAGGGGTAGGGGGCTTCACAGTTTTTGGGTAAATGTTAGGATGTCAAGGTGCCAATTTGGTTTTTATTGTGATGATTTCAACAAGATCAGGAGTATTATGCAATTGGTCCAAATCAACAAAAATTAAGTTATTTTAATTGCACAGAGACATATATATATAGTGGAATATGTTTAGAGAAAAATAGCTGGAAATTAAATTTTTATGGGAAAAATTCTACTTTTTCCCGAACAGTTTTCTGTCAACAGTTTCTGTTTTCTGTTAAAAAAAGAAAAACAATTAAAGGTACCTTGCATTCTGATTAAGCCCCAAACTTTGTGCTCTTCTAACCTAAAATTTGATATTTGGGGGATGAAATTCGTGAGTTCTCATGTAATAGAGTTGACTGTAGGAATTAATCTCAAACTGGTATTATTTAAAACAGTACCTCCTTATCTTAGTATCTCATATAAAGTACAGATAATGTTTTCTTATTTTTAAATACCAGGTTGCTTACAGGTAAAAAAGCATTTTACCTGGTCCTATGTGAATTTTTTTTCTTAATTTATTCCTATCAGTCATTGCTGGTTTGAATCATGTAACCTAAAAACCCTTTTCAAAGGAAGCTAGAAAATAACAAAAGAGGAAGGGAAAATAAAATCCATGGGAGCTCCTTGTGTCCTTTGAAATAACTGCTCAGAAATAGAAATTGATAAGAGACTTAAGTATTCCTCTGGCACTCCTCCCTTACCAAGAAAAGAGATGGAGTTCATCTCCAGCCAAACTGCTCATTTATTTCAGGACTTAACATGGATGACCTGTCCCTTGGGCTTTTTATTACACTCCAGTGCAATTTCAGAGTGAATTACGCCTTTATCTTTTTACTATACATTACTCCTTAAGATGACAATCAATAATAAAACTGATTGTGTATCTGAAAGTGCTTTGAAATAAGGAGAGAGAGAGAGAATATAATGTGGGTATGTTATAAAAGATTTTAGAATTGCTGGCTTCTTGAGCCGAATTTTGAATATAGGATTCTCCACTTGCAGTTAGCCTGCAAGTCTGCTCAAGAGACATTAAAGCCCCAAACTCATGAATAGATCCCGTGAGAGAAAACCCAGGTTAATTATATTACCTGTGTCTATTTTCCATGTTGCAGATGCACTTGCTTGCCCACAGGAAAGCAAGTGGTTTCGGGCTCACAGTGAATTGGAGAATGATGGATAAGACTATGTACAGAAAGAGGGGTTTGATGATTTTTTTGTTTAAAGATCCATATCAAAACAGTTATAAATGCTTTCCAACTTACTGAGTAATTTAATGCTCCTTCTATTAAGTGGTTTAATTGTTTATGTAACAAAAACACTTTTATTTTCTTTTATGCAAATAAAACACAAAATAGGGATATTCTATGCCCATTTTATTTAATAAGAAACATGTCATATAACTTTTTAAATTGATGACCTAGAATGCATTTTCAGCTTGTGACTACCACTGAAATAATGGGATTTACTGTTGACCTGTGTCCAAGTTTGTTATTGCCGGTGTATTGTTATTCATGGAGGTTAATCTGGCATTTATTTTTAATTGCAACTGACTTTGTTGTTTATAATGCTTGAAAAACATGTCAAAATTTCCCTCATCACCTTTTTACCTTTAATATTTGAAAAATGGTAAATTTGAGTATTATGCAATTGCTCAGATAGAGTTGGGTAAAAACACATCAGCTTTATTGTTGATAAGGCTGGAATGAAAAATAAAGATTTCTATTCCATGTGAGAATTAGACTAACATAACTTATGTTTCCTCATCCTCTTCCTCTCCACCCGTTTTTCCCCTTCACTCCTAGTTGTAGGATGAAGAATCCCTGACCTGGTGAACTTACTTACACACATCAACCCTATATCCTTCTTAGATGCAAGAGAGCTGGGAGACTGACAGCTCAGAATAGGATTGAGATACACATAACATATCCAAGTCCCTTCCTCCAACCTTACCAGAGAAGTCATCATGTTCATTCATTTATTTATTCATTCACTTAGCAAATATTCATTGAGTGCCTACCATATATATATACCATGCAGGGTTCTAGAAATAGAGATAGATATGTAGATAGATATATAGATTGTATCAGTCAGCTCATGTTAAAAAGCAAAGCAAACCTTGCCCTTGTGATGCTTACATTCTAGAGAGGAGAGACAGACAAAAAACAAACAAGCAAACAAATAAATCAGTAATTACCAAATGATTCAGATAGTGGTGTTATGATAAAATATAAACAAGGGTAAGGGGAATGGGGATGAGAAGGTACTATGATAAGGAAACATTTGAGTAGAAACCCAGAAGACATCTGCTATCTCCTTTGAGAAGGGAGGAAGACAGGCAGGAAGGGTGGAAACTAACTTTCAATACTGAAAAAAGGGGGTTGAGTTTCTATTTCATCATTTAGAGAGCATGTGAGAGTGCAGGAGAAAGCAGCTTCCCTTTAATCCCTGGCCTTATTGTCCTCTTAACCTAACCCACTGCACTTAATGAAACCCATGGTCAGCCAAAGTATATGTGGCCCCTTCAGGGAGAAGTTTATCAGCAGTCTCATATTCATGAAGCTACCTATAATGTCAGCAGTACTCCTGTACCCTCCTGTGCCCCACTGGAGCCCCCAGAAAGTTCCCATGGAGGGCAAAGTACTATATTAGTTAAATTAATTCCAAAGTCACATTAAATTGACTGTTTTATTTACCATCCCACACTATGCTTAGTTGTGTTGTGCAATGTGGATAATCAGAGGTTTTGCAATAAGCCCAAATGATATTCCAAATAATATAATAACAGCCAAAAGAAACAAACTGCTATAAATTAGGACAAAATAAAACCTTTCCGATTACTATATTTCCAAGAAGAATTTAAAGTCCCCAAATTAAAACTCTTGGCTTTATAAATTAAAGGAGCAAAACATAATCGAAATTACATTATTCTCCAATTTTTTATTCTGCTCATCTTCAGCCAGAAGGCTTTCATTCAAGATGCCTTTTTGATTCAAAAAGTTCAAGGGTATAGTCAATGTTACTAGAACAGTTTTCTAGCACATGTGAGGTTGAAATGTGCTAGATTTTCCAAATCTCTCAAAGATCCTGCTGGTTTCAGATTCTTGGGCAATGGGATCCATAGATGGTCATACAGTAGTCCCACACTCAAAAAATTTAGGAAACACAAGCATAGCCCCAACCCCTACAAGAGTTATTTTAGCTGGATGATGCACATGGACTCTATGTCTCCATTATTGTAACCAGAAAACATTAGAAGAGTACCTGGACGCACCCTCACTAGGATGCCTGTCAGTGTTAGTTGTCAAGAGTCTGTAACATGTGAATTTAGATTAAGTTGGGAGGATAAGAATCCAAGCAGAGGCACACATTGCATTTGGGTAATATGTCTCTTAAGTCTCTTTTAATCTATAATGGATCACTCTTTCTTTTTTACCCCCTAATGCTAATGATTTTCCCTGTTAAATGTCTGGGTTTGATTGAATTGCATCGCCATAGTGTTTTTCAAATGTTCCTCAACCCTTTAATTTTTGTAGATTGTTAATTGGACCCCAGCACTTACTTAAAATCAGGCTCAATTTTGGTTTTGGGGGACAGATTCAGCTTCATTTTAAACATTTGATAGCGTTCTTTGTTATTTTTTAATAATCTCTTTTTGCCTTGAAGACAGCACCTTCCTTGCATTTCTTTTCTCCTAGTTTTGGGCCCCACATTTCTATATCTAAAATATCAATATCAAAAGATAGGAAGTCAAATTAACTTAAATCTGCCAAAAGCCCCAATTGTCAAACAAATCAATTGTTCCTTCATCTCTTTAAATTAGCAATGCTTTTTAAGAGGTACTCAACAATCAGACCAACTTGAAACACTGCTCTAGACCTGTTCTATCATTGTCCTGCATATCTCCTTATCTAGCACATGTGGTCTCCCCATACTTTAGTTTAGAATCCAATCTTCACAAATTTCAATTTACCTAGAACTAAGTTTCAAAGCATTGTGTTAATTGGTGCTTCATACTCTAATATTAAGTTCTGTGCTTAAGTCCTAGAAATCAAAAAGTAAGAGCATAAAATATATTTACAGTATAATAGGCCATCGAAAAGATTCCATAATAGTTTAAACAAATACTGAATTTGAAGTCAGAAGACCTGAGTCCAGGTTTCTCACTCATCACTCTTGTTACCTTAGGAAACCAACTTACTTAAATTAACAAAGATTTGGTTTCCACATCTATAATATAAGAGCAGAAATCTAGCTGATCTCTGGAGTCTCTTCCAAGTTTAATAATTCTGTGAATCTAAGTATCCTCCAATTTATAATGTACTGTGAGCCTCAATCCCACTCTTAAGTTAAAGGTAAAATTTCTTCCTACATCAGAATAACTTCCTCTTACTTAATCAGTGGGGATTCGGGGTCAGAAAGGAATAGAAATTACTCATTCTTCTGCCTACACTTTATCTAAAATATCCTTTTTTTTTCTTTTGGCCAATATATCATCTGAAAAGTTTGACACAATTTGTCTGCCCTCCCACTATGATACAGTTGAGGGTGTGAAGTATAATTATTTGATTAATTCAATAAAACACTATCCTGTGCTTGCTCTGGTCAGGAACTCTGCCTGAAACAATACAGCAGTCAACAAAAGACTTTTGGCTTCAAACAATCTAATGGGAAAGGGGAATAATAGGCAAGTAAAACATAAATAAGGTAATTTCAGATAGTTGTAAGGTGTGTAAAGACAATAATGTAGGCTGATGAAAAGTGAATGGGGGGAGGATTACACTTGATGTTGGGTGATTAAGAAGGACCTTTCTGAGAAAATGTCACTTAAACAGAGACTTGAATGATTCAAGGAACCTACTACGTGAGGATCTGGGGAATGAGTGGTCTAGGCAGAGGAAGAACACAGGCAAGTTTCTATGTTAAGAACAAGCTTGGTGTGTCCTTGAGTGGTGAGAAATGTAGGATTATAACATAAAGGGCTTGGAGGCTTGGCCATGGCATGTGGTATTATCCTTAAAACAGAGAAAACACTGAAGAACTGCACACAGGGGAACATGGTCTAATTTGAATTTTTAAAAGACCACTCTAGCTTGACCATTTCCTACAGGACCGTCACTCACCACTTCTGTCTTCCTAACAGTTTTTGCCAGGATCCTGCGGGCTCCTGAATCCCACAATGTCACCTTTGGCTCCTTTGTGACCCTGCACTGTACAGCAACAGGCATTCCTGTCCCCACCATCACCTGGATTGAAAACGGAAATGCTGTGAGTGTCATGTGTGTGGGGACTTGTCTGGGGAAGACCCATTGGTGGTGAACTGCAGGATAGACCATATACTTGTAGTTACCCAGATCTCTGTCACTGGTCTCACCTACACCACTTTTCAAAGCCTCCCAATATCTTTGTCCTAGAAGCCATTGTCATAGAAATCGAACTCCAAGAGTTTGCTTCCTTCCATGTATCGTGAGGAATACTAGAAAACCAAATTCTTTCTTTGTGCCTTTGTGTAAATGGGAAGTGGTAATAATATCTTCCCATATAAGTAAAATAATTTTCATAAAACTCATCACTGAAAAATTAGTTCTCTGCTAGAGGCTACTTTGATGGAAAGTAATCCGGATTTAGAATCCGTGTCAGTTCAACATTCTTTTCTTCATTTTCAATAGTGGTAATAATAACTGATGTATATTAAGTAGTTATTTTCAGCCAGGCCCTATTCCAAGCACTTTACCTACATACATTTGTTTATTTATTCATTCTACAAATATGTATTGAGCTTCTGAACATCAAACACTATTCTAGGCCCTGTGGATACAGGAGTAAACAAAACAGGCAAAGTTCTCTGCCCTCAAAGAGCTTACCTTCTCACGGGGAAATACAGGAAAATATATGCTGCATGTGTATGGTGTCAAATGCCATGAGAAAAATAAATCAGGAAAAGGAGACAGAAAGTTCAACCTTAGGAGAAATCAGAACTCTCCTACACTGTTCATGGGAACGGGAATTACTACAGTCACTATGGAAAACAGTATAGCGGTTACTCAAAAAGCTAAAAATGGAATTGCCATATGATCCACCAATCCCACTACTGGGTATACAGTCAAAGGAAAGAAAATCAGTATATCTAAGAGGTATCTGCACTCCCATGTTTATTGCGGCACTATTCACAATAACCAAGATATAGAATCAAACTAAGTATCCATCAATGGATGAATGGATACAGAAAATGTGGTACATATACACAATGAAATATTACTAATCCATAAGAATAAAATCCTGTTATTTGCAACAACATGGATGGAACTGCAGGACATTATGTTAAGTGAAACAAACCAGACACAGAAAGAAAAGTATTTCATCTTCTCTTTCATAACTAAAAAAATTGATCTCATGGAGATAGAGTAGAATGATGGATATCAGAGGCTGGGAAAGGTAGTGGGGAAGAGGGGATAAAGAGGGGTTGGTTCATGGGTACATACCTAATAGTTAGAAGGAATAATATTGAGAGCTTAGTAGCTATATTAGTCAGTCCTTGCATCGCGTTAAAGAAATACCTGAGACCTAGTAATTTATAAAGAAAAGAGGTTTAATTGGCTCATGGTTCTGCAGGCTGTTCAGGAAGCATAATGGCTTCTGCTTCTGGGGAGGCCTCGAGAAACTTGCAATCATGGCAGAAAGCAAAGGGGGAGCAAGACATCTCACATGGCCAGAGCAGGAGGAAGGGAGAGGAAAGGTGCTACACACATTTAAACAACCAGATCTCACAATTCACTCACTCACTATCATGAGAACAGCACTGAGGGGATGGTGCTACCCCATTCATGAGACTTCTGCCCCCGTGATCCAATCACCCCACACCAGGCCCAACTCCAACACTGGGAATTACAATTCGACTTGAGATTTGGTGGGGACACAGATCCAACCCATAGCAATAGCACAATAGGAAAACTATATATAGTTCACGATATTGAACTACATAGCACAATATAATATTTATTGTGTATTTCAAAATATCTAGAAGAGTGGAATTGGAATGTTCCTAGCACAAAAAAATGACAAATTAGGTGATGGATATCCCAATTATCCTAATTTGATCATTACACATTATATGTTTATATCAAAATTTCACATGTACCCCGTAAATATGTACAACTATTATATATACATAAAATTTTAAATTAAGAAACATTTTAAACAGAAAGTTAGACCTCAGGAGGAAGATTATATTTTTAAAAGAATGATCAGTGAAGGCTCATTCAGACAAAGACATTTGAACAAAGATCTGAAGGAGTTGAAGGGTGAAGCTACGTAGATAACTGGGAGAAGACAACTAGACAAAGTCTCTGATATAATGGTATACACGGCATGTCAGAAAAACAGCAAAGAGACCAATGTGGTTAGAGGGGATTAAGCAAAGGGTCAAGAGATGAGAGGGAGGCATTGTGGATCCTATAGGCCTGCATGGTCATTTAGACCACTTTGCTTTTATTTGAGTGAGATGAGGTGCCACTGTAGGTCTGTTTCTGTTGTCTGTTTTCCCACTGATTCTTGTTCATTTTGTGTTGTTTCCTTGTGTGCCTAGCTATCTTTGATTACCTGCTGTGCATTGTTTTGAATAAAAATATCAGGAACTATTTTGAGGTCTAGATGAAGGTATTTTTCTCCAGAGAGAATTTTGCTTGTTTCTGCCAGGGACAAGAAGTTACTGCTAATCTTGTACCACCTTCAACTAAGCTCAAGGTATGAAGCTCCTTAGGCATCCCAGATAATTATAACATGACCAGTAATTCATTATGTGGACTATTTAACTTGTAGTTCACACCGATAGCTCCCTAATGTCTAGTTCTTTTAGATCTTAATTTATTATATCTCTTATTAGACTCTATACCTTAATTTATTATATCTCTTATTAGACTCTTATGGGCACAAAGTTTTGATTTATCTCCTGACTCCCTAAGGCCATCCAAAGGAAAGTTCAAATTTTCTGGGTTTGGAAAACTCTCTAAGGGTAAATAAGATTTTCTTAGTTTGTTACATCTGGTAAAAATTTTTTTTCAAAATTTTAATTTTTTTCACTGTGTACCTTTGTCTGAATAACCTAACATCAACATCTGAGACAGAAACCTATCATGGATTTTTACTGTCATTATATACACTTTAACCACTTTGGTTTGCACCAAGTCTTTAGTTTCTGATACTCTTTATGAGGTTAAGAAAATTTATTTTTATTCTTAATTTGATAATTATTTTTAATATAAATATATTTTAAAATCAATAAAACACTTCATCATAATTACATCCTCTTTTTGATGTCATTTTTCACTTTAAATTGCAAAGTTTCCCTTATGTTGAACCATTCTTTCATTTCTGAATACATTGCTTTTTTGTTTAATTTTTTAATTGTGTTGTTTCAACTTTCTGGTTTTTTTTTTTCAGGATTATTTGCATCTATTTTCAATAATAGAAATGGTTTTGTCTTTTAGTAGGCTACTACAATCAGATTTTGTTAATATTTTTCCAATCTTATAGAATAGACTGCCAAGTTTACATAGTTTCCTTTGATACAGAGCTTGAGGTGAGAAAGTTGAGACGCAAGTCTTTCTTATACTCAGAGACATTTTCCTCTACTATACCAATAATTGCTGCTTCTCTCTTCTCCACATCCTTTCTATGTAGACTCCAATTAAATGAATTTCTTTCAAAACTTCAGTCTTTCTCTTCTTTATGCTCTGCATATGTTTGTGGAGGAAATAGGGGGCCCTATTTTATCTGTCAGGTTATTCTCAAGCTCTAGTGTCCACTATGATTGTCAACTATAGGAACCCACAACAGAAAATCTCATTCACAATCTCTATCTCACAGGCAGATGCCTCAGCCTGGTGCCATATACATACATTATAGCTCCCAGCGTTCTTCAATTACATTGCTGACTTTCTTAAAGTTGGCTCCTGCTTACAGCCCCTGCTATCTGAAGTTTGAAATTTTCCATGACTTTGTAGGGAAAATGTACCCATTCTCCTCTCAGTAAACCTCTTCTTTTGTGCTAGTTTTCAGCTACTTAGTTGATGTTAATTTTTCTATCTATAATCACCTCTCTTTATCTCCAGAATTTGCTGGAAATATCTGATCCTTTGATTATAATACCATCTTTCTATATATTTATTTTTTTAATTTTATATTTATCTTTTAGGATTTCAGGTCCATAAACAAGAGTTAAACATGTGAGCTAAGATTATTATTACTGTAACTCTGATGTTAATGAACATGACTTGCATATAACACGATCTTATTATTTTCTTTGTCATTTTAAAATATTCAGCAGAACAAGTTCTTTTGCTACTATTTAAGCCTAACTTAAGCAGGCTGTGTGATTTTTCTGGTTACTATTAGTAGATTTTAAATCATTAACATTATCCCAACTTAGTCATTTAAGTGTCTAGTCCTAAGTAATAACCAAAGCATCCAATGGCATTCACAGTTCCTCCCTTCTCAGGGATATTTCAGCTTAACTTTCATATAAGAAAAAATTGCAGTTGGCTTCTTACCTCATACTCACTCATTCTTCCCCCATTTCCTAGCTGCTATTTATGACCCAAGAAGGGTTGAGTTGGAGGTAGGGAGGAGCAATAACTGGTGCAGGAGAGCTCTAATTCAACTGACGCACTTGTAAGTTGGCTTTATACCTTCTGTGCCTGCCAGATATTTAAAACTGACTCTTACCCTCATAGACCTATTAATGATTCTTCAGAAATCAGGGAACATTAAGATGGTACCAGTGATGCATTTTCCTCAGGCTATCCGTCTTTGGCCACATTAGCAAGTCCCCAATTTGTTAGTTGATGGAAAGTCTCTCTGTGTTGGGGTCTAATCAGTCCCCCAAAAAGTCATCTTGGGAGGACTGAAAATGACTCCCAATCAGATCTTCCATAAAACCTTTTTATTGACAAACTCTGGAAGCCCAGACCATTGGACTCTCTCTTCATTGTCCCTTCCATTGGAGCTGCCAGACAGCCTTTAGATTTTACAGGTGGGAATTACATACTTGTCTAATGTGTCTCCAAACTGCAAGTGTGTTGGAGTCCCCAAGATCACATTCATGTTTGATGATTCATGAGAAGGACTCACAGATTTTAGATAAGCTATTATGATTATGGTTTATTGCAGGAAAAGGATATGGATTAAAATCAGCAAAGAGAAATCAGTTTTCCTCTTCTAGTGAAGTTGCATGGAGAGCACTTCATTCTCCCAGCAACAGTGTGTGACAGCATGCATGAAGTATTGTCAACCAAGGAGGCTCACCCTAACCTTGGTGTCCAGAGTTTTTACTGGAGCTCAGTTACATAGATGTAGAGTGCTCACATAACTAGTTTTAGCTAGTTTTCAGCCCCTCCAAAGGTCAAAATAATACAATGTGGCCTAGGATCCCAAGTATTCACTATCATTCACATTATTATCATAAACTATCCGGCATTGCCCAAAATCTCAGATATATAAAGATATTCTTATTACACAGGATATTCCAAGGGTCAGAAGTCATCTCTCAGGAGCCAAAAGCCAGACCTTTCTTTGGAATGTGTAGGGTTTGAGCACCTTGAGCCCATTGAGTTAGCCCTTCAACTTTTTACTGCACAGCAGTAAAACACATATGTAACTCTCCAGGTGGTCCCATGGAGGATACTTTTATCCCTTAAGGAGATGGGTGCATGTCCAACCCAGTCCTTTGGGTGGACTGAGAATGGCTTTCAATATGGCTGAACAACCCAAACCTTGATAACTCATCTAACTGGTGGCTATTTTCAGTTTTCATTTCCTCCAGGATAGGCTGTCCAACTTTTTGGTATCTTGGCTGTAGTGAACATATATTATCATATTACAATATATTAATGGTACCATTTGGATATCAAAGAAGTGTCCCAAATCGGGACACTTTAATATCCACATCATCCCAAATTGTGTTTAATGCAAGCATCACAACAAGAAAATGGGGGACTTCTTTTTAATGAAGGCAAAACCTTACAGTATAATTTAAATGATATTAAGTATAATTTCTACCCAGTCCAAGGCACATTCCTTCATGGACTTGAACTATTTCATATCTTCATGACTTTCTCTTCTCCAGGATTATATTAGTATTTAGGGCTGCCATAATAGAATACCACAGATAGGGTGTCTTAAACAACAGAATTTTTTTTCCTACAGTTCTAAAAGCTGGAAGACCAAGGTCAAGGTGCTATCAGGGTTGGTTTCTGGTAAGGCCTCTCTTCCTGGCTTGCAGATGGCTTCACATGGTTATCTCCCTGTATCCTCACAGGGCTTTCTCTCCTCATGTGTGCACTTCTGGTGTCTGTACCTACAATGATGAGCACCAAAAATCCCGGAGTGTTTTTTCATAACATAGTACTTATTCCTAAATAGTTTTTATTCCTCTCTTTTGTAGATCATTATAAGGTTTCCTCCTCTAAATTAAATAACAGTGACTAAAACTAAGGCAAATACTCTGGAGAAAAACAAAAAATAAAAAACAGCCTTAAAGCAGGAAGTTATCCTGTCACTAGGGCTTGGCATACTGTAGGGTTTAGAAGCATTTCACGGCATGAAAGAATGGTAACCCTGAGGCATCTCCATGTAAAAAGTTAATTTGTATATTGCTTTTAAATAAAGTTAAACAACTTACAGTTTCAGAAAGATAGAAGGGAAGAGCATTCAGAAGACTGGGAGTGAAGTTTCCCAGACCTGAACCCTTATTCAAAAGCATCTCGACATGGATAACCTCGAGAACATTATGCTAGGTGAAATAAGCCAGATACAGAAAGGCAAATGCCAAATGATCTCACTTATATGTAGAATCTAAGAGTTGAACTCATAAAAGCACAGAATAGAATAGTGGCTGTCAGGGATGGGAGGATGGGGAGATGATCATCAAACAGTACAAAGTTTCAGTCATGCAAGATGCATAAGTACTGGAGATGTAATGTACTATATGGTGACTACAGTTAACAATACTATATTGCACACTTGAAATTTGCTAAGAGGGTAGATCCTAAGTGTTCTCAAAACACACACACGAAAGTAACCATGTGAGATGATAGTTCACTAGCTTGACTGCAGTAATCATTTCATTATATATATATATATATATAAACATCACCTTGTTCACCTTAAATATATACAATTTCTATTTGTGAGTTATACCACCAATAAGCTAAAAAAAAATTAAAAGTCTAAATTTTTTTAAAGGAGTTTCAAAAAATAATGCTTTGCTCTATACTTGTACTTGGCCCTACCCTTGTCCCTCTAAAGCAGGGTGCCCTAAGAAGATTGATTGACTGCAGCTCCAAAAGGTGAGAACTAGGACACAAGACAAGAAAGGGAAGAAGGGAAAGGGAGAGAAGGCAGTGAAGAACAAAGTGTGTCAATGTGTGAAATTTTAGTTGGATGTTGTAAAACAGGAAAAAAAAATGCCAAATTCTATGGCTACCCCAATAACAAAGAATGTCTTATGGCAATGGCACCCTCCAAGGCATATAATTCATTTATTATTGTCACTTTCACTATTGTTTTCGCTGAAGTTTTTTTTCTGTTACTTGAACAAAATTTTTTTTCGTAATTTGTTAATAAAATTGTTTCATTTTATCTGTCTATCCTACATCCCTTCAAATACAGTACATAAACAAATGAACGTGCTTTTCCAGCTTGTAACTTGAGGCATGATAGAATGAGAATTAGATGGGGAGTTGGAAGACTGAGGTTGTAAATGCCCCTCTTTAGTTAATGTGATTTTGGGGTCCATTTACCACTCAGACACTGATTTTCTCCTATCTGTCTACACTAACACAGACGCCAGGTGGCTGTCAAAGATGATCTCTAATGGTATAATTAGAGACATCAGGGCTAATGTTCTCTAATTTTGTCCAGTTACGATAAAGTAACTTGGAGTGCCTATTCTTCTTTACCTCTCTAAGAACGTTTCAAGTGTCATTTAAAATTTGATTCTTATTTGTCAATGTGTTTTTTCGCTCCTCTGTGGAAACTGTTATAATCTTAAGCCTGTCAAGGGAGTATAAAGACATCCTAAGAAAATCTGGAGACTGGGCCAGGCGCAGTGGCTCACTCCGGTAATCCCAGCACTTTTGGAGGCCGAGGTGGGAGGATTATGAGGTCAGGATTGAGACCATCCTGGCTAACACAGTGAATACCTCAAATCTACTAAAAATAGAAAAAAATTAGCCAGGTGTGGTGGCACGTGCCTGTAGTCCCAGCTACTCGGGAGGCTGAGGCAGAAGAATCACTTGAATCCAGGAGGCGGAGGTTGCAGTGAGCCAAGATCGTGCGACTGCACTCCAGTCTGGGCAACAGAGCGAGACTCCATCTCAAAAAATAAACAAAATGAAATTGGGAGACTGACAATATAACTTCACTAATTTGTCTATGTAAAAATAGTAATAAAGAAAATGGAAAGGTATATACTTTTTAAATTTCTAGTATTTTCAAAAGATTCATATGAGGTTATAACTGGAAGATAAATGATTATTCTCTGTTGAAGTTCAGGAATAACAAGAGTAGGATAGTCTAAGATAGGTGAGGCCTTATTGAGACCCCAACTTATTCATTCGACATGTGACTCACAAAAAGTGAAAGGCAAAAGAGATTTATCACCTCAGATTCTAAAACAGGAATAAAACAAACGAAGTGACATTCATCCAGGAAGAAAGCAAAAGTACATCCGCAGTTCTTACGGTCAGAGAGTGTGTGCTGCTCTTAGAGCCAAGTTTAGTTCTTGGTAATTCTACCCAAGTCTGAAAGGAAATCAAGATGACTGTCCACACTGACGCAAATCACAGGACATGGAGGCAATGTCAGGCATTTAATGTTGTAAAAGTTGCAAACCAGAAATCCCATGGAGGAGAACACAGAGAATCCTATAGTCCTGATATCATTTTTGGTGGAATGAACAAAGACAAACGCAGAGCTGGGAGATATTTGGCACAGAATAAAACAGTTTGAACTGTGGCTTTTCACTCACTACAAGTTAGTAAACTAATGCCATAGCACGCTGCTCAGTACAATGGGTACTCTGAAAGAAGTGAGTGCTCTCTTTCTTCCCTACTGTGAACCTGCCAGTAAACCAAAACCCTGAACAGTTAGAGCCAAAGAGCAGGAGAAAGTCCAGCAACGTGTCCCAAAGTGATTAGAAACTATCTTGCTTTCCTCCTATGGAAATACCAAGCATTTTTTGTGGAAATCTGAATTCACGGATGAAGTTCAGAGTGAATAGTAACATTGCTTTTGTTTTACAATCTTGGAAATAGTAGTTTGGCATGGAAAGAGCAGAGCTTACTTTTTAAAAAGAAAATTATTTGTATTTTTATAACCAGATTTATTTATAGTTATACCAGTAATATCTCTGTTATTTTGGCATGCAACTAAAAAATATAAAAAATTTTCATGTCCCTCTTGCTTTGTCCAATCAATATAATTTCTAAAATATTTTAGAAGTTGAATAATTTTAACTTATTAGAAGAATTTTATAAAATAAACAGCCAAATCACCTAGGTTGAAGGTTGTCTTTTAGAATTTTCTTAAAGGGAGGCATATGTATATTTAGACATATTTTTAAGAGGCAGTAGTTTTGGTTTAAAATATATGACCTGTGAAGTCCTTTTATCTTACTAGCTGTGTAAACCAAAATAATTACATGTAACAAGTCTTATGTGGAATAATTCAGCATGCAGTTTGAAAGAGGCTAATATTTATGGCTACATTAATCAGAAAAACTATGGAAATGTCTCTTCGTTTATTATCCCTTTTTCTATGATTCATAAACAGACATTATTACAACTGCATAAACATGAACCCTACTGGGCCACAGTCTTTTTTTTTTTTCCCCCAAGATGGAGTCTTGCTCTGTCATGAGGCTGGAGTGCAGTGGCGCGATCTTAGCTCACTGCAACCTCCTCCTCCTGGGTTCAAGCAATTCTCCTGCCTCAGCCTCTCGAGTAGCTGGGACTACAGGCAGGTGCCATCAAGCCCAGCTAAAGGCTTGATGGCACCATTAGTATTTTTAGTAGAGACGGGGTTTCACCGTGTTAGCCAGGATGGTCTTGATCTCCTAACCTTGTGATCTGCCTGCCTTGGTCTTCCAAAGTGCTGAGATTACAGGCATGAACCCCTCACCCAGCCCTGGGCCACATTCTAACAGTTCCACAGGGTATTTCCAGCCAGCTGGAACTATCTGCAAGACAGGGTCATTGAGGCCAGAATACCTTCGAGAGGTCTTCCCTAGCTAAGGTCAAATCATAAAATTATCGGATTATCCATAGCTGGGGGTAGATTCTCTCAAGACGGCATTAGTAATGTATTAATGATACATTAAGAAGCACTCCACGGGTCTATAACTGCTCTATCACCTTCAAAGGGTTTTTACACACATTATGTCAGGTATGAATTATTATGCCTATATAATAGAGCTTCCTATCCTACTGCCTCTTTTTAGAAAAAGAAGTTTTATTGTGATCTTTATTGTATACATTTAAGGTATAAAACATGATGTTTAGATAAACATATACAGTGAAATGATTACTATAGTCAAGCAAATTAACAGGTCCATCTCCTCACATAGTTACGGCTAACTCAGAAAGACAGAACATCACACCCAGAGCAGGGAACTGTGTCTCCAGCTCCCTCAGGTCCATATGCCTGAGTGACTTGGAGAAAATCATGTATTTCCTGTAACTACCAGACATAGTCACCTCAATTAAGTACTCTGTTTTGCTTAGGCATACCTCGGTAAAAGCTCACAGTACTAATCTGGACTCACCCCTTTGATCTTTGAAACCTAAGGCGTGAAAAAATATCAAAATGGAGGGCAGAGGGATTTGTTTTTATTTTCAGATCATCAAAAATACTAAACTGTTGATCAGAACGATCCATGAAGAAAGAAAAACAAATTCAAACTATGACTAACAGGGCCTGCTGTGCATGAGTCACAAACTGAATCAAGCAAGGCCTCTGGAAGCAGGCGGGGAAAGCATTCGGGAGCCACTTCGCACTCAAGCATGAACCTCCTAACATGTTGGTCTGTTTGCTGAACTATTTCAACACCTGGATGAAGTCCAGGAGAAGAGAGGTCAGGCAGTTTAAAAACTGCTTCTCTTTCCTACTAAGGATGTTTTCAGTGACCTTGAGGAGGTGTTTAAGAATGACTTTCTTAGGTGTGAACATGAAAACAGTGGGACTTAGGGCAACATTTGGGGAGATTCCTTGCTTCAAAGTTGTCTCTAAGGCATTGCACATTCCTACTTCTTGCAGGAGGGAACTATCTTTGCAAAGTATTTTGCAAACTGTTCTGCTTTTGCTTATCTAAACTGGAAAGAGATATTTATAAACAAAATATAAAATACAAAATAACACAAAGTCTGTTGATTGAGCATAGAGGCTTGGGGTCTTTAGCTTTTTTTCTCATTGTTGCTTTGTATTAAAATTCAGGCGAGTCCAAATATTTTCAGTCCCCTTGATCTAACTGGGATACTCATACAATGAGACATTGCACTTCTGGTAAATATGATAATGATGAGTTTAGTTTGAATTCTCGACTGAGTGCATGTCTCTTAAAAATATTTTTTTCTTCACTTTGTAAATTTCTCATGGAGTCTAAGTTGCTTATCTGGGGAAAATGCCACAATACTTGATCTGACCTGGAAAGATTCCCAGTTAAGGTAAATTGGTACTCACATAAGCCAGTTTTTATCATAAGAATTGAGACTAGTAGTGAAGGTAAAGAATAAAAAGCTAGTTGGACAAACGTTCACTGCATGATTGCTACACAGTGCTTGGTGCCAGGGATAGCCAGCCACCTGGCAGCTAGGAAGAAAGCTGGCCTTACCTCAGAGCTTTCTTCTTCCTGGCTAGTCAGACTGTGAAAATCCTCTCTCATGCAATACAGTAAAATAATTGGCTCCAAAATGTCTCATTCTTAGCCTCATTCCCTAATACTGGACACAAGAATCTCTTTCAGCCAAGCAGCCAAGCTCAGGCCAACATGGGACGTACCTCCACTCCTTTAAGATAAAGTCAAGGCATAACACCAACTGATTCCTTAATTGTCATTTCGCTCCAATTTAAAGATTAGTTACTGAAAAGGTGGTCTTGTGCTCAAGAAAACGGTGAAAAAAGAACCACCATTTAAAAAAAAAATGCCACCACCTTAACCATGACATTTGTCAGATAACGTGTTTTGTTCATGGTTGGTTGATTTGTTAAGGTAATTGTTACTCTTGTTTTCTAATGACTGCTCATTTGTTCTCTCTTCTAGGACTAGCGAAGGCACTGTAACATAATGATTAAAAGCATAGGCTCTGGTGTCAGACACACTAGGATGCAAATTCTAACTATGCAACCTTGTAAAATGTGCTGGGCAGCTATCTTTCCTATAGAGTTGGAGTAATGTTGACTAATGTATATGCATTTGTATAAATTAAGCTGTTAATTGTGTGTCAATATTGCATTGATATCTTGGCTCTTTAAGTACATTTGATTTTCTGGTTTAAGTAGTACCTCCTGCATGAACTTCCTAACATGTTGTCTCTTTGCTGAACTATTTCAACGCCTGGATGAAGTCCAGGAGAAGAGAGGTCAGGCAGTTTAAAAACTGCTTCTCTTTCCTACTAAGGCTGTTTTCGATGACCTGGAGGTATTATGTATGTATTATGTATGTCATGCCTCAGAGACAGACTTGGCTTCACAACCATTTTTCCTGATAACCATCTACCTATCTGACATGCATTTATGGGGAACTGAACAGGAGTTGTGAAAATAAGTCCTTAAGTCTGCAACCTCTCATACTTAACTGTCATATTCAGGACATTGAAGACATATATCGGAGGATCCACACCATATATAATTCATACCTTGTATTGGTTATCTATGGCTGTATCACAAATCAGCCCAAAGCTTAGTGACTAAGCCAATAACTATTAGTGCTCACAAGTCTGTGGTTCAACTGGGTGGTTTTGCTGATTTGGTTTTGCTGCTGGGCAGGACTGCCTGATCTTGGCTGGTCAAGTTTCTGTGATCGGCAGGTTGAAAAGGTGCTAGTTCATTCAGAATAGCCTTATGCGTACCTTGGATGGTTGTTGTTGGTTCCCACCTGGGGCAGTGGGGATAAACGGGCCATGTGTATTTCATCTACCATGCTGGTTCTTGCCTGTTTATAGGCAGCCCCAGGTTCCATAAACAAGAGAGCAAGCCACAATGTGCAAGAACTTTAGTTTCTGCTCATTCATTCCAAAACACATCACAAGGCTAATCTTGATTCAAATTATGGAGAAAAATGCTACTTCTTAAGGGAAGAGCTACAAAGTCACATTGCAAGGGCATAGGCATAGGGAGGGAAAATCTTTTGGCTATTTTTGCAGTGTACCACATGCACTTGATAATAATCTTAATGCTTTTCCCTTCAAATCTACTGACATAGTATAGTAGGAAACCCTTGACTGAGTTCTATCTTTTATTTTCCTTTACTCTATCAGGTTTCTTCTGGGTCCATTCAAGAGAGTGTGAAAGACCGAGTGATTGACTCAAGACTGCAGCTGTTTATCACCAAGCCAGGACTCTACACATGCATAGCTACCAATAAGCACGGGGAGAAGTTCACTACTGCCAAGGCTGCAGCCACCATCAGCATAGCAGGTAGGATGCCCCTTCACATTTGCATTGTTCCAGGAGATGGGAGAGTTGATACTATTCTACAATATCCAGTGTTGGAGAAAATCTCCCTTTTCTTCTATCTCTTATTTCAGTTACATTTGGGCTATTTCCTCCTCCATGGAGATACTCCAGAGGTGACCTAGATATGGATTTTGGCAGATTTGCTGCCTGAAAAACTAAATCCCAAATACCTACCCAAGTGATAGGTAACAGCTTCCAGGAACTCACTTCTTCCTTCCTTCCTTTTTGTTTTTCTATGTTTTTCCTTTTCTCCATTTCTCTTTCCTCCCTCCCTCCTTCCCTCCTTCCTTCCCTCCCTTCTTTCCTTCCTTCCTTCCTTCATTCCTCCCTCTTTCCCTCCCTCCCTTCCTTCCCTCCCTTCCTTCCTCCCTCTTCCCTTCCCTCCCTCCCTCTTCCCTTCCTTCCCTCCCTCTTCCCTTCCTTCCCTCCCTCTTTTCCTTTTCTTTAATTTCCTTTCCTTTTCCCCACTCCTCGTTCTCTCTCTCGGTCGATCAAACTTCCCAAGGCTCTCATGGAGAAAGTTGGCGGACATTCAACATGGTCATGCCAATTTCTGCATGGCTATTTCTTGCGGGCATTTTTACCTATGAGCATGATCCCTGTGGTCTTTCCCTTTCCTGCTTCAGCAAGCCACAGCAGGACTTACAGGTGTTTTCAAGAAAAAGGCTGACACACGGATTTCTAGGATGTTTGCGTTGAGTTCTAAAGATTTATTTTTAAAATGTAAATGTCCCAAAGGCTTCTGAGAACATTTGTAGAATTCCTAGAGATGGAAATAATCCCTGTATCAGGAAATGCCAGGCATATTAGATACATAGCGTGCCTATGGTTCAAGGGTCAGCAGAGAGGTGCTTGGCCTGACATGTAAAGCAAGCACGGATAGAGCTTGTGCCTAGGGCCAACTCCCCACAGCCTGCTGTTTCTTATTACAGTGCCACCTCTTTGATCTTCCCTGATGGGGAACTTTCCAGTAATGTCTGTGATTTGTAATATGAGGTGAATAAAAGCCACAGATAAATGATAAGGAGCACTGGACAAGGCTGGCCCTCTGGGACTGCCTATGAAGGAAAGGGAAGACTTCAAAATTAAGGCTCCCTCTCCTTTCTCCCCCAGTGATATCTCTGCCTACCATGTCTTCAGACATCATATCAGTTATTCTAGCATTTCCACAGGTGGGAAATTATTTCTCCCAGAAAATGAAAAGTCTTCTAAAAGTAAATTCAACTCAATTTAACAAATAATAATAATATCATATAATTAGTAATAGTATAATAATAATATAATATAAATAGTAATAAGAATTACTATTTACATAGCACTTTGCTGTTTATAAAGCACTTTTACATGCATTTATCAAATACTCTAGATGACGCCCATTGTGTTGGGTAGAGTAAGAGATGAAAAGTTAATTTAAAAATGGGTCCTGCCTTCCAGGGACTCTGAATCTAGAAGGAAGTCAGTCAGTCACATATATTATGGCACTGGCTGTATTCTATTGCAGAAGCATACACAAAATACAGCAGCAGAACAAAAGAGGTAGGATGTCAGGGAATCCTTGGAAAAGAGGTATCATTGGAGCAAAAGATGTGGATATGAGATGACTAGGTTGAAGTCAAACCTTTCAAACCTGTTCAAAAAACAGCAAATCAGTGGTCAAGGCTAGAACATGAGAGAGACAGCAGGGAGGTGGAAAGTGGAAACAAAGGTTGAAACATGGGCTCTAGCCAGGTTATGAAGAGCCTGCATAGGTTTAGTGTATTATTTCATTGATGAGAAGTCATTTAATGACTTAGAAGAAATAAGTGCAATAGATATATCCTCTAGCAAATTAGCAGATGCTGAGGTGTCAGGAGGTTGGGAAGTGTGGCAAGCTGTCAGGAGGCTCTTCCAGGTGTCTCAAAAAGTCATGAAGGTCTGAACAGCAGCAGCAGCAGCATTGGTTTAGAGGGAAGAGGAGAGATGCACAGGACAAATCAGGATAGAAATGAGGTTTGCAAATGCTTGAAAATGGCAGTGGGCTAGAAGAATGAGTTCAGATGTGTCTGATTTTGAAAGGTGCCCAGGACAAACAATAATATATAAACACAAAGCATATGAACAGGAGAAGGTCCAGGAGATAATAGAATACTCAAAAATGTTGATGCCTTTGAATTACCTGGAATTATTCTGGTCTTGCTGTCTTTGTTTTATTTGACATTTGATGAAGACCTACTGTTAAATAAACATATATTTATAAAAATCTATCAATATATATTCATATAACATTTATGTATGTGTGTATGTGTGTTTATATACACAAACGGAGAGAGACAGAGAATCACATTTACATATGAATACTCAATCCAAGAAAATAAACTGATCTACTTTAATTTAACCTGCACTTTCACTGGCAGAAGAAAAATATTAATGTTACTAATCTTAGGAGAGTCTCATTTCAGGTCATTATTCAGTCACTCAAAGATACCCCTGCCACAGCTCTTTCTCCCTATTCTTCCTTCCTTCTCTTTCCCTAGATGGCAAAGGAGAAGAGGATTTGTATTTAGGCAGTGGTGTCTTCTGGACACACCCCACACCACTGCCAAACCTTGGATCTCTAGTGAAGTCAGCAGCTGAGGAACTTGTGATTTTATCTCTTGGCTTGATTAGGGCCCAGGAGACCTCCCTGGCAGGCTCAGCCTCTTTGAGACATCTTTTGGAGCAGCACAGCCCTCTGCATCTCAGCCAAATCCTTCATCATGCCCTTGTCTACACTCTGCTCTGCAACCTCGGCAGCTAGGTCTCCCTGTCTGTCCTTACTGTGACCCTGTGGCTGGCCTGCTGAATTCCAACTCAGCTCCTTCAGTACTCCTCATGGGGCCTGAAGCAACTTCTAGATCACTTTCAAGACACACAAAATTCAGAAGAGATTTGGGCTTGCTAACTCAGTTCTGCTGTCTGCCCAACCATGTCATGCTACCATTTTTACATTAATGTTGCCATCCATGTCGGAGTAAGGGATCCCTGTGGGGTGTTTTTCTTATAGCATCCTAAATAAGAAGTTAGAAAAATTCCATTTGCTTTTGGCTTTTTCCTTAATTGATCAATACACCTCTATTCTAGGATTCAGGTTCAGAAAAGGGACCTATAAAATCTACAAAATATCCAAATTTTTAATCTCCCTACTTTTCTCCCTTTCATAGCATACCAAGCTGGAAGAGCAGGTGGTCAGGAATCTCCCCAAACCTTCAGTGTAGTAATCTTTAGAGCCTACTCATCATAAGTACAAAGGTGGTTGTGAAGGCAGTGCTGTAACCACTGAGGGGAACCTAATAAAATGGGTATATCTACTCCACACAAGGGGAGATTCATCCCATGAACACAATCTTTAAGATGCTGAGAGGATTAGAGGGCATGATTGCCACCATACTATATGCAGCAACATCATGACTTCATTCCTGTCCTAGCCCAAATGAGAACCTGATCCAACTCCATAAATAGAACACCAACAGGGAAATCTGTAACCTTAAAAAAAAATGGCATCTTCCAGTGGTAGAAAGAGCCTATAGGTCTGAGACAGGCAGTACAGGAACGCCATGTCCTAGGGTGTAGGGAGAGGTCATCTTAGATATCAGTGTTGAGAAAGATCAGAAAGAGGATGAGGACAATCAGCAATGGCACCCAGGAAAAATAACAGTGGAATTTGCATGGGGGAAGGGATGGTGGGAGCAATGCAAAGATTGGCATGTGGCAGCAGAGAGCAGCTTGCAATCTGTTGCAGCAGCAGAGGTGAGTGCCTATGAAGAGCAGTTATCTCCGTAGGAATAATGGTTGTGTAGACTAGAACCAGCTATGACTTTTCATGAGCTTGACAATGGCAGTGCGATGGAGGTCAGCTTTAGTTTGGGGAGAAGTTGGGGACCCTGGAAGTGAGGCTTAAAGCCACTCTGGACAGGGGTATGTTTACA
Organism: Hylobates moloch; assembly: GCF_009828535.3. Taxonomy (NCBI): domain Eukaryota; kingdom Metazoa; phylum Chordata; class Mammalia; order Primates; family Hylobatidae; genus Hylobates; species Hylobates moloch. The sequence goes on from NW_026652285.1 coordinate 82,896,260, forward strand.
GTAGCTACCCAAGGAACTTGGGTAGAGGTAGAGAAGGCAGCATAAGGAGAGGGTTAACCTGTAACTGGGACCTGGGACTTTGCTCTTCTGAACCACAAAGGCAACAATTAAATCTGACGATATACAGAATTATAGTGCTGCACGATGTTCGGAGTCAAGTAAAGAAATGAGAGTTGTTACTCAAAAACTGAAAAATGGAAAAGACTAAAAAGGTCTAGTGTGGATATGATAAATGAGAAACATGTCTATTAATTTAAAAATTGCTACACATCTAGTGTTATTCCCCGGGATAAGACCCTTTTGTCCATCCCCTGATTTGTTTGTCTGGTTGATTCTCACTGATTATTAGGGGACCTGACACTCCTTGAGTTTTCCCAAAATTTCCCCAGGCAGAGCTAATAAGGGTGTGGCATGAGTGTGGTTGAATAAGACTTCTGAACTCCCATGAGACAACTTCCATTTTCTCTTCCTCTTTGATCTGCTCTCGTGAGTTAGACCTGCTAGAAGCCCCATGAAGCTCCCTCTGGAATCACTGAGGAAACTACCTCCCAACCCTGGGGTGCTCCGTGGAATGATATTTTAGGGAAATGAGGCTACTTCGATGAAAAAGGGATCCTTGGAGCCTCTTTCATTCAGGGTCATTTGAAAGAAGCATAGCCTTATGCTCCCCAGATCTGCCAGAACTCAAGTATGGTATCTGCTTTCTCCATTTCTGCTTTTGGCCCCTCTCTCTCTCGGCATCCGATGAGGCTGGCTGGAAATCCAGAACTTCAAGTCAGACATGGCACCTCTTTTGCCATTCTGGCAATGCTTCCTTAGTGCCAAACTCCGCTGTCTCATTTAACCATCTCCATCCTCCCCTATGTGACTAGTACCCCTAGTAGTTAACAGCCCTCTTCGTCATGTTCCTCGTGTTTCCCTTTGAAATTTCTACTCCATCTGTTTATTTGCTCTTCCCAGCAGGAAAACTGGAAATGGAAAAAGCTGATCTTATGCTTAGGATTATGTCTAATGATATTTCTAGTGTTTGAAGGACAACAAAAAATAAAAATCAGCCTTCATTTTTACAAAACCCTTCCATGTGTCTGCCCAAATCCTTGTGCATTGTTTTAGAAATGTGATATATTTCTTTCTGACTCATTTACATTTACTGCTAGTCATCAAAAAGAGTCAGAAAAACTTTTGGAACCTCTCCCTATGAACCAGGAAGTTGCATTTCCCCTCCAGTCACAACCCCACAAGCCTCAAGTTGCAAAGTAAACTTGCCAGGATGCTGGGCATTTGGCAAGATGCTTCTCTTTGTCATCAGAACCCTCAGCCCTGTGGAAGAAAGCAAGACAGCCTATGATACCTATAGTGAGCATAGTCCTAGAACAGCCAGAGACAATCAAAATGGACACAGGGATTCAGAAGAGAAAAATATAGGCCGGGTGTGGTGACTCACACCTGTAACCCCAACACTTTGGGAGTCCGAGGCAGGCAGATCACCTGAGGTCAGGAGTTCGAGACCAACCTGGGCAACATGGTGAAACTCCATCTCTACTAAAAAATACAAAAATTAGCCAGGTATAGTGACACATGCCTGTAATCCCAGCTACTTGGGAGGCCGAGGCACGAGAATCACTTGCACCTGGGAGGTGGAGGCTGCAGTGAGCTGCAATTGCACCACTGCACCACCGCACTCCAGCCTGAGCAACAGAGTGAGACTCCATCTCAAAAAGAAAAAAAAAAAAAGAAAAAAGAAAAGAAAAAAAGAGAGAGAAATAAAATACATATTTGTATTTCCCATTCTCAGTGGCACCAACAGGTCCTTCCTCAGAGAGTGAGGTCCATGGTTCTACCCATGGTTATCCAGTCTCAGAGTATAGGGACGAGCCTATGGTCACACACCCCTCTCATGTAAGCCACTCCCCATTCTACCAACAACCCCCGCTTTCTATATTGCCCCTTCTTTGAATCGACATCAGGGTCTGAGCCTTTTGGTCACTAAATTTAAAAGTCACATGAATACAGGTAGTATTATCAAAACTGAGCAGGAGGGAAAAATCTGATGTGGTAATACTGGAGTCTCCCAAACTCCCCAGATGGACCACATGGTTTTATTTTTCTTATTTCAAAAGAGGTGATGTTTCACACTACTACAGAAAAAAAAATGGAACTTTGAACTCTATTTCATAATCAGTATAGCTGATTGAATGTACTGACATGTTTCATGCTCTTTCTTATGTCTGATAGCCACACTCCTGTTTCCTCCCAATGTTGGAGATAATTCTTGACACTTGGTAACAGAGCAGTAGCACGTAATTTGCTTTACCACTCAGTGCTTCAACCATCATAGGTAGAGAGTGCTCTTATCAACAAAACAGACACCATCCCTGGCATTCCATGCTGGCTTTGTCTGGTTTTAAATTAATTAAAGTTGTTTTGGTTTTGTTTTTAATAAAAGGGAAAAGGATAAATGAGTAACAGCCAGTAGCCACACTAAATTGCTACCATATGTTCTGCAGTTAGGCATAAAAGGTAAGCATCCCTTTACATTCAGGCAGCTTTCTTATATTAGAACAGTTCTATGTTTCAGAAGAGAGCCAATGTTTTTACTGACTTCTAGACAATTTTAAAGACACTACAATGTTGGTGGATATTTTAAGAATTTTTAAATACTACAAATATTGGTTGGATATTTTGAGAATTTTTAAAAATTGAATTCTGAGCTTAAAGCACTTTATAGTTGCAAGGTTCTTGGACTCCTTCCTCATCTCCTAGCCACATACCCCCACAAAAAGAAAAGAAAATACAAGTGGATACATTTCCTATAGAAGCTCATTATCTCCTCTCAGGTACTATGGCTGAATTCTCTTTGGCATTGGCTTATCTTCATGCTCTTGGAACCTCCTTCCACATTACAAAATGAGGGCTCTTTCATTTACATAACCTTGGCCCCCTTGTTTTTCAACAGATCCTCCTGCTCAGCTGATATTAGAATCTGCCTTCGTGCTTCCAAATTATATGCCATTTTCTCTGGAAGAATTTTCCAGTGTTCCAATGTCTTTCTTCCCACTATTCTATTTGCATAATGGCAGAATTGCCATGAGATTTGGGGGCATGAAGGCACTTCATTCCTGAGTTCAGCAGTGACATAGAGTTCTCTTTCATAGCCTTTGGTCATTTTAATTAAGAGACTCTTGCAGGCCTCTTGCCCAGTTCACTAAAATTTAAATTCTCTCTAATTTATAATTTGTTGACATCACTGGCATCATCTCTTAGATGATCAAAGTGACAATCCTATAGCCCAGACTGCCTATCTCAGCAAAACAGAAAGAATCTACTAGATTTTTTTCAGAATGGAAATAGGTATAAAATTTATAATGATTTTGTTATTGTCCAGCAAATTATCTGGCAGTTGGAGTCCTGCAAATCTTAGAGACATTTTGATGTTTCCTTCATAGTCACTCCAGAGTCTGTTAGTTCTTATGTATAAAGAAATTTCACAAAGAAATCCAGCTTTTCTCACTGCTAGAAGGATGTGGCCTTCTGTCCCTAAGCAAAGTGACCCATTTAGGGGAGGGATACAATTTTAGAGCTTATTATTGGCTAAAACCCTACTCTGGATCAAAAGTTTGTTTTTAAAGTGCATTGTAGATTGCAGAACAACTTTGAATCACTCATAAATAGGAACCAGAGAGGTAACAAAGATCTGAGGCTACACATGTAACCAGTGTATTGAACAATTTAAACTTGACAGGTACACAGAGAAAATGGTGTTTTCTCCAACCACTGGGGACTAAGGAATTATGCTTTTTAGAATCTCCTTGCCCCTCTCGAGAGCAAATCCTTTACAAACTTTCAGGCAGATTCCATAATTTCCAGGTAATGTTTAGAGATTAAAATCCTGGCCTGATTTAGTTTAAAACTCTCCTCTTACATAATTTAAACCTCATCTGCTTCACTATCTCCACTGCCAGCCAATCTTTCATTCAGGAACATGGAGAGTAGACAAAATGGATCTGCTACTGTTATACACCCTTCCCTTCTTCCCTTTCCTCCTGTTCCTCTTCATCTCTGGCATATTTAAGAAGAAGAGAATTTACAAGGAAGGCAGCAAATGTGTTTTCCTAAATGGAATATGTTTTATTTCTTTCTCTGTTCATTGTTTTTGCTTCTCTGACTAATAATAATAATGCTAACAATTGCAAGGTACATTCTCAGTGCCCAGTGCGCACTCTCTCTCTCTATATATAGATAGATAGATAGATAGATAGATAGAGATAGATAGATAGATAGATAGATAGATAGATATGAATTTATTTAACACCCACAACTCAATGAAATGGATACTTTTATTATCCCCATTTCACAGATGAGCAAACTAATGCTCAGAAAGGTGCCCAGGCTGACATAGCTAGTAAATGGCAGAACCGGTATTGAAACCCAGCAGGTGCAGCATCCAGGTTTTTAATGCCTTGATGGATTATTAAAGTCTCTCTACTGCAGGTGGTATCTGAATACTGACTGTCTCCTAGGACATTTGGGTTCTTTGGAGGGTCCTTCAGAAGACTGTGTATTGCACAGTGCCCTGATGTGGGAGATTCTTTACTGGTTCCACCTCTCATAATCCCCGGTCCTTGATATCAATCCCTATTGAGGTAACCTGCAATGGCTTACGACTGGGGTTCTTTGTCTGGTGTCCAGTCTTCTTGGTAACTTAGCTACCTTCATAGCATCCACTGAACACACAGGAATGTCCCATGTCCCTACCATCCCAATGGTGGGGAGCTCTACTCCTGGACCCTCTCTCTCTGCCCTCAGATTGTTGCAATTCATTTTAGACAGTAATAGTATTAAAAAAAAAAAAAGACAAAACAAACGCTTTCCTTGTCTCTGAGTCCTAGTCTCTTAATTCTTAGGCAGTTGAAAAATCATTCTATGAGATGTGTTGTTATCATTTATATTGTATCATTCAAGAATCAGAAGATCTAGGGAAATAACTCATCCCCTTTCCCCTTATATTTGCTGAGATGCACTTCATCTTTATTTGAAGGCTGAGAACCAAAGCTATTTGTCTGGTTATAGGGCCTACAAATTGCAACAAAGGTTGGGGTGATTGTGCCTTTTAGTAAATTCCAAGGAAAAATGTCAAGTTGTGTGTGTGTGTGTGTGTGTGTGTCTGTGTGTGTGTTTACATATTTCCTACGTGTGTTTGTCTGTGTGTGTGTGTTTACATATTTCCTACAATCATTTGTCTTACTTTTTGAGGGCATGCCAACTACTGATGGAAAAATAAATAAATACAAGGGGGTCCATGCTGTGAGTAGTTGAAATGAAAATACTGGTGTTTTGATGGGATTAATTCAGTACATTTATAATAGACTAATTCACCCAGAATGAACTTCTAAAACCAGTTTGCCTTAACTCACTTAACTCAATTTCAGTCAGCCTGATGACTATTGCATCTAATGTTGAAAATTCAGAATTAAAAATGAAATATTGGCCAGATACAGTGGCTCATGCCTGTATCCCAGCACTTTGGGAGGCCCAGGCAGGTGGATAATTTGAGGTCGGGAGTTAGACACTAGCCTCGCCAACATGGTGATACCCTATCTCTACTAAAAATACAAAAATTAGCCAGGCAGGGTGGCAGGTGCCTGTAGTCCCAGCTACTCAGGAGGCTGAAGCAGGATAATCGCTTGAACCCAGGAGGCAAAGGTTGCAGTGAGCCAAGATTGTGCCACTGAGCTCCAGCCTGGGCAACAGAGTGAGACTCTGTCTCGAAAAAAAAAGAAAGAAGAAAGAAAGAAAGAAAGAAAGAAAGAAAGAAAGAAAGAAAGAAAGAAAGAAAGAAAGATTGATTTACCAAATAATATGGCTGAGTATTTATGACTTATTTTTGTATTGCAAATACTTTATCACATATAGGGAATCATGAGATTGTTACATATTGTTGTGACTGTCTTTTTCTGTTCCAGTCATTTTGAACACTTGCATTATTCTTTAGCCAATTTGTCAAAAAAAAGTCTATTTCTTTACAATTTTGAATTTCTGCTAAAAATATTTAGTGGAATGAAATTTATTCCATTAAAAAATGAATCTTTTGATTATTATTGCCTCCTTGCTACTTTCCTTTATTATGAGTCTATGAACTCTACATGTATGTATATGTATATATATATACATATATATACATATATATACATATATATATATATATACACATGTATGCATTAACCAAATTAGCATACTCTCAGAGCTCATTTCTGTTTAGTGAGGTATTCATATTTTAAAAGAATAAAGAAAAATGGGTCCCTCTTTTGATCACCATTCCATGTTATTTATCAAGATATCTAATTGATAAAGGTTTTATTTTGTTTTGTTTTGAGACAGAGTCTCTCTCTCTCTCTTCCTCCCAAGTTGGAGTGCAGTGGTGTGTGATCTCGGCTCATTGCAGCCTCTGCCTGAGCTCAAGTGATCCTCCTGCCATAGCCTCCCAAGTAGCTGGGACTACAGGTGTGTGCCATAACGCCCAGCTAATTTTTGTATTTTTTTGTAAAGAAGGAGTTTCACCATGTTGCTCAGACTAGTCTTGAATTCCTGGGCTCAAATGATCCTCCTGCCTGGGCCTCCCAAAGTGCTGGAATTATAGGCACGAGCCACCATGCCTGGCCCTAATTGATAAAGTTTTAAAATGCAAAATGATGCATCATTTCCAAATGAATTTATAGTAAGAATCACAAAATTTTGAAAAACAATTTTCAAAATGCCACTGGAGTGTTAACAAATTAATATCCTCTATGACGACTTTTCCATTCTGCCAAAACCTGATAAAGCTCTGCTGAAGTAAAGAAACTGGTTTCACAGAGCCAACATACTGAATGGGCAAAAGCTGGAAGTATTCCCCTTGAAAACCAGAATAAGACAAGGATGCCCACTCTCACCACTCCTATTCAACATAGTATTAGAAGCCCTGGCCATAGCAATCAGACAAGGGAAAGAAATAAAAGGCATCCAAATAGGAAGAGGGGAACTCAAAGTATCCCTGTTTGCAGGTAACATGATTCTATATCTAGAAAACCCCACAGTCTCTGCCCAAAAGCTCCTTGAGCTGTTAAGCAACATCAGCAAAGTTTCAGGTACAAAATTAACGTAAAAAAATCAGTAAATTCCTATATACCAAGAATCACCAAGCCAAATCAGAAACACAATCCCATTCACAATTGCCACAAAAGAATAAATACCTAGGAATACAGCTAACCAGGGAGGTGAAAGATCTCTGCAATAAGAATTACAAAACATTGCTCAATGTGCCTAAAGCAATTTATAGATTCAATGCTATTGCTATCAAACAACCAATGACATTCTTCACAGAACTAGAAAAAAATTATTCTAAAATTCATATAGAATGAAAAAAGGGCCCAAACAGCCAAAGCAACCCTAAACAAAAAGAACAAAACTGGAGGAATCCCGCTCTCTGACTTCAAACTATACTACAGGGCTACAGTAACCAAAACAGCACGGTACTGGTACAAAAACAGACACATAGACCACTGGAGGAGAGTAAACAGCTCAGAAATAAAACCACACACTTACAACCATCTAGTCTTAGGCAAAGCTGGCAAAAACAAGCAATGGGGAAATAATCCCTATTTAATAAATGGTGCTGTGATAGCTGGCTAGCCATGTGTAGAAGATTGAAGCTGGATCCCTACCTTACAGCATATACAAAAATCAACTCAAGATGGACTATAGACCTAAATGTAAAACCTAAAATGGTAAACCCAAAAGATAACTTAGGAAATACCATTTTGGACATAGGAACTGGCAAAGATTTCATGATGAAAATGCCAAAAGCAATTGCAGCCAAAGCAAAATCTGACAAATGGAACTTAATTAAACTTAAGAGCTTCTGCATAGCAAAAGAAACTATCAACAGAGTAAACAGGCAACTTATAGAATGGGGAAAATATTTACAAACCATACGTCTGACAAAGGTCTAATATTCAGAATCTACAAGGAAATTATACATACAAGCATAAAAACAACCTCATTTAAAAGTGAGCAAAGGACATAAACAGACACTTTTGAAAAGAAGACATACATGCAGCCAACAAGCATATGAAAAAATGCTCAATATCACTAATCATTAGAGAAATGCAAATCAAAACCACAGTGAGATACCAGCTCACTCCAGTTAGAGTGGCTATTATTCAAAAGTCAAAAAATAACACATGCTGTTCGAGACCGGCCTGGACAACATGGCAAAACCTCATCTCTACTAGAAATCCAAAAGTTAGCCAGGTGTGGTGGCACATGCCTGTAATCCCAGCTACTTGGGAGGCTGAGGCAGGAAAATCACTTGAACCCGTGAGGTGGAGGCTGCAGTGAGCCAAAATCATGCCACTGCACTCCCTCCTGGGCAACACAGTGAGACTCCGCCTCAAAAGAAATAGAAAGTAAAACAATAACAGATACTGGCGAGGTTGCTGAGAAAAGGGAACTCTTATACACTGCTGCTGGTGGTGTAAATTAGTTCAACCACTGTGGAAAGCAATGTGGTAAGTCCTAAGATAACTGGAAACAGAACTACCATCAGACCCGGCAATCGCACTCTGAGCATATATTCAAAGGAATATAAATCAGTCTACCACAAAGACACATGCATGCAAATGTTCGTTGCAGCACTATTCATAATAGCAAAGATGTGGAATCAACCTAAATGCCTATCAATGACAGATTGGACAAAGAAAATATGGCACATATACACCATGGAATACTATGTGGTCATAAAAAATAATAAGATCATGTCCTTTGCAGGAACATGTATGGAACTGGAAGCCACTATCCTTAGCAAACTAATGCAGGAACAGAAAACTAAATACTGCATGTTCCCACTTATAAGTGGGAGCTAAATAATGAGAATACATGGACAGAAAGAGGGGAACAACAGACACTGGGATCTTCTTGAGGGTAGAGGGTTGGAGAAAGGAGAAGATTAGGAAAAAAAAAAATAGAACAACTTTCGGGCACTATGCTTAGTACACAGGTGATGAAATAATCTATACACCAAACTCCCGAGTCACAAGTTTACCTACATAACAAACCTGAATATGTACCCCCGAACCTAAAATCGAAGTTAAAATATTCTTCAGAATCATTGAATAAAAAGCTCACAAAGATTCAAAAAAGTCATACACTCAAAGTTATAAAAACCTTGTAGTTACCAACCCTCACAAATCTAAAAGAGAATGATTAGAAATACAAGCTCATTGTATTTTAAGAAGATTGACCTCTCAGAGAAATTCATGTTACATCCCTTAAAAATCCCCCCAAAAATAACACCCAAATGGATCTAAAACCTTCAAAAGGGAGTTACACCTCAACATTAGGAGAAATTTTAATATGGCAAATTAGTATTAGACAAAGCATATATTTTACTGTTTATTTTCATAATGAGGGTTGAGAGGACAGGACGAAGTAACCATAAAGCACTTGGTAAAGAGTGTGAAGTTTTTAATTTACAAGAAAGAAAATGGAGTAATTCAGAAATGCTGGTTATATCACAGCCTTGCCGGGATTCTCATGCCTTGGGAGAGTCTGAGTTGGGGCCGTTTGTCCTGGGAATCACATACCACCAGAGGAGAGAGGCACAGTTTCCTCAGAGCCCTGAGTTTTTACATCCGTGAGCATGGGCAGCTACAAAATTTGCAGGGCTAGGTGTTCAAAAAACAGTAAGGATTTCAAGGTACGGACAGCAGAACATTAAATTAAGCCCGAGGCCCTTCTGAGTGCAGATGCCATACAGCTACCCAGGGCACACACCCCTGAGGCAGCCAGGTCTATGAGAACAACCATTGCCTACTTCCTACTTTCTCTTCTACCCTCTCTCTTCTGCATGTTCTTTTCTTTTCTCATTCTCCTTCTTCTTTTTCTATTTTTTTTCCCTCTAAGTCTACTTTGTGCATCTTCTCTGTTAACCTCCGCATCTTGCTTTCTTAATGTAAAGTCCCTGGGTAGCTAATGGAGGGAAATTCTGAGCTTAGATATTGCCTTGGTAGATGTTACCCATGATTGACTCAGTTTGAAAAGAACCCGCTTCCTAAAGATATCAATATTTTCTTTATTTCCTCTGAATCTGCCCATTAATGCAGCATCTGGCCTCCTAGCAGAAGCGGAAAACTTTTCAGAAACTTAGAGATCAGTAGTATCAAAACAATCTCATCCAAAGCATAAGATGAAAATGTACTAACGTTCTTTCTTTTCCCCCTTAATTTGACTTCCTGTGGGAACTTCCTTTCCTGTTAATAGAATGGAGGTAAGAAACTGTTATTGTACCAGTGTTTCCAATGTTTTGTTTTGTAGGGATTTCGTTTGTTTTTGTTTGTGAGAGGGTCTTGTGTTGCCCAGGCTGGAGTGCAGTGGAGTGTGTTTTGTTTTTGTTATTTGACATGCCATTTATTGAGTGTTTACTATTTGCTGAGCACTGTAACATTTTAGAAACTTTCTAATTTCTAACCCTTTTAGTAAGTAAGATGAAGTGAAAGACAGGTAACCTCTATTGAATACTTACTATGGATCAGGCACTGTGCTGAGCTTCACATGCATTATTTAAATTTATCTTCAAGACATCCCCATGGAATAGGTATTACTGTTATCTCTATTTTACAGAAAAAAAAAAAAAAAACCTAAGAAAGTTTCTTTGAACCGGAGAGTTCAAGTGGCTTACACAGCTAGTAAATGATAAAGTTAGAAATGGAACCCAGAACTGCCAAACTCTCCCTTATAGCTCTAACCTATATGTAAGAAGGTATCCCTTGCAATATAACCTTTTGCAACTTACAGTGTTTTATTTGCAGTCCTTTTAAAACTGATCTTCATAAAACTCTATGGAGTGTAATTAATTTTAAGGCAGCATTCTTAGCACATAGGCTACATTTAAAAACAGGCAGCAGGATGCAAAATTTTGGTTAGCTAGCAAAAATAAGTTCAAGAGATTTGGAGTACAATACAGTGACTATCATTAATAACAATGTATTGTATTCTTGACAATCACTGAGAATAGATTTTAAGTGTTCTCATAAGAAAATGGTAAGTATGTGAGGTAATGCATTTGTTAATTAGCTCAATTTAGTCATCCCACAATGCGTACATGTTTTAAAACATCATGTAGTACACAATAAAAAAAGTTTTTTTTTAGCTAAAAACACTTTTTAAAGAAAGTTTTACTGTTAAAAAAGTCTTAAGGAATAACCATTTGGATGTATATATTGCTCGGAAAAGCAGTGAAAATCATGATACACATTATATGAAAAATTAAACCAGTTTTAAGTATATGGGATAGTGATTTGTCATAATTGACTGCATTCCAATGTGTTAATGTGGTATCAAAAATTCTTAGTTCAAAAAAAAGAAAAAAATTCTTAGTCCATTTTTTAATCTAAATGTTGCTTTAATAATTTTTATCAATGATTTTGGAGCTACTACCTTAGCAGAATAAAGTTTATCTAAACTAAAATTAATAAAAGTGCCACTTAATAACCCTCCTTCTGAAAAAACAGGCAGCAGGCCGAATTTGTCCTGTGGGTTGTACTTGCTGACCCCTGCGTTGGAGAATAAATCATATACAAAGACACTAGACACGAAAGAACAGAAACAGTTCTCGTTTGCTTTGAAGGTTGGAAGTAGCACAGAATCTGTCATTACCTTTGTTGGGAATGCTCAAGGAGAGGTAAGGCAGTTGCTAAAAAAGGGAAGATTTGTCTGAAGCAGAGGAGAGGTACAGCTGTCAAGTGTGCCTGTGCTAGGGAGGGAGGGAAGTAAGGTGTGGAGTTTCCATTAGAGTCGTGGGATTGTCATAACGCAAACATGCCATGGCTGGTCATCTGGAATGCCCTTGGGACAAAGTATTATGTGTTCGAAGGGAGTAGACATTTCCCTCAGAGAAACTTGAAGATAACATTTTAAAATGTTCTATTGAATGTGATTCATACATTTCAAAGTAGAGAGAAATAGGAGTAAGAGGTGCAGTGAGAATTCTTTACCTACTCCCTTTGACCACATAGGGTTGTCTGTTATAAAAGAAGTTGAACAGGAGATCTGAGATCAAATATTCATTATTACCTCTACAAGAAAGGGAACTTTACTGAAAGGGAAGTCAACTGAGTTTATATTGTAAGGAGGCAGGAGAGGGAGTGGCTCCACGTGCAATATTAACTAGTGTTTTCAGAAGCTAGTCTGGCTGATCATTCCGAAATAACCAGCATTCTGTGAACGGATCCCTGCGACCTCTGTCAAACTGTTCTAATGAGCAACAGGACCAGCTGCTTCTAGTGTTGCCCCATCAGCAGTCCCACGAACTGCAGGCAAAGAAACACAACTTTAGCTGGACATGGGGGAGTCTTGTCACTTATAAAAGACAACAGAAGACGCCAGTGGAAATTATTTGCATTTATCTCATTCCCCAGTTCTTGCCATGAGCTCCTTTTAAAAATATTTGAAGTGATAGATGTAGGGGGTTGAGGGACAAAATGTCCCAATTGGCCTCTGTGTCTTGCATCTAAAATTTGATCACTGTTTAAAATTTAAGGCTTATATTTCTGCACAAGAGGAGAGGAAAAGGAAGTGGTTGCAACACTGAAACTATAGGTAGTTGATAGATAAACAAATTCAGATATATATAAATTTAGATAGATAGATAGATAGATAGATAGATAGATAGATAGATAGATAGATAGGTAGATAGTCGGCCTTGTGTGTGCCTTACCTTTTAGAGCTAATCCAAGCACCGATATAATACCAAAGCCAGGTCCTTAATCATTCCAGGAACATCATAGAAATGAAATGTAGCAAACTAATAATAATCATATACTTTGTATGTGTATGTTTTTTCCCAGCACATAAAGGGTTTGTATAGGCTAGTGGTCATCAAGCTGTTAGGAAGAAAAAGCAAAATTAAAACCAAGATCTTCTTATTTCTATTCAAAACCTATTGTCTTTTTTTCTTTTTCATTTTTATTTTGCATTATATACTTAATGCTGTAAAACTAATGAGGATTCAATACTAGCAGAAATTCAGACAGAGGGGTTCATTGCTAGTTGATTGTTAGTAGTCCTTATCTCTGAAGCTATTTTCATTAATTTTTCTTTTGTGTACTTTTTCTTAGTTTCCATTTTCTTTAAAAAGTGTGTTTTGATGTATAATTAAAGGAAACATCATGAATGTCTATTATTTTTAAAAATACTCATGGAAAATGAGTAACAGCATCATTGAATAGTTAACACACGACAGCAAAACCTGCATGAATAATTCTCAGCTCAGAGACACTGAGAAATATTTAATTTTTACATGGTGGAGTTTTTTCTATTAAGTGTAAAGGATCACACATGCTCTTATTCATCCGCCTTTATACCAAGATATTACATCAACATGTGAGACCATTTTGTAAACCAGTTTGAGATATTTCTGGTTACTCCTTATTATATAGTTTCTTAAAGCACAGTGTAGAAGCTGGTTGGGTTTTAATTCCTTTCCTTCCCATCCTAACAGTCATGGCTGACACCTATATAACAATGACTGGTTAACAAGAGAAGAGCATAACAAATGTGTTTGATCACAGTTTTACACAACATGGGACCCTTCAGAATGAAGACTCCAGATACAGGGGAAGCAATCCTTTTTTTTTTTTTTGAGACAGAGTCTCACTCTGTCACCCAGGCTGGAGTGCGGAGGTGCAATCTCAGCTCACTGCAACCTCTGCCTCCCAGATTCAAGTGATTCTCCTGCCTCAGCCCCCCGAGTAGCTGGGATTACAGATGTCTGCCACCACACCCAGCTAATTTTTATATTTTTAGTAGAGACTTGGTTTCTCCATGTCGGCCAGGCTGGTCTCAAACTCCTGACCTCAGGTGATCCACCCACCTTGGCCTCCCACAGTGCTGGGATTACAGGTGTGAGCCACCACACTCAGCCAAAGCAATCCATTTTTATGCTTAGGTTCAATGAAGTATGAACAGCTGTGTAGAAATATGATTAGACACAAACGGTATGATCTAATGCTAACAGGCTGAGTGGGGAAACTAGCGCATCCTGCCTGTTCAGATTTTTCTCAGCCCCTCTGAGCAGCACTCCCTCCTCCCAGGCAAGAGGTAGGATCCCTCTGGAATGAGGGTCTGAATTTCTTCATGTCCAGGTGTTACACAGAAAACCTGGGGGTGGGTAGAGTAAATGTTTAGGTTTTATGGCTGGCCTTGAGGAAAAGGCGTTCTGGTGTCTATGATCTGCCTCGGAGAAGAGGGATTCTAGTGACTAAGGTTTGCCTCAGGGAAGAAAGAGAGGAGAGAGAGGAGAGACAGGAGGGCAGAAGGTCTGTTTCTGAGGCTGCTTCTTAGGCCTTCACTTTGGGGTGTCGTTTACTGAGCCTCAACAACAGCATCCTTGTTTCTGTTTAATTTTCTCTGGGGGTTTTCTCACCTTTACCTTGAGAAAGTTTTCATGGGGTTTTGTGCTTTCTTATTCAAGGCCTTCATTTTAAATATCCCCAACAAACAAAGGGATACAGTAAAAATCATGTTGGCTAATTAGAAAAAGGCCAGTATGAATTAAAGGAAGACTCTATACTACAAAATATTGTTTTAAAGTATAGCTGTGTTTCTTGGAAGTTCATTGTTTTACCTGAATGTATTATATCTCGTTCTAATGAATTTGCTTTAAAGACCTGCCAGTGATGGTATGTAATTATAGTATCAATTTTTTAAATTCAATTGGGGTCATGTAACAATTTTAAAATTTGACACAAATTCTAATTTGTTTAATTTTCTTACTTTAAATTCTTTATATAAAGACAATGAAAAACTAAATTCAATAGTTGTACAAATCTAAATGAGAATACAACTTAAGAGTCTTCTTTCATTACTAACACTATGGAAGATCTGATAGAAGGCATAAGAATATACTGAGACCATCACAGTGCCTACACATAATAGGTATTCAATATGTTTGTCAGGTGAGTATATGAGTTGTTATGATTCCCAGCATTACATTAAGGGAACAAGTAGATGTGTGAAGAGAGTACCAGCAGCATTTTCCATTCTCCCAATTGTCTTCAGTTATTATAGCAGATGAGTTTTTAATCCTATGTTTGTGCTAGCACTAGCATTTACAGGTTTCTCTCTGATATATGGCCCATTAACACACAATAATCCAAGTTCAGAGTAATTACTTATATCACTCAACAGAATAGATCAGTGAGGCACTGGGTGACTGGTTGACTTTCCGTGTGATGAGACATGATGAGAAAACAGCAAAGCTGAAGGTGCTACTTGGCTCCTCTGGAAGCCATATTTCTGCTTTCTCCTCCCTACATCACTTTCTTTTTCTTTAATGGAATTCTGGGAAGATGTGTGAGTGAGAGAATCTGAGTATGGAAGGTGTTGCAAAGATGTATATGTTGTCAAAAATTAAGGTAAACTATCATAACACATAAATAAACTGTGTTCTTAAAGCTGCAAACTTTTTAGCTGAGAGCAATTATTATTATGCTCAATTATTTGTTAACCATCATGATGAAATGTCTTCCAGATGCATCTTTGCTTATATCAGCTTATTAACTAAGAGTAGTCGGATTCTATTTATAATGTAAAATAATAAAAATACCCAAATCTATTCAGTCCTTGATAGTTCCCAAAGCTTTCCACCATCTATCGTCACATTTGGCCTTCTCAATAGCCCTGTGGAGTAGCTAGAGATGATATAATTGCAGCTGGAAATGAAGACAATATTCAAATGGAACATGTCAACCAATTTGCTAGTACAATTTTCTCCTATTTCTGTGACACAGATGTGAAAACCAAAAAAAAAAGAAAGAAAGAAAAGAAAAGCAGAATGAATGCCAAGAAATAGCATGTGATTAGAAATGTTGTTCATTTCTTCTTTCAGTAAACCACAGAAAGATAACAAAGGCTACTGCGCCCAGTACAGAGGGGAGGTGTGTAATGCAGTCCTGGCAAAAGATGCTCTTGTTTTTCTCAACACCTCCTATGCGGACCCTGAGGAGGCCCAAGAGCTACTGGTCCACACGGCCTGGAATGAACTGAAAGTAGTGAGCCCAGTCTGCCGGCCAGCTGCTGAGGCTTTGTTGTGTAACCACATCTTCCAGGAGTGCAGTCCTGGAGTAGTGCCTACTCCTATTCCCATTTGCAGGTAAAATCTCAAAAATAAGTCAAAGGAAAAATTCCATTTTTCTATCTGCACAACAGAAAGAGTTTTTGAAAAATGTTGTAATGTGCAACAGTAAAAGGAAAAGCTGGTTTTCATCCAAAATAGGAGGTAATGCCTGGGTGCAGTGGCTCATGCCTGTAATCCCAACACTTTGGGAGGCCGAGGTGGGTGGATCACTTGAGGTCAGGAGTTCAACACCAGCCTGGCCAACATGGTGAAACCCCGTCTCTACTAAAAATACAAAAATTAGCCGGGTGTGGTGGCGCACTTGTAATCCCAGCTACTCGGGAGGCTGAGGCAGGAGAATCACTTGAACCAGGGAGGCAGAGGTTGCAGTGAGCCGGGATTGCACCAGCGCACTCCAGCCTGAGTGTTGAGACTCCATCTCAAACAAAGAAACAGATAGGTAATTAATCAGACAAAATTTCTACCATGTAAATCACTGAAGATAACCTAAAATATAAGTACTTAGAACCTCTAGAAAATGTCATAAGTGGTATAATATTCCATTACTCTTGTTATTGTTCACATTATTATCATATCCATAAATATCCCGGATTTCTATCAGATGAAAGGAGAAATCTCAAACATGGACCTCATTAGTAAGCCAAGATAGAGAAAATAAAAACTGTACGTTATTTGTCAATAAATGAGATCATGCCAAGCATCTCTGAATGTTATTTTAAAGTACATTCCATCCAAAATGGATGTTCTGTACTAAGTTCTGATGCTGTTGCCTCATTTGGGTGGTTATAGGAGGGAATTAGATTATAAATAGATACTTTGTTAAACTCCCATACTTTTTAAATATTGAAATTGATAAATTTATGTTCAATAGAATTATCTTCATCTTTAATTACTTCTTATGTAGAAAAAAAAGAATCAATCTAGTTTTTGAGCTAAATAGAACAAAGTTCACATACTGTTAGTTCTGCTTTCTCGATGTGTGTGGTCTTGGCTAAACTTCAGTTTCCTCATCTGCACAGTAGAATTGAGAGGATTAAAGGAAAAATCACACTCATGGAATATGTCAGAAACTAGATAGACATTGTTATTCCTAAATTTTCTGTTGAGGAAACCCCATGACAACAACCAACACAGCACATTTCCACTTCTATTTTGATAAAACCAGAAACTATTTAAATATTGCAATAATTTGAGGACACTCTCTATTTAGCATACAATAACAACAGTACGGCCATTAAATTAGAGTTCTGTATTCCTCAATTTACTGCAAAGTTTGAGGGTTTGGAGACACTATACGAGTAATATAATTTGTTTATTAATCTAAGAAGATTGTATTGTGATCAGGCATGTCATCTAAAAATCTCTAGGGACTTCAGCATTGACAGAATAAGAAGGAGAAAGAGAAGGAGAGAAAAAGTAAAATTACTGCAAAAAAAAAATGGGAAGAGTGGGTGAGAGGCAGTAAAATTTGTTTTAATAGAACTTAAGAAATACTGATGCTATTTCAACGGTCCTTGCAGTTATTTGAAAAAATAGTGCCTCTGTTAATTATCACTTATTTAGTTTAGATTTCTCTTTCTTGGGCTTCTTTATAGGATTCTCCAAAATTGTTTATTTGATGTACTGCTCAACAGTGAAAATCCTTTTGCTAGAACGTAGCACGTGTATAATAAACAGCATGTAACCAGCAAAATAAAGTGACAGTAGGTTCTATCAGCTTTTCCTTTAGTACTACTAACATAATTTGTGGTGACCACGGAATAGTTATCATACTTACACAGTGACACTCAGGCAAATCAGCTCAACACCATGGACAGGTGCTTGAGAGAAATAATAATTAGATTAGAAAAATTCTCTGCATGTGTGACAGCCATTGTGGTTTTCTGATTACAAAACCCACAAGACTCCACTGCATAAAAAAAGAACACAGTACTTTCGTTGCTAAAACCCAGAAAGTTGGTCACTACTGAGGTGTGTGTTTACCTATACTTACTTATATCTATATTTCTGTACTCTGAATTCTATTTCATTGATGGTTCCTCTATTTTTGCATTAGAGACTTTGGATTTAACTACTGAGTCTTTATAATTAATTTCAATTTGTGCTATGAATTTCACAGGTTTTCATTTTTAAAAAAATTATTGTTTACTCATCATATAATAATAATAATAATAATAATAATAATTATTATTATTATTATTATTATTATTATTATTATTTTTGAGACAGAGGCTGGAGTGCAGTGGAGCAATCTCGGCTCACTGCAAGCTCCGCCTCCTGGGTTCACACCATTCTCCTGCCTCAGCCTCTCCGCCCGCCACCAGCCCGATAATTTTTGTATTTTTAGTAGACGGGGTTTCACCATGGTCTCGATCTCTTGTGATCCACCCTCGGCCCCAAAGTGTGGTTCAAGGGCCACCGGCCTATATAATTTTTTTAATTACATTATTAAAAATTTTTAATTTCTTTTAAAATATTTATATAATTATTTATAATTATATTTTATTTTTTAATAATAATTATTTATATAATTATATTATATATTATAGTGTATAACTTATATAATTAATATAATTTATAATTATATATTATATTATATAACTTACTATATAATTATTTTTAAATATAAAATTTAGAAACATTTTGCCAATGTCCACATGTAAATACCATTTAGAATTTGATCAGAATGATGCTAAGTTTATACAACTAATTTAGGGCAAATAGCTATATTTACATTACCGAGTATTCTCAATTAGGAGTATGGTATGCCATTCCTTTTATGTAGATCTTGTATTATGCCTGCTAGTAAAATTGGATGACTTCTTTCTTACCTGTTTCTTTTTTTTATTAAATTTATGACTAGGTGTGTTTTATAGTCATTGCTGTTGTTGCAAGAGTATTAATTATAATATAGTTATTACAGAAGGCTAGAATGTCCATAACACATAGGGATGCAATTAATTCCCTTGTTCCTTATTTTAATAAAACTGCTATTAATTTCTTTAGAATTTTTACATTTTGGAATTGATCTATGTAATTTTTGGGATCATATTAATCAGATTTCTAAAAATGTATTCTTTTTTGAGATAGTTGATAGAAGTATAATTTATATACAAGAAACTGTGCCCCTTTTAACCATATAGTTCAGAGTTTGACAAAGGTATACAACAATGTAACCACTACCCCAATCAAGATGTAGAATGTTTTCACCACCCATAAATTTCTCTTATGCTCATTTCTTTCCTTTTTTTTTTTTTTTTTTTTTTTGTCCCCAGGTTCAAGCAATTCTCCTGTCTCAGCCTCCCAAGTAGCTGGGACTACAGGCACCTGCCACCAGGTATTTTTGTATTTTTAGTAGAGATGGGGTTTCACCTTATTGGTCAGGCTGGTCTTGAACTCCTGACCTCAGGTGATTCACCTGCCTTGGTCTCCCAAAGTGCTGAGATTACAGGCGTGAGCCACCGCGCCCAGCCCTCTTATACTCATTTCTAGTCAACTTCCCATTATCTCTAAAGGCATCGCCATTCTGATTTCTCTGACCATAGCATACAACTAGTTTTGCTTGTTCCTGAATCTCATACTCATGAAATTGTATAATATATACTGCTTTGTGTCTGACTTATTTTGTTCAACATAATGTTTTTGATATTAATCCATATTGCTACACGTAACAGTGGTTTGTTCCTTTTCATTGCCGCTTTTATTTGTGTGGTTGAGATGGAAATAGTTTTGTGAAGAAGTAGGTAGGGTCAAGCTCCCCTTCATGCTGCCTAAGAATTATAAAGCAATTCATGTGAACAACTGCAGTATCAAAAGGAAAGTTAATATAGAAATGTTAGGCCACTCAAGATGACTGACTCATCAATCACAACAAAAAAGTCAGATACCAGCTTTAGACACGAAAGATCAACCAAATAATGTATTCCTGCAATTTGTAGTTTATTCCAATTTTGTTTGGTATTATACCTCCTAATTATTGAGAGGAATCAAGTCTCACCAATCATAACTCATTAATCCTTGCCAACAAATGTGTATTATTTTCCATTTTATTTGTTAACAAGTTGTTACTACTATATAATAAAGCCATTTCATTTTATTATATTTATATGTAACAACTGCTTTACAGTATTCTATTAGATTTTTGATTGATAGTCTGTGGCTCCTCTGATGGAAAAATATGGTCTATAAATAATTATAAATTATTATATATCATTTATATATAAAACTATAAATCTTAATTAGATTCTATGCTTTCTTAATTGAAATTTCAGAGATTTTTACTAGAATTAAAATTAAATTTTATCTGTGTGCTAGCACAAAATACATTTATTAACTTTCCAACATTTATGTCCCAGATCAGTTTACATGCATGAGCCACAGATGTTCTTTCTAACATTGAAAATAATTCACCTTTTTTAAAGAAAAAAATCCTTTTCATTGAAATTTTAAATTTATTAGAAAATCATAGTTAATTATTTCCTAAATCTATGTCATTTGCAGTGTACATTTAAATTTTTTTTCTAATTCCCATTGTTATTTAAATTATTTAAATAAGTAGTTTTATTGGAAAAATGTTATTTTTAAAAATCCTCATCATCAAACATTTTGTTCCCATTGAAGTAAGAAAATATAATCTAAAAATTTTTACATTTTAATATTTTATAGAGGTTTTTTCTCTGATATATAATTAATAATAAAAATTGGCATTTATAAAGACTTAGTCTCTTCCATTAACATATAAAATTCATACATTTATGTTCAATCCTTTCTGCTCTTAGATGAGTATTATCTATTTGATCCAATAGTTTATCAAAATTTTCACAATAATTGTGTTTCTAAAAATGTTTTCTTGCAATTCTGACTCGTGCTTTTTGCACCAATAAATATTAAACTAAAATTGAATTTACTGCTGATAACTGGTAAGTTTGATCTTCATTTTTCTGTTATACCTTTTGAAAAAGTCTGTTTGCCTTTATTCATCAAAATAGTTCAGAAGTTGTCAACCATTTTATATTCTACTTCTACTTGCTTGTGAGATTTTTAAAAGCATGCCATCACTCATGGTTTTCTAATTATTAGGTTGGTATAAAAGTAATTGTGGTTTTTTCCATTAAAAGTAATGGCAAGAACCACAATTACTTTTGCAGTTATTCAATGATGTGTGCCTCTTTTCATGAATGGCATGGAATTTTATTTGTCCAACAAATATTTATTGATCTCCTTCTGGGCTCCAAGTACTACACTGGGCATTTGGGATATGTTAATGAACATAATAAACAACTTACATATAACTTTAGAAGGTGTTAAATGTCATGGAAAAAGAAAAAAGGAATGCTTTAAGGAAGACCAGGAATAACAAACGGAGAGGAGAAAGTTGTAACTTTAAAAATAAGGTGTTCAGGGTAGACCTAATTAAGTTAGCATAATTGTACTGAATCTCCCACACTTGTTCTTTGAAACTTTATTTGAAATTATAAACCATATTTCTATTGTTCAATTATATTTTATTTGCATATGCTCAATTTTTGGAACATTATTCTTAGCTTTTACATTTGATTTCATAATCATATATAAGTAGATTCTTGGAGGAGCTTACTATGTTACTTATCATTGATACTCATTGTCATTCGTTTCAAGTAAAATATTTCTTTTTCTTAAATTCCTAATTTAAATTCACTTCTTGTTCATCCATCTCTTCTTTACTCATCTCTCATTCAACTGGAGTAGGTGTTTTTCACATGTAAAAAAAAAAATTCTGTCATTGTACATATGTGTTTTTGACTGGGTATTTAAGTCTGTGTTAACACAAGTGTTAGCTTTTGTGTTAGTTCTCCTCACTTGTGTTACTTCTCCTCAAATACTATGGACTCTGACCAATTATTTTCTGGCCATGTTGTAATAAAGAGGAAGAAGAAAGCAATCCCGACTTTTGTTCCTTTGTAAGGAACATTTTCCTCTCTCCAGATTGTGGAAAGATTATTTCTTTAATCACTGAGATTCAAAATAATTGTAAAATTCATTTGGGGATAGATTTATTTTCATTGTTTTCTTTCAGGTAACATAAATAATATAAAAATAATGGGTAATATGCCCTAAACATTGTGCCCTTTTCACCTTAAAAACGTTTTCTTATACCACATCTTTGATTATTTTCTATTTTTTATGTGCTCTGGTTCTCTTGGTGAGAAACACTATTATTTGATTTTGAATTTCTGACTTGCTCCACCTTATCAGTTATTTCACACATTATTTTCATCTGTTTAGCCTTTTTTGCATTCAGTTAGGTCCTTTCTTTCTGCATTCAATTGAATATTTAGTTCAAATTTGTTTATTTCTTGCAGTGCCACTTGTTTTCTATTTTCAAAGAAGATTGTAAGTGTCGGTTTTATTTTTTGTGGTTTCTATTTTCTGTAGTTACTTCCATGTTCAAGTTATCCCACTTTTCAGTCTATAGTTCATCTTGATTTGTTTTTTCTTGTGAAAAGCTCTGCTATAGAGGGCATGCTTGAGGGCATGCTTTAGTGCATGGCAATTAAAACAAAGCAAACCAAAGCCATTCATTAATGTGTTCTTCTGTTTAGAATAAAAAAATTTCCCAGGTATTTGCTTCTTCTGCATAATGTGGAGTACGGAATTTTTTTCATATGTCCCATATTGATTTTTGCACACTTTAACCATGCTGTCTGCATGCAAAAAAAATGTGCTTATACAACCCAGGGGTGGAACCAAGCTAAGCAACTCTCCTCAAGTCCTTTACCTGCTAAGAAGTCTCGAAAGCCCCATTATACTCCCTTCTCCCTCACACACACCAAGAACTATAAATCCCATTGTTATCTTCATATAAAAATATATTTGCATCTCATCACATTCATGTGCATAGCCTTTTATTCTATGCATGCTCAATTAGCACATATTGGCAAGTTAGGAAAGCAGGAGTGTGGGAACAGGTATTAAAAAAACACCATTGTGGCATATATATATGTATACACACACACACACACACACACACACACTCACAATTTCCTCCTCTCTGAATCCTTCAGATACTGAATAAAGGACATCTGCTATTCTTATGTTTAATTTATTTAATTATCTTTAATTTCCTCTTATTATTAACCCCAAATACCTTAATTTGAAATTAGCCAGGTTTCTCCTATGCAGTTTGTCCTATTTTCTGTCAGGCTTAAACAAATACTAATCTGCAAAA
The DNA here is from genome assembly GCF_009828535.3 of Hylobates moloch. Lineage (NCBI taxonomy): Eukaryota > Metazoa > Chordata > Mammalia > Primates > Hylobatidae > Hylobates > Hylobates moloch. The sequence goes on from NW_026652285.1 coordinate 82,919,638, forward strand.
TTCCAAGTAGTCCCATTAGTGTTTCTTCAGCCCCTTCACTCATAATAAAACATGTAGATGAGCATAACAGCTTCATATTCAAACAGATATTACTCTGGCTTTCTCACATGGAAGCACGCAGAGCGATGGGACAGGATCCTGTGCCTCAAAGTAAGGGCTGAGTAAGGACCCACATGCCCTCCTGTAAACTGCCAGGGAGGTGGTGCTGTTCTGTTTCAGAGGACAAAGACAGAGGCCCAGACTATGTTCCTCAAGCCCTAGCCATTAGCCCCAAGATCATAGAAAAATCTTCCAAGCTGGAAACTGATTGACAATGATCCTGACTTTCAGTAGGTGTGCTTTTTAACCTCTGTATACCTTTTTCCTCTACCTGTGTGGTTATTTGAATATGAAGTTGGGAGAAGACATATCAGAGATTCCCAATCTAATACGTTTTAAATTTGACATTTTTTCCCCCAGACCAGCATTAATTGCGTTTCACAACAAAACGAGATAGCATTTCATCTCACGGGACAGTACACTAGATTTCATGAAGTCTCATATTATTTACAGTAAAAAGTTTCTTTCATAAACGTGCTTTTTTCAAGAACAGACAATTTACTATGATGATGTCTTGAAAACACAGAATTTAGGCTCTGCCACAAATTTGTTTTAGCATGTTATGATTCATCAAGTTTTGTTCTCCATATACTATTTTAGAGAGTACTGCTTGGCAGTAAAGGAGCTCTTCTGTGCAAAAGAATGGCTGGCAATGGAAGAGAAGACCCACAGAGGACTCTACAGATCCGAGATGCATTTGCTGTCCGTGCCAGAATGCGGCAAGCTTCCCAGCATGCACTGGGACCCCATAGCCTGTGCCAGACTGCCACATCTAGGTAACACAGAGTTCTCCCAAGACTTTGGAGGTTAAGAGAAATTTACTATTTTGAAGAAACTAAGGTGTGAACTTAAAGCTTCTAATATTTCTAGGCATTTCTATTTTTTTTTTGAGTTCTGCCTTCCTTAGATACCTACTAGCAGAATCCTAATGCTATCCTAATTATACAGATTAGCAGAAAGATTTATTTCATTTGCTCTAAAATAAATGAAACAGCACTTTTAATTACTGCTTGCCATTTTAGATTCTTTCATAGGGAATCTTACGAGAGCTTGTAACATTTTCTGGAATGTGCAGAATAATGGCTAAGAAACATCTCATATTTTGTCAGAAGAGTGGAATAAAGGAATAAAGTCCTTTTTCTTAGCCAAGAAAGCATGCTAAAATAAGACACATGTTTGAAAATGCTGATCTCACAAAACAAAATTGAATTGCTTCATGTTGCTTTAATGAACTTTGTTTGTAAGGAACTATGTTGTTATCCCTTACAGCTGGTTTAATTTCAAAGACCCAATTCTTTCACATTCGAATGCAAAGAATGTTTTCCAGTTGTATATTAAAAAGCTGAAAGAGAACTTGCATTTCTTAGCACTCTCTCACAAAATATGTGAGATATCTGGATGCTCACTTAAAACAAATTTTTATCCTTTCCCCTTCAGATTATAACAAAGAAAACCTAAAAAGTAAGTAATTGTGTTTGTGCCCTTGAAACCTTATGTGTATGTAATTGGATTCATGCATGTGTGTTTACACTTATATTTCCTGATGCCCAGAACAGAATGTACAGCCCCTCTCAAAGGCTTCTCACCATACTCATCCAGGGTATAACATGAGGGAAGATCATGGAAGGTCTCAGTTTATAACTTTTAATTAGACCATAGAGAGTACCATATTTAGTGAGTCATACAAATACTATCTCCCACCTCAAGGTTATTAGCCTGTTTTATTTCTTATATGTCTATAAGTAAGCCAAATTTAAAATGTCACCTTTTGATTTTATATTCTTGATTCAGTATAATCTAATTATGTATAGATGAAACCCAACATTTATTTCTTCATTGAGCCAATTTGTGATCTTCATTTGTGACAATAGATCCCTCTTTTGGAAATTAGGTATTTTTTTAAGACAGTTGATTTCCAGTATAAAGTTTATAGGATCAAATCAAATGGCTTTAAAAAGGTCATCACAAAAATCTCTAGGAAAGAATTCAAGAAGGTTGCTTGAAAAGGGATGTCCTACAAAATAACTTGTATCAGATAGTGCTTTAACCTGTCAGAATGCAGAAATCCTCAGGATGAAATTAGAAAAGCTTTTCATGTCAACTAACTTCCTCTGGTCTCAGCTTTCTAAGGCTTAAATCACACTTACTTCCTGTAATACATATTCCAGCCCTAATCCCCTCTGCATTTGACTAGGTGCCAGGACTTGATTTTACCAGCTTGCTTAAAGGACCAACACTTAAAAGTATTAAAAGAAAGAATGCTACTGGTCCTAGTTGAATCACTCAGTTATTAAACAAGAAGAATTATGGAAACCTTAAAAATCTATTATTCTGGTAGCCTGTCAAATTGTTATTCCCAAATCGAAGGAATAAAAAAAAATTTCAATTCTTTGTTATATGAGCAGCCAAAGTTTACTTTGATTGGACTTTGAATTGATTGCTGTGCTCTTTGTTATCCATCGATTGTTTGCTCACTCATCCATTCAAACATTCATTGAGGGTCTGCTGTGTGTAAGGACCAGACCATTCATCTTAAATTAGACAGGAACAATACACAAAAAACCATCCACATTTCTGCCTTTCACACTAATTATAAAGGAATTTTGAGCAACACAAACTAGCTACAATAATAAATTTTCTAGTCTTTAAAAAAAAGCTTTATGAAATCTTTGATACATGTAAGAAAATGAGCTCCTAATGTCATGAACTGACCATTTAAACTGAAAATAGGGTAGGGAATGTCTGAAAGTATGCTCCCTGAGTTAAAGGCAATTATTATTAAAAGAGTTGGCTTTAGCAGGTCAATAGTGGAGCAAAGAAAACATCCTTATTAGGCAGTGTCCCATATTTTATAGGAGTGTGTAAAGACCTTGAATATTTTCCAAAGAGTGTCTTGATTTCTGAGTAAACTCTAAAGAATATCACCAGCTCATTTAGAGGGGTCACAAAAGAGCTGTTAATCATTTGTTTATCTTTGCATTATTTTCTTCTTCCTTGAGCACAGGGACTAGAATTTTAGTAGTTTTTCTTTTTTATAATTTCTTTGGCTGAAGTGAAACATCTTTTTGAGCAGGCAATGCCTTTGTGCTATTTACATTATTGTCTGCTAAGCAAGGATTACACTATTCCTCTCTTCTGTGAGACTTCACATACTTTATTACAGAAACACTCAGCAGTGAATCTGTCTTCTATTTCAGAGCTTCTGTGGAGAAAAGGCTAATTTGTCTTAATAATTGAAATAATTACTTGCTATTCTCTTGAATTCTCTTTTTCCTTCCATCTTTGCTCTTTCTGTACATATACATGGAGAATGAAGGACCCAATGAATGTACCCAAATCCATACTGATTAGTGTGATACATACATTATCTCTCTTAATACTCCCAATAGTTCTACAAAATTAAGTACTATGAACGTCCTCCATTTTACTTACAACCCAACAAGAGAAAGAGAGATTAAGCAATGTGTCCAATTTTACCCATCTAGTAAGGTGATAAGCCAGAATTTGAACTGAAATCTATCTGATTCTGGCTCTTTCTTCAGAGCCAGAATGTTATACCTGATGCATTTCTGTTATTACTAATGTTTCTTAAAAAATTCCAAGACCTCATGTGTAATAAAGCTTAACTGATTGTTTTACTGATTCATTCTGAATAAATACCACTACCTTTTCACATTTGTTATAATTGATTATTCTAAGAAGGTCCAATTGATAAAAATTTTATTACTCACAATTTTAAATCACCCAGGCCACTTGATGATTTGACTTTTTGTTAACATTTAAAGGAATACATGCTTTGTTTCCCAGATCATTTTTCTATAATGATCAGCTACCATTTTGCCCACAAATGAAATCATAAAGTGTCAGTGTCTCTCTGTGTGTGCGTGTGTGTGTGTGTGTAAAACTCATGAATTATTTCATAATTTGAAATGTGGTTTGGGTAATTTTTTTTTTTTTATACTTTAGGTTTTAGGGTACATGTGCACAATGTGCAGGTTTGTTACATATGTATCCATGTGCCATGTTGATTTCCTGCACCCATTAGCTCGTCATTTAGCATTAGGTATATCTCCTAATGCTGTCCCCGTCCCCCCCCACCCCCCACCCCACAACAGTACCCGGAATGTGATGTTCCCCTTCCTGTGTCCATGAGTTCTCATTGTTCAATTCCCACCTATGAGTGAGAACATGCGGTGTTTGGTTTTTTGTCCTTGCGATAGTTTACTGAGAATGATGTTTTCCAGTTTCATCCATGTCCCTACAAAGGACACGAACTCATCATTTTTTATGGCTGCATAGTATTCCATGGTGTATATGTGCCACATTTTCTTAATCCAGTCTATTGTTGTTGGACATTTGGGTTGGTTCCAAGTCTTTGCTATTGTGAATAGTGCCGCAATAAACATACGTGTGCATGTGTCTTTATAGCAGCATGATTTACAGTCCTTTGGGTATATACCCAGCAATGGGATGGCTGGGTCAAATGGTATTTCTAGTTCTAGATCCCTGAGGAATCGCCACACTGACTTCCACAATGGTTGAACTAGTTTACAGTCCCACCAACAGTGTAAAAGTGTTCCTATTTCTCCACATCCTCTCCAGCACCTGTTGTTTCCTGATTTTTTAATGATGGCCATTCTAACTGGTGTGAGATGGTATCTCACTGTGGTTTTGATTTGCATTTCTCTGATGGCCAGTGATGATGAGCATTTCTTCATGTGTTTTCTGGCTGCATAAATGTCTTCTTTTGAGAAGTGTCTGTTCATGTCCTTTGCCCACTTTTTGATGGGGTTGAGATTCAATGCCATCCCCATCAAGCTACCAATGACTTTCTTCACAGACTTGGAAAAAACTACTTTAAAGTTCATATGGAACCAAAAAAGAGCCCGCATTGCCAAGTCAATCCTAAGCCAAAAGAACAAAGCTGGAGGCATCACGCTACCTGACTTCAAACTATACTACAAGGCTACAGTAACCAAAACAGCATGGTACTGGTACCACAACAGAGATATAGATCAATGGAACAGAACAGAGCCCTCAGAAATGATGCCGCATATCTACAACTATTTGATCCTTGACAAACCTGACAAAAACAAGAAATGGGGAAAGGATTCCCTATTTAATAAATGGTGCTGGGAAAACTGGCTAGCCATATGTAGAAAGCTGAAACTGGATCCCTTCCTTACACCTTATACAAAAATTAATTCAAGATGGATTAAAGACTTAAATGTTAGACCTAAAACCATTAAAATCCTACAAGAAAACCTAGGCAATACCATTCAGGACATAGGCGTGGGCAAGGACTTCATGTCTAAAACACCAAAAGCAATGGCAACAAAAGCCAAAATTGACAAATGGGATCTCATTAAACTAAAGAGCTTCTGCACAGCAAAAGAAACTACCATCAGAGTGAACAGGCAACCTACAGAATGGGAGAAAATTTTTGCAACCTACTCATCTGACAAAGGGCTAATATCCAGAATCTACAATGAACTCAAACAAATTTACAAGAAAAAAACAAACAACCCCATCAAAAAGTGGGTTTGGGTAATTTTTGTGGTAACATTAAAGTTACAAGTTCATAGAAAATTGGAGTTTAAAGTAACTTTAACAGTTATTTAATCTAAAGTCTCCCACAATGAAAGAATCTTTTCTAGAGCATCTCTGACAGAAACATTCCGTTTTCCCTCCTGAATTTATTTCTCAATTCCTTTGTAGAATACATTAATTATTTCAACAATTTAGCTATGTAGAACTAAATTCTGGTTCTCTAGAACTGTTAACAACTGATCTTCACTCTATTTCTTTGATTTATTTATGACCTATATGATAGTCCTTAAAATATCTGGAGACAGGCACTCAATCTCTCTGTAGTCTTCTCTTCTTCACATTAAATATCTCCAATTTCCAACTTTTTCTTTTGCAACTGACTTCCAAAATCCTCACCTCCATGTTTACTTTTTACTGGCTGCACACGAGCTTGAGAATATCCAGAATTGAACACAAAGCACAGAACATGATCTGATCAGAATTGCAATGCAACCATATTTTCTGTGATAAGGCCTTGTTCTTTTATGAGTATAAACTCATGCTAGATGTCTAATAATCTCATGACATTAATAGCCCTTCTATACACATATGGGTTTACTGATTTCATTGATTTTCTAGTAAATTTTCTACTAGACCAATCCAATTCATAATTATTGTTATTACATTCTTCTAGCATTTATAGTAAATTGTACTTTATATGTTTAGTTATTATGTTCTATGAGGCATAGTGATCCAAGACACTATTCTTTTTATATGAAGCTCTTTACCAACGTAAAATGTCACTCTTGTCTTGTTTTAGTGCTTTTAGCTTTAAATTTCTAGTATTAATAATGGTAATTTTTTCCTTGTATTTATGTTAACCTAGAACCTCTTTGTTCCTCTTTTATTTTTCTTTTCTTATAAACAACATATACCTGGGTTTACTCCAATCTGATAGCCATTTTCTATTAATAGGAGGATTTAGCCTGTTCATATTTTATATCACAACTGATATACTCTATTTTATCCCTACTATCTTAACTGTATGTTTTCTATTCGCTTTATGTATTTGCTTCTTCTTTTTCCTTTTCTTTACTTGTTGCTGGTTATGTTTTCTCCACTGCTAAGTGAAAGTCAGACACCAATTCTTTCTACATATTGCAGTGCTCTATTTATTCCTCATTTCTGCCCACCCTATGGGACTTTCAGAATCTCCAGTGAGATCCTCAGACTGCTCAGCTCTTCTTCCTTACCTCCCCTAGTACTCTTAGGTTTCTCTTTGCAGAGTGATTCTCAGTATTGAGTCTTATCTAGCGAATTAGCCAAGACTCCGCCCATCACAGCCCGTTTACATTTATCTTGAAGTCATTTTCTGATTCAATTGTTATTAAGAGTCTCCTCATGTATTTCCTTAGAAGGGAAAGTGTCTTGGGAGACAGAATCCCTGAAGCCTTGTATGTTACCAAATTGTTTTCTTTTATTTGGGTAGTTGAAAAGTGTATTAACTGGGTGTGGAACTCCTGAGTGACATTTCTCTGGGTGGTTTATAGATGTGATTTCACTCTTTTCTAGCTTCTAGTGTTGGAAGCAGGTAGTCTGGTTTGAATTTGTTTATTTTTTTCCTATAAGTAATTTATTCTTTCTATCTAGGTAGAAACTTTTCGATTTTTCTCTTTATCCATGTTATCTGTATGATGAAAATCCTATTTAATGATGTGCTATTGAACATCTCTTTCCAACTCCATGATAGGGCTTCATGTTGAGAACTTGAGATAATCTATGATGGGAATCTTTATCCCACAGAAATCAGGGTGGTAGCCAGATCTTTCTAATGCAAAAAGTTGATCATGCTATTCCACCTCTTAAAACACTCCTATGAGACCCTCCATTTGCTGCAGGGCATAGTCAAAATTACTTAAATTGGTATACAAGGACTTTTATCACTAAACCTGATATCTGCAGTCTTACCTATAGATACTCCCCAACTCCAGCAATGAAACTTCTAAGTGCACTTTTAGAAAGCCATCACATCTGCTTGGTTCAGATCTTGGTATATGCTAGTCCTTATTTATAGAATACTATCTCTCTACTCTGACTCCATTCTACTCCCTTAATTCCCCCATCCCACACACACATTTTTCTTTTTCTTTTCTTTTTGTTTTGAGAAGGAGTCTCACTCTTGTCGCCCAGGCTGGAGTGCAGTGGTGCAATCTTGGCTCACTGCAAGCTGTGCCTCTCGGATTCACACCATCCTCCTGCATCAGCATCCCAAGTAGCTGGGACTACAGGTGCCTGCCACCACGCCCAGCTAATTTTTTGTATTTTTAGTAGAGATGGGTTTTCACCCTGCTAGCCAGGATGGTCTCAATCTCCTGACCTCATGATCCACCCGCCTCGGCCTCCCAAAGTGCTGGGATTACAGGCGTAAGCCACGGCCCCCATCCCACTCCTTTTTCTTAGTCTGTTCAGGTTGCTATAACAAAGTGCCACAAACTGGGTGGCTTATACCACAGAAATTTATTTCTCACAGTTCTGGAGTCCAAGAAGTCCAAGATCAAGGTGCCAGCAGATTTGGCATCTGGTAAGGACCCATTCCTCATAGACATAGCTGTCTCCTCCCTGTGTCCTCACGTGGCAGAAGGGTAGAGGGAGCTTTCTTGGACCTCTTTTATAAGGGCATTAATCCCATTCATCAAGACTCTATCCTCATTCGTTTCAACATATGAATTTGGGGAAAAGACACAAAGACTCAGATCATCATAACCTTCAATTGGTTACTGGCCACTCACCATTTATGTTTAACTTACAGTTACTCACTCTAGAAAACCTTCTCAGTATGTCTAAACCTGAGTTAGTGCCAGCCCTGAACAAGACTCATAAGCATCGTGTTCTTACTACTCTTATAATGCTCATTATATTTTGTTGTATTTCTCCATTTATTCACTTGTGTCTCGTGACAAGCAAAGACTTGTCATGTTCACCACAGTGTTCTGGATACCTAACAATCACTATTGATTTAGTGAATGCATTTACATATGGATGAATGAGTGTATAAACTCCTGTAGTGTTCAGAGGAAAAGAATAAAGACAGAAAATTGGTGAGAGAAGAGAAAAGATAAAAAGGAAAAAGAATGAAGATTCAAAGTGATCATTTAGATCCAAAGAGATCATTGATGTAGTTCAAGGGAAGATCAGATCACATCAGAAGCAGTCATCAAAGAATAACAAAACAAAATTATCTTGAAGGAAAGAAATATTTAAATCCATAAAGCAAAATTATTGTTCCAACTATGTCATTTCTTGCATTAAAAAAAAAACTCACTAAATCATCACAGATTTTTCTTTAAACATGACAGTAAATTCTACTTTCTGATTCTTTTTAGAAAAATTAAACTTATATTTACCAGTGAAATTACACTACCAACTTTACTAATTACATTATATCCCCTCATGTGTTATATACGGTGTGAGATGCTCTGTAAACTCCAAATACAAAAAGTTATTTCTCCCTATCTTTTAGTAATTGTTCCAACTTTATTATTAGCAGAAAGCAAAGCTTGTCAATTTAAGCCACCCCCTACTACCACCATCCACCCATCTTAGATCAAGAAAACTTGGGATGACTCAGTCCCAAGAGAATCAGACTAGCTTTCAAGTCAGTCAGAGAGGAACCTGGTCAGTCTGTTCAGTCCACCATTCCTGTGGTGCCGGATGAGGCATGCTGTCACTGATCTTGCACAGATGTTTTATTGCTGTGCTGATGTTCCTCCAGTTCCAGGTGCCTGCCTGAGTCATAGTGGTGACCAGACCTGGCATCTGCAGGCTTCAAAATCACTTGCTTAGCCATTGGTACTCAGGGCATAATCACTGGGTCCACTTCCAGACTAGGAAGTCATACTTGGGCATCTCTTATAACCTCCAATTTTGCAAGTGTCCTATTTCAAATGCTTTAGGCATCTACTGCCATAAAGGTTTTATTTTGACTTTGTAATATGTTATATTAATATATCCCCTTATATTAAATCATTATTCTCTGACTACGATGTAGTCAGTTGCTAATATTTCATTTAGGATCTTCTAAACTTAGGTTGTATAATCTATGTATGCTCTTTTCTTCTGTGCTAACATTACCAGGTTGTGATATTAGTATTATAATAATTTCTAAAAAAATGTGAAAGACTTTTCTCTTACTGGAACATATTATAATATGGAAATTTTATCTCTTTCAAGACTAAAAGAATGTCTTTTATAATGTGATGACTTAAAAATCTAGTTTCCTGCCTATGGCAATATTCATATTTTCTAATGCTTCAAATTTGATGATTAATATGTTCCTATCATTTTCCTTAAGGTGTGAAATATATAATTACAAATTATTTTAATTAACTTTTAATCTGTTATAACTTTTTATCATTTCTAATTTTCTATGTTTGTACCTTTTCTTTTTAATTAAAATTCCATTGATTAGACTACTATATGAATATTTATAAAACTATTGATCTTTTAATTTTATTATTTGTGTTATGTGTATTCTAACTTATTAATTTCTGCTTGTGTATCGCTGTTACTTTATTACCTATTATCTTTTGTTTTCTGTAGTTATTGTTTCTTACCCAAAGTCTTGGGATAAATGTTCAGTTCATTTACTTTCATTCTTTTTTATCTAGTGGAAGGAGATAACACTATGAGTTTATCTTTGGGCACAACTTTGTCTAAATAAAATACACACTATTAAGAGGCTTGTGTCTAATCTATAACTATGGTTACGCTCTACTTTTTGATCAAAAAGTCATTGATTTTTTTCTTTTTTAAAAATGTCCCATTGGATTTTATTTAATCTATTATTAATTGCACTTTGGCCATTAAGTAGATATGCATAATTTCTGCTTTTAAAATTTATTGAGATTAATCCACAAATATTTGAAAAGAAGGTTTATTCTCTATTTTTGGGTACAAAGGTCATTCTTAGCTATTAAAACACTGTTGCTGATTATTTAAAAATACTCTGTATCCCTGTTTTTGTCTTTACTCAATCTGTTAAGAGGATTTAAAATGTGATTAATAAGGTTCCTTTAATGCATATACAATGGACTTTGTACTCTACAAATAGTGGTATGAGTATGGCATCTTTTGGTTTCAAAAAGTAATGCTGATTTTACTTGTATATATATCACATTGCCCTTTTAAATTGAAGTTTGACAGGAGTTCAGTTTTTAGATGAATTAACTTCTTCTCATTTGTGTCCTAATATTTTCATTTTTCATCTTCTTTCATGATTTTTCTTCTGTTTGAAAACTGACAGTAAATGTGTATAAAAGCTCAGCTCTAGACAATCCTGATGTCAAGTGTAATTATGTGAAAATATTTTATTTGATAATTTCCATGATTTATGTCAGGTCACAGATACTATGATTCAGTACAAATGGCACCAGCCTAAGATCTACATTTATCTCAGAAAAAAAAAAAAAAAACCCATTTCCTCTCTCTGAGTCTCATCTTTAAAATTCTATTATTCTATAAGCTGGATTTATTTACAACCAGACCTTACTGAACTTTATAGATAAATAACCAGGGAGAACCTGATACATAAATATATTCTTAACATGAAATTTATTTTACTGATTGTTTAAATACAAAAAATTGCTTCTTAAAGGTTTGAGAATGAATGAAATAATTATTGTTTACTTACAGCATTCCCACCAATGACGTCCTCAAAGCCAAGTGTGGACATTCCAAATTTGCCTTCCTCCTCCTCTTCTTCCTTCTCTGTCTCACCTACATACTCCATGACTGTAATAATCTCCATCATGTCCAGCTTTGCAATATTTGTGCTTCTTACCATAACTACTCTCTATTGCTGCCGAAGAAGAAAACAATGGAAAAATAAGAAAAGGTGAGATTCTAGTTTCAGCCAAGCACGTGTAGTGATATCTTAAAGCCTTGTGTTTTATGGAGTTGGTATGACATGAGGAATATATATGACACTGCAACTCTCTAAATATATCCGTAGCCCTGCTTTAAAATTAAGCACCCCCATCATGATCTTTACAAATGTCAATGACTTTTTGGCATAGGATCAAATTAAATGCCCTAGGGTTACTGTTTCACAAAAGGTAAAATCTAAACAATAATTTGGAGGAAAATGGCTATTCCTTCTCCTTGTCTTCTCTCTCAGGCCCACTGCCATTGCTGGCTTGGAGAGCTAAACATTTCTGAGAAAATGTGCCTTTTGACTCTAGACCAAACAAAATATTTTATTGCTCTCAAAACGAAGGATCTTTGGCTGCCTTAGTATAACTTGTTTTCATTACTCTTAAATGCCATATTTCTTAGAATCTAAGTCTAAGTACAAAGATCTAACCTGCTTCTGAGCTCATTCCTGATCTTGCCTGTCTTGCCTGCAGAGAATCAGCAGCTGTAACCCTCACCACACTGCCTTCTGAGCTCCTACTAGATAGACTTCATCCCAACCCCATGTACCAGAGGATGCCGCTCCTTCTGAACCCCAAATTGCTCAGCCTGGAGTATCCAAGGAATAACATTGAATATGTGAGAGACATCGGAGAGGGAGCGTTTGGAAGGGTGTTTCAAGCAAGGTAAAGTTACCTTTGGAAAAAAAATCTCCATTGAAATATGTTATGTCTGAAAAGCTACCAAACTATTAGCTTGGTATATATTATAACATTAGCTTTATACACACACACACACACACACACACACACACACACATATATATCAAGCTAATGATATAGTACATATATATGTACACTGTGTATATACACACACACACACAGTGTAATATACAGTATTATATAGTATTAATACAATATTATATAGTATTATATAGTATTAATATGCTATATAAAATAGTTTTTATCAAGTTAGTTAATTCTGGCCAGGTGTGGTGGCTCGTGCCTGTAATCCCAGCACTTTGGGAGGCTGAGGTGGGAGGATCACCTTAGTCAGGAGTTCAAGACCAGCCTGGCCAACATGGTGAAACCCCGTCTCTACTAAAAATACAAAATTTAGCCAGGCATGGTGGTGCACACCTGTAGTCCCAGCTACTCAGGAGTCTGAGGCAGAAGAATTGCTTGAAGCCGGAAGGCAGAGGTTGCAGTGAGCCAAGATCATGCCACTGTACTCCAGCCTGGGTGACAGAGAAAGACTCTGTCTCAAAAAAAAAAAAAAAAAGAAAGAAAGAAAAAGAAAAACTAGTTAATTCTTTACATCATTAATCTTATTTGTATTGCATAATACACTTCAAATCTTAATTTCCCCTCTTTGCTGGAAAAGCATATATGGAGATAATATATTTTATTGCATTTAAAATAGGTAATTTATAGGAGATGTAAATGTATCTTCACTTCTACAATTTTTAAATTATAAGAAATTAGTAATATAGTTCAATAATATTTCCTTTTCAGGAAAGAATTTACCAAATATTTTTAATCATAATTTCTTACATTGTTTTAAATAATAACTCCTTACATTATAATAGAATGTGTAGATATTAAGTAGATATTCATGAAATGACAAACAGAAAAGGAATAAAAAGGCAAAAATTTATAAAACAATGAGCTCAAGAAAGGAGTATGTATTAGGGCCAATATTAGCCTATGTATCACCTTTGTGTGAATTGTAATAAAATACCCTCTCTGCTGCATGGATGTGGCTCCACAGACACACAGCTGAGCCAGAGAATATGAATTTGGTTTTAATCTCCAACTGGCACTTTGGCCTGGTGCTCTCGGGCAAGACACAACTTAATCTCCACTCATGGTGACCCTGGCATACAGGTTACATGAATAATGAAAATCTCACACAAATATGTCTTGGAAACCAAAATTTGCAAGGCACCACTTTAGGCTCAATGGAGGGTACAAAAATGAGTAAGCCATAGTTCCTACGTCATGGAATTTAGATTCTGGACAAAGATTAAAAGGTTAGGATGTGGCCGGGCGCGATGGCTCACACCGGTAATCCCCGCAGTTTGGGAGGCCGAGGTGGTCATATCACGAGGTCAGGAGATCGAGACCATCCTAGCTAACACGGTGAAACCCTGTCTCTACTAAAAATACAAAAAATTAGCAGGGCGTGGTGGCGGGTGCCTGTAGTCCCAGCTACTTGGGAGGCTGAGGTGGGAGAATGTTGTGAACCCAGTATGTGGAGCTTGCAGTGAGCCTAGATCATGCCACTGCACTCCAGCCTGGATGACAGAATGAGACTCTGTCTCGAAAAAAAAAAAAAAAAAAAAGGTTAGGATGGCAATGATAATCCCATTGGGGGTGTATACTTTAGAATTTCTATAATTGGTAAATAATGCATCTTTCAAACTTCATTGTTTGAAATTGTTGAAAATAACACCAGTGACTTTTATTAGTTGACATCAAGGAGTTTTAAGTATGTTGTCTTTCTTTGATTCTGTAGCTCTGGGAAAGGCTGCATGAGACTTAACCAGCCTTTTACACACGGGAGGTGGGAGGATATGTATAAATGTGGGTAGGTATAATGGGGGTATGTATGATGTCCAAGATCTTTGGTTTCTTTTTCAATAAATGTATCTCTCAGGGCACCAGGCTTACTTCCCTATGAACCTTTCACTATGGTGGCAGTAAAGATGCTCAAAGAAGAAGCCTCGGCAGATATGCAAGCGGACTTTCAGAGGGAAGCAGCCCTCATGGCAGAATTTGACAACCCTAACATTGTGAAGCTCTTAGGTATGAAAAAACAAGTGAGGATATGTATTTCATCAGAAAACAGAGGGTTTTCAAGTTTTTCTTCCCTTGTTTATGCTTTTTCCTTTTCTCCTTGATCAGTGAGATGTTTCTGTTCCTTTTCAAAGTTAGCTTCTTCACCTTGGTCTATCCCAACCCTATAGGACGTTCATGGCTTAATGGATAATCCCTCTTTAAATTCATCACTTCAATTTGTCTCTGTCTTTGCTGCCTCCTTATTATTTATAAAAATGTTTAAAATGTCCCCATTGTAAAAAATTAATACTGCTTCTCCATCACAAAATTTATCAATATCGGAGTCTATATATTTTACTTATTTTGTTTCTCCTCTTTCTTCCCTAACTAGAATGTCATGAGCAGTGATTTGTATCTTTTCTGTTCATCGTTGAGTTCCAGTTTATTCCCAGATTCATAAATTCAACAAAAATTTTTACAAATATTTAGTTTGTATTAATTATACAGCAATTAATAAAACTTTGAAAAATCTGTGCTCTCGGCTGGGAGCAGTGGCTCATGCCTGTAATCTCAGCACTTTAGGAGGCCGAGGCAGGCAGATCACTTGAGGTCAGGAGTTTGACACCAGCCTGACGAATATGGTGAAACCCCATTGTTACTAAAAATAGAAAAATTAGCTGGGTGTGGTGGTGTGGGCCTGTAATCCCAGCTACTCGGGAGGCTGAGGCACAAGAATTGCTTACACTGGGGAGGCAGAGGTTGCAGTAAGCCAAGATCGCACCACTGCACCACAGCCTGGGTGACAGAGTGAGAGTCCATCTATAAAAAAGGAAGAAAAAAAAATCTGTGCTCTCATAGAGCATACATTCACTCTATATCAGGAGACAGATAATAAAAAAAAACCACACAAAAATATGGGATGCTGGATATTAAGTTCTACAGACTTTTTAAAATGTTAAAGCAGAGAAGTTGGAATGTGAGCTACAATGTTTGAAGACTTCAGTGAAAATATTACATTTATATAAAGACCTGGCAGAGGCAAGGGAATAACAGTGTGGATATCTTGAAAAAGAACATTCCAAAAAGAATGAGAAGCATTTGCAAAGGTACTGTGGCGAAAGCAGATGTGGCATGCTTGAGGAATAGCAAGGAGATGAATGTGGCTGGAGCAGAGTGAAAGATGGGGAGAGTTATCAAAGATGAGATCAGAGAGGTAGTGGGGGAGGTGGGCAGGTCCTGTAAGGCCTTATTAAAAACAGTGGCTTTTAATCTAAGTTGGGAAACAAATGGAGAGTTTCAGCCAAGACATGACATGACACAACTCACATTTTTTCAGATCTTCTCTGGCCGCTTTCTTGAGCATTGCATGAAGGGAAGCAATAAAATCAGGAAGACAGTAAACAGGTATTGCAAACAGCAAGAGGAGATGGTGGCATGGACCAGGTGGTGGTAGTGAAGATCGTGAGAAGTGATTCTCTTTCATCTGTAATTTGAAAGTAGAGCCAAATAATTTGCTGACAGACCAAATATGAGATGTGCAAAAAAAGAGAAAAGTCAAAGATAGTATGGAAGTATTTGGCTATGCAGATGAGTGAATGGAGGTGCCATTGGCTGAGTTGAGGAATACTCAGGAGGAACAGATTCCTTTAGTAGAGAGAGTGGGAATTCATTTAAAGATGTGGTTTTCGTCCAGGCACCATGGCTCACGCCTGTAATTTCAACACTTTGTGAGGCCGAGGCGAGCAGATCACCTGAGGTCAGGAATTTGAGACTAGCCTGGCCAACATGGTGAAACTCCATCTCTACTAAAAATACAAAAATTAGCCAGGCGTGGTGGCACACACTTGTAATCCCAGCTGCTTGGGAGGCTGAGGCAGAATTGCTTGAACCTGGGAGGCGGAGGTTGCAGTGAGCCAAGATTGTGCCATTGCACTCCAGCCTGTGTGACAGAGTGAGACTCCATCTGAAAAAAAAAAAAAAAAAAAAAGTGTTTTTTGGCGATGCTTATTCAACATCCACATGATCCACATGAAGTTAAGGAGGCATGTGGGTATGGAGGCCTAGAGTTCAAAAAGGATGATCTAGTTAGACATGAATCCAAGGCTATTGTAGTATATAGAGTATTTAAAGCCATGAGGTTGGGCAAGACACCTAAGTATGGAAAAAGCAAGCCATAACAGAGAAGAGGTCCAAGGACCAAGGCCTGAAGCATTCCAGTATTTAGTGTGAGAAAGAAGAGATGAACAAGAAAAACAAACTAAAAACGAGCAACCAATGAAATAGAAATCAAGAGAGTGTGGTGTCCTAGATGTCAAATGAAGTATTTTAAATAGGTGAAAGTGAGCGTGTCATATGCATTAAGTCTAGTGAGAGAAGGACTAGAAAGTGACCTTGAATTTGTAAACATGGAGGTTCACTGGTAACCCCGAGAAGAGAGGTTTCTTAGGAATGTTGGGGGCAAGAAAAAATGTAAGTGAGCTCAAAAGAAGAGGAAGAGAAAATTTGGAGAAAAAGTATATATGACTTGTTTTGCTATAAAGGTGAACCAAGGAACATGGATAGAGCTGAAGGGGGCAGAAAGAGGCATGCTTCCTTTCATGTGGAAGTAATAGCACATTTGTAAATTAATGAGAATGATCCAGTAAAGAGAAAAATTGATGACAGTGTTGGCAAATAGTGGAAGTAACATCTTTGAACAGTGAGAGGGAATGGAATCTTGGCACTGTTGGATGGATTGGCCTTTGTTAAGAGAATGCTCAGATCAACCATGGTAATAAGAGAGAATTGGCTGGAGATTGTAGACAGTCTATTCTGATTGATTTAGTTTTCTCTGTGAGGTAGGAATCAAGATCTCATCTGAGAGTGAGGAATGGGAGAAGAGTTGAAGATTTGAGGGAAGAGAAGAAATAAATCGTCATCTAAGAAAATCCATTTTTACATAAAATATAAAATGGACTAGAGAAATATAGTATGATTGGCAAGAACATTAAAAGCTTACTTGAAATTAGAGATTACTCATTTAACATGAGACTGGTCAGCATGGTTGTGTATTCATCCAAATGCCACCAGATGGGCATAGACTCGTTAATGAGGAGTTAAATTTTACCAGAATTAGTATTTTGCCACACAAGTAAGTTGAAGTTAAATTGAGGCAAATAAGAGAGGTGTATGCAAAGGAGTGATTATTATGATTGATCAAGGAACTTAAGCTGTTTAAGGAAGGAAGACAAAACCTGAAGAAAGTAGGGATCATTAAAAGGGGGTAGGATCAATAGATTAAAAGTTTCAGTGGGGTCAAAGGATTTTTAGAGTTAGGGCAGTCGAGGCAGTGAACTAGGGTGAAAAAGGGAGGAAGTGATGAACAGCAAATAGAGTAACTGAAAATGAGATTATGGGAGGTATACAAATGTATGGAATGACAAAGTCAGGGGTATGACAATGTGAGTAATTAGCTGAAGTTGGGCAGAGGTCTAAGGAAAGGAAGTAAAGTAATTTAGTGATCAGGATATCGGAAGGAATCTAGATAAATATTAAAATCAAGAATTTCTATAGTAGTATCTTGAATAGTTTCTGGCACATTGTAGGTACTCTATAAATATTTGTTCAATAAATGAATAAATGATATTCAGTACATGACAATTCATCTTGAAAATACTTCTTCCATTTCTTCAACTCCTAAACATTCATGTATTCATTCTTCATCACACAAAAATCTGAATCTGGCTTCTGCCCCCTGCCCTCCTTATTTACTTTCTCAAATAGTATACATTTATTCATTAAACAAACATATATACATGCATATTTTCAAGATTATCAAGCTATTCCTATTTCAAGTTTTCTTAAAATGTTGACTCTGTATTCATATACAGTTTATAACATTCTGAATTCCTGAAATTGATTCAAACAGAAACTATGTACAATTTTCCAATTTAACCACAGTAGCATGCTTAGACATCACTACTTGGAGTTTTCTCTCATTTTTATTGTCCAACAAGAACTGAAACTTATGTTGCCATTTGTTAAATGCTATATCTAAATTCCATTTGAATATCCAATGAACACAGGTTCTATTTTTTGTCAAGTATACATAAGCAGTAATCATTCATGCAAGTGATTCCACTACTCTCATAGTTTCTTGGAAGTTAATCCCAAGTGAAATAAGATGACAACAGTGGAAGAAAGGGGAATGGGGAAAATCCATAAAATTCACTTGTATCAATAAAAGAAATCTACTTTGTTTTATATATTTGAAACATCAGCCAGTTACTGAACATGTTTGTATCTTAAAAATTGATTCCCTTTTATTGAAATCCTAGTGGATAATGGTTTCGTTGTCATAAATTGGGAAAAATGGTATAATTAAAGAAATATGCAGAATTTTAGAATGGGAGTAGGCATTAAATATTGTAGACTCTTACGGAATATTCTGGCAGTGGAGCAAACAGTAGAACAATCAGGTGAGATTATTCATCGAAGATGTCATGCTAAAGTATAAAGACATGGCTTGGGCTAGGCATGAGGTTTTCTTATGCCCATCCATCTACCCATTCATCCTTAAGTCCATCCATGCATCCACCCATCAACATATATTGAAAACCCATAGTGAGCCATGTGTAGTATTAGACCCGAGGTTACAAGGATGAATAAAACACAGTCTACCCCTCAATAATTATTCCATTTTGAAGACCCAGCTAAGAGTTGGCTTCGAGTAATTACAATATAGAAAACATTTCAAGGTCTTAAATAAATGTGTATACATATATAATTGTAAATTATATCTGTACACATGTATATATAATTGTTCATAATAATCACAAAGTAGAAATCTTTTATATAATATTTTCTTTATCAGAGTGGAAAATTTCATTATATAAACTTAGTTCAAAGATTTTTTTATTTCTCAGAGAAATAGTTTGCCATTTTTTTCCAGTAGAAGAAATTATTTTTAAATCAACTCAACCAGCATAACAATGGTAAAGCCAGTTGATGAGATAGGTAAGTCCCTGTTAACTAAAGATTATCCAAAAAGGATCCCACAGAAGAAACTTCTAAGTATTATCCAGTTGGTATTTCTTTATTTTTCCCTTTAGTTTATAGAAACGTGCTAATTGAGGTCCTTGGAATTAAAAATTAATGCCAAAATAAATAAGCCAAGATAGCAGTATTCCTCATTTCTCCTCTTTTTCAAACAGATACTTTTAACTTTTGCCTGAAAAAACCCAATAGATCTAGTAATCTATTTTTAAGATGATGTGAAATTATGCCCATCTTATCTAATATTCCAAGTTCTCCAGTTTCCCTCTCAAATATGTCAAGACTTTAAGATTTGAAAATGATCTTCTGGCTTTAAATCTAAGACTTTATTTATATTAACTTTTTTGGTAGCATTAACATTGTAAAACCTAAATTTCAAAATGTTTTACTGCAGCAACTTAAATACTTCATCTAAGACACTTGAATTGTATTTGTTATTGTTTCCAAACTTGACACATCTTTCTTATTAACATCCTTCATAGAAGTAAACAGAAACAGACAGCAATTACATTACATACTCAGAGCAAGCATCCATTCATAAATTAATTCACCAAACATTATGAGGCATCTGCTTTGCCAGACACATGGTAGGCGTGGGGAATTTTTAAAGAAGAATAAGGTTCAATCTCTCCTTTGAAAGTGCTAAAACGTTGGGGAGAAACCTCAAATAGTCAAATGATTATAAAATAGGATGGTAGGTTGTCTGTGAAGGGATGATAGTAGGAAAATCTAACAGTTACTGGAAGGGTCAGGAGCTAAGGCACCCTAGGGAGAGTGATAAATAAACTGAATCTTAAAGGCGAAGAGGAGATGTTTAGGCAGAGAAACAGGGTCAGGGTTCAACTATGGTGCTGTCAACAAAAAACCAGGGCCTCCAGATTTCAGAGAGAAGAGCCACTCCAAAAAACTGATACACCATGTACTTATATGCACCATGTACTTGATGCACCATGTATGATGTACTTATGACAAGTGCCCAGGACAACAGTGCTCTGCTGGAAGTCCTCAAAAACTTTAGCCAAGGGACAGAAACCCCACTACCCAGAGTGCATGTCCTAGCTGAGACTCCTTTTGTGTTGTGATTAAAAGGATACAAATATTAAAAAACAAACATATGACAACAACAGCAAAAAACAGGGCTTCATATGTTCTGACCTGGTCGTTTGCTTTTGGAGTGCTCTTTCCGTTGTTTCATTGTAGAAACTGAGACTAACAGACGATGGTCTTTTGGTTCCAGGTGTGTGTGCTGTCGGGAAGCCAATGTGCCTGCTCTTTGAATACATGGCCTATGGCGACCTCAATGAGTTCCTCCGCAGCATGTCCCCTCACACCGTGTGCAGCCTCAGTCACAGTGACTTGTCTATGAGGGCTCAGGTCTCCAGCCCTGGACCGCCACCCCTCTCCTGTGCTGAGCAGCTTTGCATTGCCAGGCAGGTGGCAGCTGGCATGGCTTACCTCTCAGAACGTAAGTTTGTTCACCGAGATTTAGCCACCAGGAACTGCCTGGTGGGCGAGAACATGGTGGTGAAAATTGCCGACTTCGGCCTCTCCAGGAACATCTACTCAGCAGACTACTACAAAGCTAATGAGAACGACGCTATCCCTATCCGTTGGATGCCACCAGAGTCCATTTTTTATAACCGCTACACTACAGAGTCTGATGTGTGGGCCTATGGCGTGGTCCTCTGGGAGATCTTCTCCTATGGCCTGCAGCCCTACTTTGGGATGGCCCATGAGGAGGTAATTTACTACGTGCGAGATGGCAACATCCTCTCCTGCCCTGAGAACTGCCCCGTGGAGCTGTACAATCTCATGCGTCTATGTTGGAGCAAGCTGCCTGCAGACAGACCCAGTTTCACCAGTATTCACCGAATTCTGGAACGCATGTGTGAGAGGGCAGAGGGAACTGTGAGTGTCTAAGGTTGAAGACCTTCAAATAAAATGCTGCAGTTTCCTCTCAGACTCTGTGAGCCAGGGGAATCCTACACCAGAGGCCCAACAAGACCCACATAGGAAAGAGTAAGAGTAGATATGAGTAGCGTGTTGTTTGCTTCCCAGGGAGAGCAAAGACAGTGCAAAACCCATGTGGTAGACGGACCTGTTGAAAGCCAGTGATTGGAAACACAGGCTAGGAAATGCGTCAGATAATGGAGACAACTATTCTTCTTCATGAAGGTTTGTAATACACACTGCACAGGGAAGAATGTCATCCTGTTTGGTTTCCAAAGTAGCTGGTCACAGAGTAAAGCTCTGCTGTATTAAATTTTAATATGAAATGGGATTCAGAGCTTCATTTTTTAATTGAGTTAATTCCTGTCCATTGTGAAAGTAGCTTAATCTTCATGTAAGACACTTAGGTGAAGTATAGAAAACTAAAAAGAAGGAAAAGCCACTCATTCTCTCTCCACCCAAAGACGAGTCTTAGTGTTTTGTTAAATCTTTCTTGCATTTAATGCATAATTTTATATTTGTTTGTATTCTGCAGAGTTGTGGTTATATTTTATTGATAGAGGGTTTCTAAGGAATGAAACAGCAAATCAGCAAGGCTATAACTCTGAGTTCCCTTTCCTGTCCTGTGCATCTCCTTTTTTCCTTCCTGTGCGCTTGTCATGAATTAAATCTGCTTATTTTATTCCTCCAGTTTTCTTGAAACATGTTTTTGTATCTTATTGATTTACTTTTTCCTTTGAAAATTGTATTGGTATCTTTTCCATTGCTTTAATCTTTATTTCTTTTTCTTTCCAGGACTTCTGTCCATTTTTAGTTATTTAGCTATTTTTTTCCTTTTATTTCATTCATATAATAAATACTGGCAGAAATAATAACATTTTAAATAACATTGTAGATTGATATGTATATGCCTTTTGCAAAGTATTACGATTTTTTCTGCATTTGCCTTTGAAGCCACACATTTCAACATTCTCACCTATTAATATTATTACTAGAGTCTATTTAAATCTCTTAAACCATAATTTGTAATACGGGATTTCACAAGATACACTTGTGGCTGAGTTATTTCAAAACTGATATTTCTGTGCATTCTGACATTCTATTCCTTTTAGAAACAAACTCAGTTGGCTGTAGAATTAATATCATTCTGCTTAACAACTTTCTGCATGACATATTAACTGATTTTGTTGTATTTCATGGTTTAAAAAAAAAAAGCAGCAGCTCTGGAACTCAGATTCCTGGGGGTTCAGATTTTTTCTCAGTGGACCCTCACACAATACATCTTTATCTAAGTCCATACATGATCTGAGTTTATTTCCGATATAGCATGAACCCAAATTCTCCTGAAAACAAACAGGGAAGAGAAAATAACAGTCTACTCTATACCAGCTTATCTTAATTCAGACTAATTGGTAGGGCATTGGAGGAATGGTGTGAATTCTTGAAAGTAGATTTTCACTGTCTGCTGGGAAACTCTGCCTGAAATCCCCAAATCTGCCTCATGTAATAACTTGACATCTTTGGTGGGAAACCTGCCATTTCGTATTCATAGTGTCTCCAGGCAACCAAGACAAAAATGTAGAAATTTTCCTAGACTTTGCCCTCTCTTTCATCCTCAATTTTCTATTAGTTTCACTTCCTAAAATCCTCCTGCTGACATCCTCTTCCCTTCAATCCAAGAGCCAATGACTCAACCTCTACCATTGCCCACCTGTCTGTTATCTGGCCTTCCTCTCATTTCAGGTCTGAACAGATTCTATAGGATACAACAACAGTAAGGTGGTCCTTAGTCACAGTTCTGGTTCATAAACAGCGAGGTCAGCACTTAGGACTGAGACCTAGAGAAGTGCTTTAAATAAAAATCATGATTCTAAGTCCGAAACCGATACCGTCATCCAAAGGACTGAATGAAGAATAAAGTTGCAGCGTGTGTCCAAATCAGAAAGTCAAGATGCCAACAAAGCAGAAAAGTTGGAGAGGGCCACCAGTAAGTCTAGAACTTTAGCATAGATATCCATGGCTTATTTTAGATGCTTCATGTATGCTCTGCAAAATTCAAAGACAGCTTCGGGCTTTCTCCACTGATAAAGTTTTGTTGTAAAAGACAGACATAGAAGTCAGGCTGACAGGAAATAGAGTAACAATAATCATAAAAATTATAATATCAGCTAGCATTTATTGAAATCTTACCATGTGTATTCTGAGGCCTTTAAATATATGAGCTTAAACCTCACAACATCCCTGTAATGTTGGTACTATCATTATATACATTTTAGGTTTGCTTTGTTTTGTTTTGTTTTTGAGACGGAGTCTCGCTCTGTCGCCCAGGCTGGGGTGCAGTGGCATGATCTCGGCTCACTGCAAGCTCAGCCTCCAACAGTCATAGAGAGATTGTGCAAGTGGCCCAAGCGCACACAGCAACAGAGCCTACTTTTTGACCAAAAAAGGCCAAATCCTCAACCACTATACTGTGGAGCCTCTGTACAGTATAGAAGCAATAACTGGACCTCAGTAACTCTGTGGAAGTGATTTGTAATTTGCATGTCATTTCAAGCACACTCTATATCTTTTATTCTATTAACTTCCTAAGTCTTTTTAATGAATAGCAAAAAAAGTATACTGCAGCATTATCAATTTAAGTTAATCAAAACATCTGATAGGTGACATGTTTATTTTTTCATGAGTTCTAATTACATTTTCAAGTTAAGATCACTGACTTATTCCCTAAGTGCTCGATCTAATGTTCTGAATCACAGGAATATAGATGCATTATTCACCAATATTGTTTACGTTTTTAAATAAGATTTTTTTTCATGGTAGAACCATCATATACATTCAAAAAGGTAGACAAAAGAGAGACACTCACAGTGTCACTCTTACCAAGTGCCAGGACAGACATCAGTAAGGCACCAGCAGTCATTTTTAGTGGTCAAATACCAAACATGATAAGATGCCAGAGTATTTTTCACATGACACCCAAAAACGTATTCTCTGCTATTGTGGTGGAATAGAAAAAGAACACTTTCTTTTCATTTTACAGTATATTACGAACCTGTTCCACGTCATTAAATATTCTTCTAAAAACCCAATTTAATTTTGGAATAATATTCTATTTTATTCATATACTGTAATTTAGTGAATCTTGTATTTTTGAGCATTTAGGTTTTTTCCAATTTTCATCATTATAAAAAATGCTGTAATTAACATCCTTATTTGGGCAGGTCCACATTTCTTTTTATGAAAATTCAGAGAAAGGAAATGTCTGGACCAAATGGCATGTACAATATTAACACTTCTGTTATGTGGTTTCATATTCTGCAGAAATATTACTCCCACTTCTACATTGTACAAGAGATCTCATAGCCCTAAACATTTGCTTTCATAGATAATTAATTTTCTGTTTTTTAGAAATCCTTTGTCTCTTTGGTTATAGAAAAAGAGAATCTCTTTTTAATTTTGTTTTTTAAATTAATAGTCAGGTTGAATTTTTCTTGTTCCTAGGTCATTAACAGTTTTTATTTTGGCAATTGTCTACAGCCCATTTTTCTACTGTGTTCGTTTTCTAATTGAATTGTGGGATTTATCTTGTAAAAAGCCTATTAAGCCTTTTTCATACTTTACACAAGAGATCACATCTACTTACTTTACCTTAAAATAACATTTACCTATTTTCTTGTAAAAGCAATATATTATGTTTGAAAAGAACAATAATATGCAATAATATACAATAATATGTATAATCATAATAGACAATAATAAAAATGAAAAAACACCAACCAGTGGTAATTAACATTAACATCATAATATTCTTCCAGCCTTTTTCAGATAGATAGGTAGATAAAAAGGTTGGTAGGTAAATAGATAGATAGATGATACATAGAGAGAGAGATAATTTAAACAAAAATAAGATCATACTGCTACATTACTTCAAGCCTTGCCTTTATCACTTAATATATCTTAAACATCTTCCACATGAACAAGTATTCATGTGCAACATTAATTTTGATGGTTGAATAGTATTATACAGATTTATCATAATTGACATAACTATTATTCTACTGTTAGACATTTGGTTTATTTCTATTTTTCCATTATAAAATGTAATGTTTTGATCATCCTGTTGCTAAATTTTGTAAGCATTTATCTTAAGTGATTTCTTTAGCTATAACTCCTAGAAGTGAAATTTCTAAAGGATAAATGCACTTTTAATACTTTTTAAATATATTAAAAAATTACCTTCCTGAATTATTTTATTAACATGTACCTCTCCTAGTCAGATAAGAGAGCCCATTTATTTCAACCTCACCAATACTGAGTATAGCATTTTAATCATTGCCAATATAATAGCTAATAGCTTAAAGTTATTTCATAGCTTATATTTCCACTTCTTTAAATACTAATAAAATTGAACATTGTTTAATGTTTTGAGGATACTTCATTGGTGATTTGCCTCCTACTATTATTTTTCTACTGGGTATATCTTTTTCTTGTTGCTTTGTAAGAGCACTTTATATATTAAGGAGTTAAATTTTGTGATACATGTTTCAACTACTTTTATCATGTTAAAAATATAGACTTCTAGTTGTCTTTTATTGTAGGTTTTATTAATCAGAAAAGAACGTTGACTTTTCTGTCCATTCAGATGATTGTGGCTTTTTTTCCCTAATTGATTTGTTAATATGTGCAATTGTATGAATTTATTTCCTAATGTAGAGATATCCTTGTCTTCTAGGAATAAACTTTTTGGGCGAATCACATCAATCTTCTACTTAACTACCAAATTAATTTACATATATTTGCATCAATATTAATAAGTTCATAAAATTAAAAGTTTATCATTTTCTTCTCTGTTAGAGTTTTGTATTGGCATTAGCATTTGTATTACATTGTATTAGGAAAAACTCAGGAGTTTTTCTCTATAATCTTGGTTAGTTTATTTTTAAATAATTGTTATTTATGAAAGTAATACATTAAAATGTTGTATTAAAAAACTCACAAGAGAGTACAAATTTAAAAAATAATAAAAGTTCCCTTCTTCCTTTTCATCTCTAGTCCCAGCCTAAGTGCTAACCACTTCACCCATTTATGGTGTTAGTTCTTCTGGTGATTACCAGTGCAATTCTAACCAATAGGTTTGCATTTTGCATTTCTCTGTCTGAATTGATCAATTTTTAAAAATTATGCAGCACTCTTACTGAAACTCCCTTCCTTTTCCTGGAATATGTTAACTTCTAATGTTATATTGTTTATCACAACTTTCACAAATATTTCTAAATAAAGGTTACCTACTGATTCCGGATTATGCTAGATAAAATTAGAGCTTCCAAACTTCCCTCCATCACTTTTCCCTGCTCTCTACTCTCACAATCAGTCAACTATACACCTATTTCTACACTGTCAACTATATGTTCATTTCTATAAATCTGTAATATATGCATTTTGTTCTGCAACAAATTAAGATTTAGGTGCTTTGACTAGATTGATTCTAAACATCAAAAAACAAAGTATCTGCAATTATGTGATCATGTATTTATGCATTGCCAAATAATGGTATTCCATTATTTTAATTTGATAAGATAAATTTAATATACATTAATTCTTATTTCCTCTTTTTTACGGAGGAAATATTTTTTAAAATCGCAAAACTTTTACATTCGCTTCTCTTCCTGACATTTATTTTTCCTCTTTCTTCTGCCTCTCTTCTTTCATGCCCTTTTTTCCGAAAGTTATTTTGATGATTTTTTTTATTCACCACACATAGTTACAAATGAAGATTTGCTCTGGTTAGTATCGGTAGCAGAAGTGGGGTCCCTTTGCTGTTTTGTTGGTATATTCACCCAGCGTGACCTCTTTTCCGTGGGATAGCTACCTCTGGGCTCTGATTATGTGGCTCATAGGGAAGTATAGGCAGCCTGAGTCAGAATCCCCACAGTTCCAAAGTGATGGAAGACTGTACTCTGAGATACAATATTTTGACATATTTCACTCCCAGGGAGAGCTACTTGCTATTCTTTCACTGCTTCCATTACCCGAAAGAGTATGATATTCTCTCCATTTTCTGTATTGCCTCCCACCTAGGACTCTTCAAACTCACACCAAGGACCTTTCTCAGGCAAATTGATCTATTCAGATAGCAGTTCACAGGGACAGACATGAGGCCTCTTTGTCCACCTGCTCTATACAAAATCTTCCTGTCAACCATCCTGATTGACAACCCACAGCCCACCCCTGTCTCTATGTTTGCTGACTCAGAGCATGGAGACTTTATATACGTGAAATCACATCTCCTCCCCTGATGCTTGGCTTGTGTATATTGCAAAAGCTGCAATTTACTTTTTCCTGCGCCTTGTCTTATCCATGGATAAGAACACTAAGATATTTTCCGCTTTTTGGATATTTGTCAAAGTGATGGCAGTTGGATTGGTTTCAGCATGTACATAGATTGATTCTTATTCATACACATTTACTGTCATATTGGGGAAAACTTGAGGGAAAAAGAAAAGGCTCTGACTGCCATGTTCATCAAGAGACCTCTCTGGAATCATTGAAATAGTTTAGGAGTCATCGGTTCACTCCTTCTTTGTCTTATTTGCCTCCAGACTTCTTTTTTCCTTCTTTTTCTGTTTCTTAATGTTGGAACAACCCACACCTCAATCCTTGTACAACATTTCCCTTTTATCTGTATTCATCCCTAGTGATCTCTTCTGGTTGCAAGGCTATAAATGCCATCTGTATGCTGAGATTTTTTTATTTTTAGCTCAAACCTCTCTCCCCAACTTTACACTCACATTTCTAACTGTATGTTATGGATGATAGCTTTAGATTCTCCTCCTCAGGACTAGGCTTTCTGCTTGATCTAGGAGCAAAGCTGAAAACTGCTGTGGAGCTTGGTGTTACCTTGATACCAAGGAGGAGTCTCAGAGCCTCTCCAATGCAGATACACACTTGCAGTGTCCTAGTGCTGCTGACTTACGTACTCATCCTAAAGAGGATAGATTGTGTCCATTTTAATAGCTCTCAATACTCTTGCCCATTCCCATTACAGCTGGCAGAAATTCCCCAGATGCAAATGGGTTGCATTTATCTGTTACCCATTCCTGATTTGCAGCACGTTTGGCTGTTTCCTTTTCTGTATGGTCTATGTGTCACTCCATGAGAATCTGGGAGAGGAGAACTCAATATGGTGCTCATTCCATCATTTTAACCAAAGTGTTCCTTATTGTGAAGAGGTATCCCTGTTATAGTGCAGTCAAAGCTTTATAGCAAGCGTATTTCAGGTAACTATTCTTTTACTTGTTTCAGATCTATTTCAGTAGCACAGCCACCAAGATAGAACACTTATAAGCCCTTATTTTGGTATAGATCACCAGAGAAACCACTCACCACTCGCACATGGCCTTCAGTACTGAGTCATTACATATTGGAGGGTCAGAAACTACATCAACAGGAAAGACCCATAGGTGTGGGGGTCTGATATATTTGCCAGTACATTTCTTATCATTATAAACAAAGATTTATGTGTGTCTAGATGTTTACCTTGCCTTCTAAGAGGTCATGTCCTCTGAATGAAGCAAAATCAAGGTAAGCCTTTACGTGTAAGCCGTTACATGTCTTCTTTATAGAATCCCTCTTAATTAAAAACTTCTAAGAGATTCAACAGGGTTAGCTTTTCTTACAACCTTCATCGTCAGACCTGTAATTATGCAACTGGCCAGCATTGCTCTTTCAAACCACAGTCTCTGGAAAGTACACACCGTATATAGCATTTTGTCCTTAAGAAGAGAAACCACCTGTAGTATCTAAGGTTATGTCAGAGAGATGTTAACCACAAAAAAACCCAGACTTAGATACACACTATCATTTTCTGGGTGTGTTCTTGACCATTTAGAGCTGTGATTAAAATTAGAAGTGTTGGCATGACACTGCTTTCTGACTTTCTTTTTTAGCCATGTTGACACTGTGGTGGTTAGTGTGATGCTCCTTATTTCAATTGATGCTTTACTCAATTATGGATGAAACATAAAGTCACCTCCACTTCCGCTATCTTGATTTTTAAAATTATTAGGATGCATTATATTTAAGAATCTTAAGACAGTCCATTAGTATTATGTATTTATCTTCTCTTCACTAGTTTAAGTCACTTTCTGACTCAGATCCCCTTCTCAGGAGACTCTCAGCATCATTCTGTCTGACATCACTCGGTTGCTTTGTTTATGGCAACCTAAAAAAGCAGCCACCCTAATATTAGCCCATTCCCAGAGTACCCTCAGAAGTGACAGGTAATAAGGAATAAACTGATCAAAGATGAGAGAAAGACTTACAGAGGAGTGACACTGAGAGAGCAAAAAACCACAAATAAATTTCATTTCTAAGAACAAAGCAAAGATGACCAGGAAATGCCTGAGGAAACACATTTTTTTTTTTTTGGAGGCAGAGGGTATTTTTTTTTTTTCAACTTTCATTCTAGATTCAGGGAGTACATGGACGAGTGTGTTATGTGGACATATTGTGTAGTGCTGATGTTTGCAGTACAACTAAACCTGTCACCCAGGTTGTAAGCATAGTACCCAACAGACAGTTTTTCAACCCTTGCCACCCTTCTTCAGAGACCTCCCCCTTCTTGTATTCCCCAGTGTCTTTTGTTCCCATCTTTATGTCCATGTGTACTCAATGTTTAACTCCCACTTATACTTGAGGACATTTAGTATTTACTTTTCTGTTTCTGTGTCCATTTTGCTGCAAAGGACATGATTTTGTTCTTTTTGGCTGCATAGTATTCCATGGTGTATATGTATCACATTTACTTGATCCAATCAACCATTGATAGGCAACTGTGTTGATTCCACGTCTTTGCTATTGTGGATAGTGCTGCAATGAACATATGGGTGCACTGTGTCTTTTGGTAGAATGATTGATTTTCCTTTAAGTGTATACCAAAGGAAATGGGATTGCTGTATCAAATGGTAAATCAACTCTTATTTATTTCTCAATAATTGAGAAATTATTTGAGAAATCGAGGAGACACTTTCTTTCTTTTTTTTTTTTTTTTTTTTTTTTTTGAGACAGTCTTGCTCTGTTGCCTGGGCTGGAGCGCAGTGGCGTGATCTCGGCTCACCACAACTCCGCCTCCCAGGTTCAAGCAATTAGGAGACACAATTTTTAAGACATTTTAAAATAATAAACCTCAAATATTTTAGGGAAAACATCTTTATCTCTGTTTCTATAACTGTCGACCTGTTTCTAATAAGCTTTGCAAAGCTATATGAAACTAGTTTTTAATTTTTGTATACTTGAGACAATTTTGGAAGAAAGTAGGTATCTACTCATCCAATTTCAGAGAACTCTGAGAAAATTTAGTTATTCTTATGAACGATCTATTTTCTTATTGCAATAACTGTGAATTTATCTGGCACTTGCCCAAACTTAGCATTAACAGGTAATTCATTGTATTCATAACAGAACCTAGAAGATGATTCCAGAACAACACAGCCCTAAAGGAAAAACCATTAATTGTTTGACATAAATATTCTACACTTCAAAAATCTACACTTAGTTTTTTTTCTAAGATTGTTTTGTATTATTTACTAACCTAACAGCTTTCCATTAACAATAAATTTAGAACATTTTTTATATTTTAAATATCAACGTGCATTATTTTGGTGATGACATAATAAATCATTAGATGTTGCATACGTGTTATCAAGTGTATATAGATGTTGCATAAGTGTTATCAAGACAGGCAGCAGATGGCGTGTTGAAATATATGGACTCAGGGCTGAGTCTGCTGCCTGTCAAATCCTAGCAATTTACTTAATCCCTTTGTGTTCAATTTTCCTCATTTATGAAATGAGAATAAGAATAGCACCAAGCTCACAGGTTATTGGAAAGATTAAATGATTTAATATGTAGAAAAGACTTAGAAAGGTACCTAATACACAGTAAATACTTCCAAGGACTTTGCTAATATAATTGTGTCTAATATTTTGCAATTATATAGAAAACTGACATACTATAGCTAAATCATTACACAGATCTTTTTACTATTTCCTGCAGATACAGTAATAGAACTAACATAATTAGGTCAGATGCAATAAACATTTTTAGGAATTTTAATATATGTTACAAAATTACCCTCCAGAAATCTTGCAACAATTTACACAACCAATAGCAATGTTTGAAAGTGCCTATTTCTGATACTTCAGCTAATTTAGCATATCATCAAATTTAATTCTTAGCCAGTTTGATAACTGAGAAATTTTAGCTCCCTGTTTAAATTTGATTTTTCTTTTAAATTCCTGCAGATACTGTTTTTCAGATTTTTTACCAGCTATTTTTGGGCATTTTGTGAATTGTCAAGTATGTTCTACCGTTTGTCTTCTACTGATTGTCCTCCACCTGGAACAGTCTAGTTTTTCCTGGGAATCCTGTTAGAATGTATGTTCTAGATCTGCCCTTCATATTTATTATCTTTAGCCTCATTGTATAAATTTTATATCAATTTCTTCTGAGATAGGTAAATGTCTTAATCTGATTTTGTAATTACATCTCCTATCTGCTTTTTACTGTTTTTGTTGCATTATTTTTTATTTAATTATTTTTAATAGTAATACCTTCCCTTGGGTCAACATTCGAAGATGTAAAAATCTACACAGTAGACCTCTGCTTATAAGAAGAGGGGGTGGATGTGCTTTTTCCTCTTCCTTCTACTAAATACAACTAAAAACCCAAATATCATATAGAAAACCAAAGTAGAAAAGTGGAGAGAAGTAGACAGTTCATCTAGGAAGAAGACAGAGTCAAGGAATCACATTCTGGTGAGTTCTCTAGGTTTTCCTTGGGCCTCAGCTATCTCAGACTTGAAGCTGAAGAAGCCAGCAACACAGAAACGCCAGTGGGCATACACCAAAATCAAACAAACAAAAAAAAGCTCCAACTAAAGCCTGCTATCTTTAGACAAAACACCAGGAAAAGGGCACCTAGCAAGACAGAAACCTTTTAGACAATAATTGCCCTCTTCTAGCCAAACACCACGCGCACACACACACAACAAACAAACAAAAAAACGGCCTCACCTCCACCCACGCCAGCAAAGACCGAGTAGGGATCCTAGACTTCTCCCTCACCAGGTGTAATAAGGGGCTGCAACTTCCCACAGGTGTGAGTCAGAAAAGTCCTCTTCTACAACTCAGACTTTCATGCCTCTGAGCTCTAAATGCGTGTAGAGGAAATATTTAAGGCAATGTATTATAAACATAGGAGGCTAAAGCGATATAAAAGGAGGTCCTTTCTACACTTATTTGAACTGGTAAAATGTCGACACTAGTAACTGATAAGTTACATACATACCGTATAATGCCATATAATGTAATCCCTAGAGCAACCGTAACAAAACTCCACAAAAAAAATACTTCAAAACACTATTGGCCGGGCACGATGGCTCACACCTGTAATTTCAGCACTTTGGGAGGCCGAGGCAGGTGGATCACCTGAGGTCAGGAGTTCGAGACAAATCTGGCCCACATGGCAAAACCCTGTCTCTACTAAAAATACAAAAATTAGCTGGGTGTGGTGGCGCATGCCTCCCAGATACCTGGGAGGCTGAGGCAGGAGAAAAGATTGAACTCGGGAGGCAGAAGTTGCAATAAGCCGAGATCACACCACTGCACTCCAGCGTGGGTGACAGAGCAAGACTGCGTCTCAAAAACAAACAAACAAAACCCACTATAGATATATTAAGACAGAATTCTAAGAAATGTTCAAGTAACCCACAGGAAGGCA
Source organism: Hylobates moloch (assembly GCF_009828535.3). Classification (NCBI taxonomy): domain Eukaryota; kingdom Metazoa; phylum Chordata; class Mammalia; order Primates; family Hylobatidae; genus Hylobates; species Hylobates moloch. The sequence continues at coordinate 82,952,718 of NW_026652285.1, forward strand.
AGAACAAGAAAACAGAAAAAAAAAAAAAACACAGAGCAAATAAAAAGCAACAAATAAAATGGCAGACTTAAGCCTTGACATAGTAATAATTACATTAAGTATAATTGTCGTAGAATTTTAAACGTTTAGATGGGCTTCCAGTCCAATATGGAGAGAGAGCAAGTGTTTGCCTCACCACCTGGGGTCTCAATGGACTACAGATTTGGATAAATTTCTGCAAGATGGAAAACACATGGCATCATGCTAACAGACAAGACTCACAGGAAACAAAAGAGTGATACAATAGAGGTAGAAACCATCTGTTTGGTTCTATACCTGAGAGGCTAAATAGAGACCATTTCCCTAGAGCTACTAACTAAAATACTATCACCTGGCAGGAAGCAGTGGGGGTTGGGAGGAGGGGCGGAGGTGTACTCCAAATAGATGATTACCTTTCTGGTGTCAGTGTCTGGGCCATATCCCTCACTCCTAACAACAATTCTTCTTCACAGTTTCCTTCCTTAAAATCCTCTATTAATTTTTTATTCATTCATTTGACCAATACTTAGTGATTAGCTACTAAATGCTAGGCACTGTCACAGATGCTGGGGAAATACTAGTGAACAAGATAGACAAGTCTGATTTGGGGGAGTTTTAATTCTACTAACAAACAAATAATAAATATGAAAACAAAAATATAAACAGATCATTTTAAATAGCAATGAGTTCTATGAAGGCAGAGACATTGCAGGAATCAGTGCATATCCTTCCACCTGCTCATCACAAATAAATTTACATTTCAAAGGCTGTTGAAATTCCACCTCTCCAAGGGCTGGAGTTCTCATTGCTATCAGCAAATGATCTGAATCCAGAATCCCAACCTTAGGGTATGCTTCCTAGGACTACTCTTAGGATACAGGGTTAGGTCATGTATTAGTCCATTCTCATGCTGCTAATAAAGACATACCCAAGGCTGGGTAATTTATAAAGGAAAGAGATTTAATTGACTCACAGTTCAGCACTGCTGGGGAGGCTTGAGGAAACTTAAAAACATGGCAGAAGAGGAAGCAAGCATGTCCTTCTTCACATGGTGGCAACAAGAAGTACTGAGCAAAAGGGGAAAAGACCACACCATCAGATTTCACGAGGACTCATTCACTATCAGGAGAACAGCATGGAAGTAACTGCCCCCATGATTCAATTACCTCCCACCAGGTCTCTCCCACAACACGTGGGGATTATGGGAACTACAATTCAAGATGAGATTTGGGTGGGGACACAGCCAAACCATGTCAGGTCAGGTTCTCAAAAAGCCAAGCCTGAGAAAAGGATTCCTGTGCAAGTAGTTTATGGAGGGAGTGCTCTCAGAGGAAATGCCTCTGGGAGTGATAGAAGCAGGTTTGGTTAGTGAAGGAGCTGGGCAAAGGCGTGTTATCAGCTGAAGTGTGACCTCAGCTTGCACTCACACAGAGCTCTAGAGTATGAGTTATACCACAAAGATTGTCCTACCCAGAGGCAAAGAAGATCAAACTGTTATACTTCTGCTTTGGCCTTCAGATATAAGCCACTGTGGGGCAAGGGCCAGAAGTGGGTAACCTCTCAGGCATCTCCACATGAGACAGTTCCTGTCATTCAAAGGCAATCCTTTCAAGAAGGGTTTCTTAACTTCCCAACTTTCAATTTGGGAAGATTTCTTATTGTCTAGCTTATTTTTATAGACACAGTCATCTTATTAAATAATAGTGACACACTAGCCTTATATGTTGAAGACCTCCCTTAAAACTGCTAACAGATGTGGCATAAATCATTGTAACAAAATGAATTCTTTTTGGTTAGTCCAAGATTCCATTTTCCTTCTCGTTGAAGAAGGAGGTGAACTTTATTTATGTATTTATGTATTTATTTATTTATTTATTTATTTTATTTATTTATTTTTTGAGACGGAGTCTCACTGTGTCACCAAGGCTGGAGTGCAGTGGCACGATCTCGGCTCACTGCAAGCTCCGCCTCCTGGGTTCACACCATTCTCCTGCCTCAGCCCCCCAAGTAGCTGGGACTACAAGCGCCTGCCACCATGCCCGGCTAATTTTTTGTATTTTTAGTAGAGATGGGGTTTCACCGTGTTAGCCAGGATGGTCTTGATCTCCTGACCTCGTGATCCACCCGCCTTGGCCTCCCAAAGTGCTGGGATTACAAACGTGAGCCACCACGCCCGGCCAAGAAACAGGTGAACTTTAAAGGAAGAACTAACTTTCCAAATTCAACCTGAGCTAGTTACAAAATAAATAAAATAGAAACTGCCCATTCCACCTTTTTTATGCAATAATAACAATACACAGTCTGCTAATTACGTCTTCCCTACAATAAAGATTAGTAATTTATTTAGTACTTAATTACTAAATATTATTTAAAAAAATAATTTATTTAGAAATAAAATATGAGTGCCAGGTGCAGTGGCTCATGTCTATAATCCCAGCACTTTGGGACACCAAGGCAGAAGGATGGCTTGAACTCAGGAGTTCGATACCAGCCCGGGCAACATAGTAGGACACCATCACTACGAAAAATTTTTTTAAATTAAAAATTAGCTGGGCATGGTGGTGTGCACCTGGAGTCCCAGCTACTCTGGAGGCTGAAGCAGAGAGATACCTTGAGCCCAGGAGGTCAAGGCTGCAGCGAGCCATGATCATGCCACTGCACTCCAGTCTAGGTGACAGAGTGAGACCCTGTCTCAAAAAAGAAAAAAGATTTCTCCCAGGCTTTTGGAGTTCTCAGAGTGTCACAAATGCTGAGAACAGACAAGGAAATAGGAAGAAAAAGTACAGATAAACAATCTTCTATCCCCTTTAGTATTTACAAACTACAATGTGTCCCTTATTTCTTTCATTGTTATAATCTGGATTCTTGGCATTTAAAAAGAAACTGAGATTTTTCTGTAACTCTGATGAAGAACATTCCCGGAGGCCAATGTCTCTATGTGCTGGAAATCAGAAAGGGGAAGTATCCCAGCTAGAGTCTGGTAAACCATAATTCTTCCTATTGTCAAGGATTTCACATCTTTGCTCACACGTGGGAAAGTTCTCAAAGTAGATTTGACAATATTTCACAAATACCACAAAAGGACCATGCTCAGCAAAGATAATTCCAGGCTTGGCACTAAACAGTGTAATCTATCAACTGGCACCAGTGAGTCTCACTTGGTGTGAATGATCCACAGCACAGACCAGTACCACTCTTAGACTTGGGCAAGAAGAGACTAACTTGGGCACTGTGATTAAGAGGATTTCATTCTGGTCTTTCTCCAGGCACCATCCTTCTCATAGGGTGAGGGTCCCAGGGGCCAAAGGGCTATGCCTACCTAGAACCTGACTCCCTTCTTTTAAACCATATTTCAGATATGAGGGACCCCAGAATTTCAGCTCTGGCACTGGCCCTTTTCTGAGTCCCTCTACCCTTGAGTAGACAGTGCCTCTGGCAGTCATATCTTTAGGCTGGGGGTTGTCCAAGGAGCAGCCATTATAAGAAGAATGAACAGAGATGTGTGCACAAGACCCTTCATGTGTTGGGCAAACTCGGGATGGGAAAAGAGAGTAGAAGGGCCTAGCTCTTCCCACACCACCATACTTCAGCAGAGATCTCAGAAGAGTCCTAAAACTCTCTATATAAATAGTATTCAGTGTAGGTAATAATTGAGTTACTATGTGGCAGGCACAGTCAGGACTGGCAGGCACTATTCTCAGTATCATATATGTATATACAAGTATATATTATATAAATTATAATATATTATATATAAATATATTCACTTAATTTTCACAATAACCTTACGGGAAATATGCTTATAGGAAGATTAAATAACCTTCACCAGGCCATACAGCAAGTGGTGGGCCCAAGATTTGATCCCATGCAGCCTGATTCCAAAATGTGTACTCCTATTTCACCATTCAAATACAATCTTGCATCCCTCTGTGAATTTCTAGATTAGATAAATTTGACATGTATCACAATCTTCCTTAGAATTTGCTTTGAAAAAACAAACAAACAAACAAACAAACACCATGATTTTCTTGGAGAAGGCAACTTGCTTAGTTAAAAAAACAAGGTGGATCCAGTGCTATATAGAGCAGTTTGCCGCAAGAATACACAGCGAAGGGAACTTAACCCAGACCGTGGAGTCAAGGGGCACTTCCAGAGGAAGACAGTTTCTGAAATAAGTCTTAAAAGATAGGTCCAACGTAGGCAAGCAAATAAGATGAGGGCAGGACAGTCTATTCTAGCCTCTAGTAGGAGAACAAAAACAAATAGGAAAGAGGGCCCTTTATTTTTTTTCATGGATGGGATTTTATTAAAATTGTACATAGATATCAAACGTAAATTTAAAAATGAGCATTTTTTCTAGCATCAAAATAGTTATTTTAAAAATAACTTGGAAGCCAGGCACAGTGGCTCATGCCTGTAATCCCTGAGGTGGGCGAATCATGAGGTCAGGAGTTTGAGACCACTCTGGCCAACGTGGTGAAACCTCGTCTCTACTTAAAAAAAGAAATGAAAATTAGCCAGCACAGTGGCAGGTGACTGTAATCCCAGCTACTCTGGAGGCTGAGGCAGGAGAATCGCTTGAACCTGGGAGTCGGAGGTTGCAGTGAGCCGAGATCGCACCACTGCACTCTAGCCTGGGCGACAGAGCAAGACTCCGTCTCAAAAAAAGAAAAAAACAAAAAAACTCAGAAAACTTTAATACAGCTTTGTTATATATTAAATATTCACCTAAAATCTCAATCATTTCTCTCCCTGCTAGAATCTTGGAGGGCCCTTTAATTATAAGTAACTCACTGCAAAACACTTTCAAGACAAGAGTGAGGAGAAGGTGAAGAGGTCAGAGCTGAAGTGTTTATTATATCTCTAAGTCCATGCCTTTCAACCTAAAAGCCGCCTCTGAAAATTTATCCGCAGGAAATGAGAAAACTGTGTCACTCCTCTGAAAATTCAGATTTTTTTAATACTCAGGGAAAGATTTTTAGAAACTTAATTGTGTATAACCCTACCTTGTGGGCAAGAAAAATGACTCTCAAAGATGATAAAAATCAGTAGTTGTCAAGAGTATGATCTTTTGATTCAAAGTAGAAATTCACTTTTATTATTAATCTTTATTGGGCCTACTCACTCCTGCCAGAGTGGGTCATGCAAAGGCTCTGGGGTCTTAAGCAGGGTACAGTATTTGGTAAGAATGTTCTAGGGTTTGGTTTACATTGACCACCTCTGAGATGCCCAGGACAAGTATATGTAGTCATTTGAAGTTTGGGACTTCTGCCACGTCTATGTCACACTTGGACATTCAAATCGTTACAGAGTCAGTCTGGGAACTCCTGTGCCTACAGTTCAGTCTCTTTAGGTGCCCTAAGCAACCCTTTGCCCTGGGAGTCATGCCGTTTCACCAGGGCACCTAGAGAGTGGGTTCCCATCACCACTGGAACCAAAAGACCTGTCTCCTCAGCCTTAGAGAAGCTTCTCCATTCTGTTGCTACTTTTTTATCCTGCTTGTTTAAAAAAGGCATTTTCCTCTCCCTAATTTCCCTTTTGAGACATTTAACATATTCTCTCCAATTGCTTTTGGCTTTTCTAAATGCCAAAAAAAAAGCTTGTATTCAAGCAAGTCAGGCTTTAGTCACTGAAAAAACATCCATAGCAAAGGAACAAAGGCCTTAAAACTGGAAACAGGCCAGGCACGGTGGCTCATGCCTGTAATCCCAGCACTTTGGGAGGCCAAGGCAGGTGGATCACGAGGTCAGGAGATCAAGACCATCCTGGCCAGCATGGTGAAACCCAGTCTCTACTGAAAATACAAAAATTAGCTGGGCGTGGTGGCGCACACCTGTAGTACCAGCTACTTGGGAGGCTGAGGCAGGAGATTCACTCGAACCTCAGCCCATTGTGGAGGTTACAATGGGCTGAGATTGTGCCACTGCACTCCAGCCTGGTGACAGAGTAAGACTCCATCTCGGGGAAAAAAAAAAAAGGAACAAATTCCAGAAGGACAAGCATCTCAAATATCTCTGTTTTCCAGCAGCAAAAATAATAATAACAATTCAGCAAATGATTATATAGGATATTTGAATTGTTATATATTTTGCATCATTATAAACAACACTGTAAAAAATTCTTATATGGTATTTGTATTCTTGGGATACATTTCAAATAGTAGAAGCACAATATATCACTTGAGGTACCTGCTTACTTAGGCAAATGTAAGGTGAGGTCATTAATGTCATGACTGAAAGACAAAAGAGAAGCTTTTTGACAGTTGCTGGAATCCATTTTTCCCATGAATACCTTGTTATACTCTGAAGGTGAGACAGAGTAATTTTCAGGAAGCCATTGGTTTCCTGGAGGAAACTAAACTCCTCTTGCCTAAGATTCAAAGTTAGAAGGACTCATCAGAATGGATTGAGATGGTCTCGTGCAGGTTCCTCTAGCAAGAAAGCAAGCAGAGCCCCCCAGAAACACTCACCAGAGGGAAAGGAAGTTTGGGATGGTACTGGAGCTCAACACATGAAAATTGGGAAGGGAGGCTGGTTCTGTAGCAGCATGAAGCTAAAGTAGGAAGACCGTCTGGACCAGTGATTTGCAGAAAGGCTTGCTAGCCTAAGCCCTTGCCAAAGCACAGGCATGAGATTGGACTAGATAAGAGGTCACTGCACAGTGAATAAGCATCCACCAGTCTGCACAGACCAGGTGTCCAGCAGCAACAGTGTTGTGGGCAATAACTACAGCAGTAGAGCTGACGGACTGATTTCTCCTTCCAGTTCCTTGTCTCCTCTGGGATGTTGAAGCACAGCTTGTCTTTTTTGCCTGGGATCCTTGGACAATTGAGGATACAGAAGGAGAGAACATAAGAGAAGGAATTGGTGGGTGTTTGAAGTAGTAATTGAAAAAATTAGACATGTGAACATGTTTATGTCCCAAGCTGGAAAAACAGGTCAATGAATACGTATACTATCAGAGTCACAGATTTATTTACAACCAGAGAAAATACAGAAAAATGTAGCTTCTTTGTTGCTTCTTCAAGTATTCTCACCTGCTGTGAAGAAAGGAAATCTATCTTTGAGCTTACTACAGTAAATTTGGTCTACCAACTTTATTTAAGCAGTCCTTATAGAAACTCAGTCATCTCATAGAAAATTCTGTGGCTCTCAGATTTTTAAATGGAGTGGCACATCCTCTGTCCTTCTTCAGGATGGGATATGGGCAGTGGTAAAATGATTACCTCACCTTATGAGAGCAACAAAGGGGACCCAAGATTACATGCAGTGCCTCTGGATCCTTGCTGGTCCTTACAGCAGAAATCTTGTCTGTGTGTCTCCTTGACTGTGACCACTGAGGCATAGGCTACTGGTCACAAACTAGTATGTATGACCAGAGACCACAGCCAAAGCCATTTGGCCCTGTCCCAAAGTCTCTACCTCCTACCTAAGATGTACAAAAAAATAAAATAGTTCAATTGAAAATAGCTGAAATATTGAGGGATATTTAGGGTACAAGAGTACTCACAGCAGTATCGCAATTACAATGTGTATTCAAAGGCCTTATTGACTTGATTTACATTTTTTTCTTCTTTCAATAAGTTAGTTGAAGTTAACAGATTCCCAAACAACCCAAAATATTTTTTGTTTAAGTACTAGGAATTACAATTATACACCTTTCATGAACGAATGGTCAAACAAAATTCCTGCCAGAGATAAATTTTCCAGTGTTCTGACAAAAGGGCACGCTATCAAGCATGTGCTGAGAGCCATCAGAGCGACACTGCGTATATCTAGTCAAGATGTTTTTTCACTTCTCCAAAGCCAGAAAAATGGAGAAGCCTCCCACCAAAACTTCCAGAGAAGGGATGAAAGAGTTGCTCACCCTCCCTAAACTTTAAATTCAGAGAAGGGGGCAACTAAACTGGAGCTTTGTGTTGTTGGACAACCCCTGGCTGTGGACCAGCAGTGCAGGATGGGCAATTCGCCTAAGCAGTTGTGAGCCTGGAATCTCTCGGGCAGAATCACTGGCTTGAGAACAGTTTATCTCCAGGAAATTTCTTTGCTGCGGGCAAGTGGAGGGGGGCAGAAAGGTCTACTTTACTTGAGATGTTTCTCAGCAGATAAGTTTCCAAAAAATCGTCATTCATATCTAAATTTGTCTTCCCTAGAGAGATTAAACAAGGTTCTAAGAGCTGTAGAACAGTTTTAGAAGAAAGTGCTCAGTTAAAGTTAGGCTAAACCTATAATTCCTACAGGCAATTTGCTCCTGGAATAGTTAGCACCAAAATCACATTAGGGGGATTTTATGGATGTATACCTCTTGAACAGAAATCTTTAAAATTAATTCTTTTTTGTGTTAAAAAGGAAAACAGAATAGTAACATGCTATGATATAAAATGGATGATGTTAAATATAAATTGATTTACTTATATTCCTTAACTTGAAGATTCAGTGCTTGGTAATCTTAATTTGAGAGGGGTTTATTGTGAGGTTTTACATTTTAGATAAGCTTCCAGTTCAAGATGGAAGAGGAAACACATGTGTTTGTCTCAATACCTGTGGCCTCAGTAGACTACAGATTGAAAACATATGTGGAATATGGAAAGCAGATGGGGTCAGGCTGACAGATAACAGAACACAGGAAACAAGAGAACGAGGCAGTAGAAGCCATTCTTCATGGCTGAACACTTGAGAGGCTTCTGGCTAGGCAGAGGCAGGCATAGAGAGTAGAAAGGGAAACAGAAAGAGAAATCTCCTTCAGCCACTAGAATGCCTGCTCCACTCAGCCAGCCTCTCTGTTCCAGGCCCCTGACTATACAGAGTCATGGGTAGCACCAACATTTAACCAGAGTAGAAGCTATTCTCTAAAATAGTAAATAATTTATCTGGGTAGGATTATAGTTACCCTTGGTGATCCAGGTACTTCAGAGAACTTCATAGGCTTTAGTTTAGAGAGCAAAAGTGATGAGCAAATAGCCAAATACCAAAATGAGGATTCAGGGGAGAGGCCTATTGAAGGAAAAATCTATAGGAAAAAGCTCACAGCTGTGCCTGAGTTTCACCAACCCATTCCTTCACGAAAGGAAGAGAGACTCAAGCATCAGCAGATAGCCAAGACAAATCACAAAACCAATGAGAGGGACCAAATGAGCACATTACAAAAATAATAATGACCCCTGAGGAAAAAGCTATTTTTCACAGAACTGCGAAGATCTAAGGAAAAATTTCTGATTTGTATTCTCAGGGAAGCTTGATAGGATATTCAGATATTGCATCCAAAACTATAAAAACAGGTTGCTATAGAAAAGGAGAAAAAAATACGTTTTTTTAAAAGTTTAAGTAGTTTAGCTAAAAGAGAAAAGTCAATATGCGAATATATGGTTGTCAGCTGGGGTGGCCATGGGAATGCTTTAGTCACGCCTTCCCCAATCACAGGCAGTGCAGCTTGCAGCTCTAGGAGAAGCTCCTTCCCTGTGCTTAAGGAGGGGAGAGAGAAGAGTAAAGAGAAGTTTGTCTTGCAACTCGGATACCAACTCAGCCACAGTAGGATAGGGCACTGGGCAGAGTCCTTGAGGCCCCCATTTCAGGCCCTAACTTCTGACAACATTTCTGGACACACCTTGGGCCAGAAGGGAAACGTTTCCTTGAAGGGAAGGACTCATTCTTGGCAGGATTCATCACCTGCTGACTAAACAGCCCTTGGTCCCTGAATAATCAGCAGTGGCAGCCAGGCAGTACTCGCTATGAGCCTTGGATGAGACTCAGAGCCCTGCTGGCTTCAGATGTGACCAAGCACATTCTCAGCTGAGATGGCTATGGGGAGACCCCTTCTACTTGAGGAAAAGGTAAAGGTGACTTTGTCTTGCACCTTGGGTACCAGCTGGACCACAGTGGGGTACAGTACCTTGTGGGCTCCTGGTGTCCCTGATTCCAGATCTTGGCTCCTGGATGGCATTTCAGGACCTGCCCCAGGCCAGAGGGCAACCTAATGCCCTGAAAGGATAGACTCAGGCCTGGCAGCAATCACACAAGCTGACTGACTAGCCTTTGGGCCTTGAGTGAATATTGACAGTAGCCAGGCAGCACTCAGCACAGGCCTCGGGCAGTGGCGGCCATGGGAGAGACTTCTCTGCTTGAGGGAAGGTGAGGGAAGAGTGGAAAAAACTGTCCTGTAGTTTGGGTGCCAGCTAATCTTCAGTAGAATAGAGAGTATCCGGTAGATTTCTTTTTTATTTTATTTTATTTATTTATTTATTTATTTTGAGACAGAGTCTCACTCTGTTGCCCAGGGTAGAGTGCAGTGGCGCTATCTCGGCTCACTGCAAGCTCCACCTCCCGGGTTCATACCATTCTCCTGCCTCAGCCTCCTGAGTAGCTGGGACTACGGGTGCCCGCCACCACGCCCGGCTAATTTTTTGTATTTTTAGTAGAGATGGGGTTTCACCATGTTAGCCAGGATGGTCTTGATTTCCTGACCTCATGATCTGCCCACCTCGGCCTCCCAAAGTGCTGGGATTACAGGCATGAGCCACCGTGCCCGGCCAGTATCAGGTAGATTTTCTCTGTGCTGAGCTGCCTGGAGCTGGGAGAGGGATGATATAGGCACCCCTGTGACCACAACCACTAGGACAGCACAAGGTCAGGCCTAAAGTCAGCACAGCACTGGGTCTCGCCCAAGGCCTGTAGTGACCACTGCCTGGTTACTGCCTACTTTTGCTCAAGGCCCAAGTGCTCTACAATCAGCAGGTAGCAAATTCAGCTGAGTATGTGTCCTTCCCTTCAGGCTGGCAAGTTCCCCCTAGCCCTGAGTGGTCCAGAGATGCCATCTGGGAGCCAGGGCCTGGAGTCGAGAACCTTAGAAATCTAATGCTAAAGGGAGTTCTTCAATCTGAAAGAAAAGGATGTTAGTGAGCAAAAATAAATCCTGTGAAGATATGAAACTCACTGGTAAATAAGTACACAGAATGTCCTAACACTGTAATTGCGGTGTATCTTGAGTAGAAAGACTAAAAGATGAACCCATCAAAAATAATAACTCCAACAACTTTTCAAGACGTAGAGAGTATAGTAAAATATAACTAGATATGACAAAAAGTTAAAAAGCTGGGAGATCAAATTTAAGTATAATTTTTATTAGTTTTCTCTTTGCTTCTTTGTTTATGCAATCAGTGTTAAATTGTCATCAGTTTAAAATAATAGGTTATAAGATAGTATTTGCAAGCCTCATAGTAACCTCAAATCAAAAAACATACAACAGATACACAAAAAATATAATATAAGAAATTAAAACATATCACCTGAGAAAATCACCTTCACTAAAAGAAGAACAGAAAGGAAGGAAAGGAGGAAGAGAAGACACCAAAACACCCAGAAAACATCATACAAATGTTAGTGGCATGGCATATGTAAATATCAGTATATCAAAGAGATGTCTGCACTCCCATGTTTATCGCAGCACTATTCACAATAGCCAAGATTTGGAAGCAACCTGTGTCCATCAACAGACAAATGGATAAAGAAAATGTGGTACATATACATAATGGAGTATTATTCAGCCATAAAAAGAATAAGTTCCTGTCATTTGCAACAACATGGATGGAACAAAAGGACATTATGTTAAGTGAAATAAGCCAGGCACAGAAGGATAAACTTCACATATTCTTGTTTATTTGTGGGAGCTAAAAAAAAACAAAACAAAACAATTGAACTCATGGAGACAGAGAGTAGAATGATGGTTACCAGAGGCTGGGAAGGGTAGTGAGGATGGTGTGGGGGAAGTGGGGATGATTCATGGGTACAAAAGTATAGTTAGATAGAATGAATAAGATCTAGTATTTGATAGCACAATGGGGTGACTACAGTCAACAATAATTTATTATACATTTTAAATAACTAAAAGAGTGTAATTTGATTGCAACACAGAGAAAGGATAAACGCTTGAGGTGATGAATACCCCATTTACCCTAATGTGATTATTATTCATTGTATGCCGGTATCAAAATATCTTATGTATCCCACAAATATGTATACCTACTATGTACCAGCAAAATTTTAAAATAAACAAAAAGAATATATGGTTGATTGATTGTATTAATGATCCCATTTCTTCACCCTTCACTTTATCCAAGTCCTTCATTATTTAACTTCATGGAACATTTCCTGTTTGCCTCTGAGCTCATCCATGTGAATGCCTTTAACCAATGATGCTGCAAATATGACACAGGCAGAATCTAGAAAAATGTGTTCCTTCTCTTTTACCTTAGTCATTGTTTTCTCGACATATATAAGAGACACACGGAGTAGAGCTCAAAGGGCAGCCTGTAGACTCTCAAAGACACTCTCAAGCCTGACAGAGATCAGAACCACCCGCTCAAGTCTCAGCTAAATGCTGCCCTCCAGGGAGGCTTCCTTGGCCCTTCCACCTAATGAACCCTGCCTTGGGCAATAATCTCATTAATTTTATACTGCTGTGGGGAAAAGAAAGATCAGACTGTTACTGTGTCCATGTAGAAAGAAGTAGACATAAGAGACTCCATTTTGTTCTCTACTAAGAAAAATTCTTTTGCCTTGAGATGCTGTTAATCTGTAACCCTACCCCCAACCCTGTGCTCACAGAAACATGTGCTGTGTTGACTCAAGGTTTAATGGATTTAGGGCTGTGCAGAATGTGCTTTGTTAAACAAATGCTTGAAGGCACCATGCTTGTTAAAATTCATCACCACTCCTTACTCTCAAGTACCCAGGGACACGAAACACTGCGGAAGGCCCCAGAGACCTCTGCCTAGGAAAGCCAGGTATTGTCCAAGGTTTCTCCCCATGTGATAGTCTGAAATATGGCCTCATGGGAAGGGAAAGACCTGACCATCCCCCAGCCCAACACCCCTAAAGGGTCTGTGCTGAGGAGAATTAGTAAAAGAGGAAGGCCTCTTTGCAGTTGAGGTAAGAGGAAGCCATCTGTCTCCTTCTCGTCCCTGGGCAATGGAATGTCTTGGTGTAAAACTCGATTGTATATTCCATCTACTGAGATAGGAGAAAACCACCTTAGGGCTGCAGGTGAGACATACTGGTGGCAATACTGCTCTTTAAGGGTCCTCCGTATGCTGAGCGCCAGTCCCCTGGGCCCACTTTTCTTTCTCTATACTTTGTGTCTCTTTCTTTTCTCAAGTCTCTCGTTCCACCTAATGAGAAACGCCCACAGGTGTGGAGGGGCAGGCCACCCCTTCATACTGCCTTCATAGCACCCATTGTATTAGCCCATTTTCACGCTGCTGATAAAGAAATACCTGAGACTGGGCACTTTACAGAAGAGGTTTAATGGACTTACAGTTCCACATGGTTGGGGAGTCCTCACAATCATGGTGGAAGGCAAGGAGGAGCAAGTCATGTCTTTCATGGATGGCTGCAGGCAAAAAGAGAGAGAGCTTGTACAGGGGAACTCTTTACAAAACCATCAGATTTCATGAGACTTATTCACTATCACGAGAACAGTATGGAGGAAACTGCCCCCATGATTCAATTATCTCCCACTGGGTCACTCCCACAACATGTGGGAATTATGGGAGTATAATTCAAGATGAGATTTGGGTGGGGACAGAGAGCCAAACCATATGACCCATCATTAAGGAAATGATCTTGTTTATATCATTGTGCTCATGTCTATAGTTTGTTTCCTCTACTAGAATGAAAGCACCGCTGGATCAGGGACCTTGTCCATATTATTCACTAGTGTTTCTCTAGCATCTACAACAATGCCTAGCCATTAGCAGGTAATTAGGAAGCACTTGTTGAATAAATTAAATTTGAATGAATTAAAAATGAATAAATGGGTTGCTGGAAGGAATAATTGGAATGAAGATTGGTATTAGGATAGATGATCAAAGAATTTACTAATTGATATGCCCCAGGCATGGACAGATGAGAAAGATGCCATCTATAGAAGGCCTGGAGGCCCTCTCTTGCCAGATGACATTTTAGTGGACCCAAGGAAGACCCAGAGGATCTCTGAACTATTTCAACATTTTAACAACTGGTCTGTCCCCCAGTGCATACCATTTGAACACCACTCTGCTGGCTAGGACAACCATGTAATGTGCTATGGTGGTAAAGTTTCACAGACTGGACAAATACATGCAATGGCTCATTTTTGAGTGCTCAGTAACAGCATCTTAGTGCCCGCAAATCATGTATCTGAGGCTATGTAAAAATAAGATGGATCAGCTCGAATGTCAAGCTCTCAGTCATCTTTCTTTGCTTTGTGGGACTGAAATCATTTAAGGAAAGGAATGAGATCACTTACACTTTTTAAAGACTGAGGGGCGCCCTGAGCTTCCCACTTCTCCTACCCACATTTCTCTGAAGTCAGTGAGGCACTACTTCTGCTTGGCAACAAAGAAGCTGCCTTCTCTTATTTCCCAAAGTCCCCCTTTTTTTTTGCCAAGATAATCTTTCCCAGACAGAGGCATTCAGGAGAAATAGAAGTCTCCAGTCCCCAGAAATGGGGAAGGGAGGTGGGAAATCACACAGAAAAGGCCCTGGCGGTGCTTAGTCAAATGAGTTCAGCATTTGGATAGGGACCAGCAGCTGACACACATATGAGAAGATTAGGAGAGTATGTGTACTGAATAATTCACCAAAACCAAAAAAATTAAAATTGTAAGGCTGTGGGAAAAAATACTAGTTATGAGAATAAAACAATTAATTTTCCTTACAAAATATCTGTTAACCACAACTGGCAAATTAACTAATCCCCAAAATAATCAACACTATAAAACTTCACTCAGTTGTTTGAGAAAGGAGAAAGCCTGTTAATCAGAGCCAATTTTTAATGGCTGATTTTTCTAAAGCCCTTTTAGTGCTCGAATAAGAGTAACTACTAACAGTCTTTTGGAAAACTACTATCAAGAATGAATGAGAAACATTCTTAACGACTTTAGATTGTTATATTCATTAGTTGCTAGCATACTTAAAAGTAGATGATTGTTATTATTGTATTAAGTATCCTGTCTTATTTCTTAGAAATATTTTCTCCACACATGTTAATATTTTAAAAATCAGTCCATGCAATGATACGATGATTAGAACCATAAATAGTTTGGACACTAGTTAATGAAGCTTTTCATTTTTAGGTAAACAGGAGAATTATCTCAGAAAGGTTATAAGTGCATAGCTTTTAACTCTACCTCCTGCTGTCCAGGGATGTTAAATATTGGTAAACAGAAAGTGAACATAGAAGAAAGATTTTCTGATGGATGAGGGCAAGTCTTTCAAAAAGCATCCAATTTAAAAGATATCCTTTTCCTGGCCGAAAACCAAAGAAGTCTCTAACCCTCTCCCACCACAATTTCAGTAATTTTTTCGATGGCATTTTTCCTCAGAACAATTAACATTATACAGCGGACAGAATTCTATCAACTCTACAATTCACAGATAGCAAAAAATAACCCTCCAAAAGCCAGAATAATGGAAAACATGGATGAAATCATAAAGTCACAGTAAGAAGTTCCATAGAGAGTAAACTGATTCTGTTACAAGCCAGGGAGTTCTGCGAAATTATCTTGCGTTGGTCTAAAATAGAGAAGTAACTAAGATAGGATATTCCATACAACATGTTGTGCAGGGTAGAACAGACTAGTAGTGATCACTCCAGGCTCAAGATTTAACCAATAACCTAGTAATAAGGATGGGTAACTAACAATAGAAACACACCACAGAGGTGGCGGACCTGTAATCCCATCTACTCAGGAGGCTGAGGCAGAGAATTGCTTGAACCCGGGAGGCGGAGCTTGCAGTGAGCGGGGATCGCGCCACCGCACTCCAGCCTGGGCGACAGATTGAGACTCCGTCTAAGAAAAAAAAAAGGAACACACCACAGATATGCACATGGAAAGGGGTGGTGGTAGGTTGTGATGACAAAGGTTACTAAACACAAGTGCTTTACTTTATTCCTTAGTTTGGGTTGACTCATTGAAACGGGAAAGGTTCCCTTGTCCCCCCTACAGGGCATGCGATGTGGGTGTGGCTCGCTTCTTGAGTGCCCTGCTGCTCAAACCTCTAGGGGAGCACACAGACCGGCAGGCCGTGGGGCTCCACCCCACGGCAGTGTCTAGGGGTGAATGTTTAGGCTCCTGAAGCCCTAAGCTCTCTTAGTTTGCCGTCAATAGGTGGCCTGTGTTAACCAGCTCAATTAGACCCTCTACCCTGTCACAAGGACACAGGGCTTTCTGCATCCTGGGTTCTTGCCTGGTGTACCCGAAGAATCAGATCACAAGTGGGCTTGGAGAATGAGTGCAAAGTTTTATTGAGTGGAAGTAGCTCTCAGCGGATGGGGGAGCCAGAAGGGAGATGGTTTTCTCCTGGAGTTGGGGGACTCGGGCTCTGCTCTCCTCCCGACTGCCCACCGAACTCCACTGGTCCCACCGGTGGATAGCCGGCCGGCGGGCCGGTGCCTGTGTCTGTTCTATATGCTCTTCTGCCGACGTGCTCCTCTCCACGTCCTCTCAACGACCAGCCGCTTGCGTCTTCTTCCTCCAATGTGCTCCTCAGGACGTCCTGCCGCTTGTGTCTCTGCCTTGCTAGGGTCTCATGTTTTTATAGGCCCAGGATGGGGGCGTGACGGGGCAGGGTGGTCTTGGAAAATACAACATTAGGGCAAGAAGGCAGAAGTGCTAGTACTCACCTAGGCCTCCGGGGATGGAGCCCTAACCAGGGGCCACCCCCTTCTCTACCCAGCACTTCTGTTCCCCCATTCCTTATCATTTAAAGGGACCACACTCTTACCTTCCCAGCAGTCCTGTATCATCATTGTTTTATAAAATCACAAGCTGAGTCATTTGTTATTATAAGCCAAGAAACCTGAAATGAGATCCAGCTGGTTTGCATCCTTAGTATGCTAGGGCAGAGACTGGTAGCCCCAAACCAGAACGATGCTTGAATAAATCCTATTTCTCTTTTAAGTACTCCACACCAAAACCAGTACAAAAGCTCCATTCTAACACTTATCCTAATTATGGGGCGGGGTGGGGGTGGGGGGGCAGTGGTCAGTAATTTATTCTGAGAATCAATGGAATTGATCAATGGAATTTATTTTGGAATCAATGGCACCAAAGAAAAAAAGGTTTTAAAAGTCACTAATCTCTATATTGAAGCAGTAGTTTTAGACACTTTAGTGATAAAATGCCAGATACAGCTTATTGCTAAGCAAGTATGAACAAAGCCCGAAACTAAGATCAGACACCTGGGAGAAGACAGACAGAATGGCAAAGTGTAGACGTTGAGCAAACTGAGGACAGGCCAAAGCTGAAAATTGGGAGCTCAGAACACCAAATGACTACACAGGAAGCCTAAACACCAGGGTCAAAGAGGAACATAGGTAGTCAAGGACATAGAATTTGGAAGAATATATGATGGGTATCCATGGCAAAAACAAATATGAACAGACAAGTAAAGATAAACAGAACCACAGGGGACAAAGACTTGAAGATGAAGGACTAAGCTCTTGACACTTCTTGTATCCTGGTTCTAATCTTGTTTCAAAGCCCAGTTGTAACTCTGCTATTGGATTGCCTATGATACTTCTGCATTCTTGTAGTAAATTCTCCAAACCCTCTTCTTTGTCGTTTCCTGTTAATTGTAACCAAAAAATTTTAATTAACATAGCATATGTACATTATAAAGATCTGGAAGCATATTGCCAAGTAGTTCTCCAGAAAGTGCATGGGATTCATTTACCCAATGACAGGTGCCTGTTTCCCTCCATTTTTACTAACTTGATATTTTCATTCTTTACAAATTCTTTTTTATATTCTAATGACTGGTGTACTCAGAAATAGCACATTGTCTTTGCCACAGAAATATAGGAAGGATGGATACTGCCAAGAGATCTGGACTCAGAGAACAGGGGCTCCTATTGATATAAATTTGGATTCTCTTCCATTGGAAAAAATGATGAGATCATTTATGGCTAAATATGGAATAGTAAGATCATGCTAAGCAAGGGGGTCTTTGAATGAATGGACAGAAGGACGGATAAGTGTGTGCTGCATCATAGTTGAAAAGGAATGGAACATGGTAGACACCTTTTAGATCTGAAGGAAACTGCCCAACCCATAAAGATTTCCTCAGGATCCCACTGGTGTCCAAAGCTGATCTATCAAAAGGACACCTAATCTACCACAATGTATTAATCATAATTTTTCATAATAAGGTGAGGCATAGAATTATAATGGAGGAAATTATCATTTTGTAGAACTGACTACACTGCTAGCCAATGAGTAACTGAAGATTGTGAAACTTATCAAAGAGTTCAGGCAAGTAGGTATTTAAAAATAAATATGTACCAATCAATATATTCTACATAAAGCTGGTTAAAATACATACACTATGTTACTCTCAAAGTTACAAAAAAATCTGGGACTGATCCCACTGGTGAGCATGAAAATAAATGTGTAAAAGTATATAATTAGCAACAGCAACCCCAAAAAGCCCCCTAAATTTTAATTATAAAACTAAAAGTGGTTTAAATAGAGAAATGTGTCTTGAGATGGGATAATTGATATTATTAGATGTAAGTTATTTCCTGAACATAATTAAAATTCAGCAAAGATATATCTAGAACTTGACAAAATATTCATCTGGAAGAAAAGCCTATGGGGCTTATAAAAGGTTGGATTAATGGGGGCACTTATCCAAACACACTTTAAAGATTACCATTAAGCTCCAGTAATCAAAAAAGTGTAGTACTGGCAGTAGAATAAACAAGAAAAAGTCAATTTTTAAAAACAGATTAATATGATAAACCTGAAAGGAATGAAGTATGATAAAGTTTGCATTTCAAATCAGTGAGAACAAGATGGATTAGTGAATTATACTTGGGAAAAAATAAGTTAGAACCATTATGTATCTGTCAAGGTCAATTGCCAAAACCCGTTGTATTCATTAGCTAGTTTAAGCAGAGGGAAATTTATTACACGGTACCAAAGGGCTTACGGAATCATTAAGAGAAATGGAAAAAAAAAGAAAGAAGAGACTATAGTCTGTACTTCCAGGAACAGCTCCCAAAGCCACATGGTAGGTCTGGGCTAGGAAAGTTGGTGCCAACTTGCTAAATTGCTTCTACAGTGGCTAGGTCTGAAGCCATACTGCCTTTGCTAGTTTCTGCACAACTCACTTGCCAAATCAAATCTCACACAAGTACCTTTGATCCACAAAATCTAAGTCACGTCAGCCACACTAGTTATACAGATGTATGGAAACTGCAGGTTTCAGTTTTCCAGCCTGTGCAGTGCAAGGAAGGGCATTAGAAGGAGGAGGACTAGATGGTGAGCTGACCAATTTACACAAACCAAAATAATCCTCAGATACCTTAAACATAAAGAACCAAAAAATAAAATAGAACAAAATATAGATATGTTTAGGCATTTAAACTGATATTTTTTAGTATTCGAAGTATTACACTATATGTTAGTATGCTGTATAATAACATGCATTGGAAACATTCTGCAGTTATCAGCATATAATTGCTTGTTAATTACGGTGCATCACAGGGGCTGTCACTCATTCTTTAAAAGAATTAGAGGATATTTAATGATATGAAAAGATGTCCACAATAGATCACTGATTTTTAAAATCAGGTAATACAAGTTATAGGGTATAAACTCACTTTGTGAATTTTTCCTGTAAATTGTGTTATATTCAGTACACATTAATAGATATATTACATGTAATGTACATTTTAATTTATAACATGTAACAAAACATAACACACACACATATATTTCTGGGGAGAAAGAGAATGAGAGTGAGAAGAAAAAAGGCTATAAAGATGGTAACAGTGACTATTTCAGAACAATGTGGTTGTGGGTTTATTTTATTTCTTGTTTTGCTTATAATTTCTTAAGCAGATATATAATAATAGAGTATCTCCTTTGTTACAAGAGGAGGTTATTTTAAAAAAACAAAAACAAAAGAACCAATATAATTTAGAAAAAAGGATTTTTTAAAGATTTTAGAAAAAAAGATTTTTTAAATCCTAAATGAATATTACCTAACATTTTTAATGAAAGTTAACGTTTACTAGAAACTTGCTATTTGACAGCCACTGTTCTTAGTGCTTTAAATGTGTTAATATATTTATTCTTCATAACAACCCGAAAGGTAGACACTATTACTATTTTCATTTTACAATGAGGGTACACATAAAAGATTACGTAAATTGCCTGACATCATACAACTAGCAAGTGGTTGAGTTTACTACACAACACTGTTATAAAACCCAAGCTTTCAATCACAACATTAAATATTATCAATATTAATATTCTTAGCTAATATTTATTGGGCATCAACATATAATACAATGCAACCATTTTTAATTGTACAATTCAATGGCTTTTAGTATATTCAGAGTTGTACATTAATCACCACAATCAATTTTGGAACATTTTCATCACCCCAAAAAGAAATCCCACTTCCTTGAGCCCATCACCACCCCATCACCCCAGGCATCATACCAATACTTCACTTCCATAATCTATTGTATTCTTGCAACAATGCTGTATGGTAGAAGCGAACAGCCCCACTATACAGATGAGAAAACTGAGGTAGAGAGAGGTCGAGAAACTTTCCTAAATTATATAACTAGTAAACAGTAGAATTGGGACTTAAATTCAGGCAATCTGTCTTCAGAATACCGTCTCCTAACTACTCTGCTATGCCACTACCACATTCTATTACAAAAATGAAAGCTCATGAATAAGTAGAAATTACTCCAGGAATATAAAGATTGTTCAATTTGAACAAATCTAGCAAAATGACATATCATACCAATAATAATAGCGAAAAAAAATACTATCCCCAAAAGCACTCAGTATTTATCTCTAGCAGAAAAAAATAGATGGATGATCCCCACAAGTAAACAAGAATAGAAGAATGCTTACACATCTATCTGAAATAACTGTAATTAACACCTAACATTGGCACAAGAAAGACATATGTAAGTAATAAAAAAAAAACATATCTGTTATCATTACCCTAACTTAAATTTATTCTACATGTTTTAACTAATGCAGTCAGTAAGTAAAAGGAAAAATGAGGTTTCTCTTGAAAAATAAAATGCAAAATAATTATTTCTATATAATAAACTGTATAAATAGAAAAATAAAAGAAAACCAACTTCAAAATCATCTTTAGTGATGCAACATTTCAGTAATCCAAGAAACTGAAAGTCTGTGACAAAAAAAAAAGATATACGTGTGTGGGAGTGGCAATGGGAGTGGAGGGTTAGAGCTCAAATTCATCTTTCAGGCTGAACAGTCCCCATTAACTGGAAATCATTAAGTCCTGTTTCACCTCCCAAGAATGCATACCAGCTAAAATTCTTTACATTCTTTTTCCTTGCCTATTTTGCCTGGAAAAATGCTTGAAACCACAATGTTGGACAGATAGTTTATTTTTGTGTGTCAGTATTTTAACTGGAAGGAAGAGGAGAAAATTTTTCATGGATCTTTAGGTTATAATGATTTGACCTTTTATTAGTTATAGGATTTATTGCCCACATGAAAAAAAAAGGAAGAACTTTTGCAAAGGAAGAGTGGAAAAGCTAAGGGCCAATATCATGTATTCCCGTCTTCCCTGACCTACTATTCAAAATCTCCAGTAATGTGGAGAAAAAAGAAAGGCTCCAGAGTCCTTTGAAGTCTGTGTGACTTCAAGGAAATTACAGAGTAACAATGTCACGGAGTATCTTGCAGGCTGCTGGAAACCCCAGGGCTCAAGGCTGAAGGGAGTCTTCAGCCTTGCAGATCCAAGAGCCCAAATGAATCTGCTCAACTAAGGGCTATTCTGGGATGTCCAAGAGCTTTGACTAAATGAACTTACCAGACTTTTTTTTTATATAAACCAGTCATTTATGCATGTTTACCTGCCTCCTTCCCACAGAGGTTTTGGTGGCTAAGATAGCAGCCCATTAATTTATCTTTAGAAATACATTAGTAGCTGCTGGGGTACACCAGATGAAAACTGACTTGGAGTCAGAATCCCTGGTCCGAGTCCCAAATTAGTCATTTAAATATTATGTGTGATCCTGGCTGAGCCACTTCGCCCGTCATTCCACCAAAATTAGCTTTATCAATGTCACCAATAACCTGCTGGTTGCCAAGTACAATACACTCTTTTATTAAAATCTCACTTAACCTCTCCATGGCCTTGTACCCTGCCAATCACCTTTCCTCCTTGAGTTTTCATGACACCACCTTTCTGGTTTTCCGCTTACCTGTCAGCTGATTCTTCTCTTTATTCTTCATCTCATTCTTTGAATCTAGGATCTCTCTTTAATACTCAACTATTTGGGTTTAAATCCCTTTCCTTGAGCAGCCTCATCCAGATCCATAGATTCAAGTCCCAGACCTTTATCCTAAGACCCAGAACTATAGATTAGACATTTCCACCTGAACAAACCTTGGAGACCTAAACTCAACAGGCCCCAAACTGAACTAAGCGTCTTCCCTTATGCTTTCCTCACACTGTCCGAATCAGAAAATTAACTCCTCAGGTGAAGTTGATGCTATTAATCTATGAATGACACTTCAAGTAGCAAGTCGGAGAAGCAAGAACTTTTCTCCTGACTCCAACACTAAATTATCAAGTCTTCCTTGTTTATAGCCCCTCGCTCGTCATCATCCCCACCTCCACTGCCTTAATTCAAGAGCGAATGACACCTCCTTCAAAACAGCCTCTCTGCTCTCTCTACTGATCTCCCTGACTCCTTGCTGGGCCATGTCAATTTTTCTTACATAGTCCTCCCATAATGACCTTTATCAAAGGCCAGTCTGAGACTCTTAAATGGCTTTTCCATAGCTCTAGAGTTATTTAAGCTTCTTTGTTTTGTACACAGGCCCTTCATGGTCTGGCTTTATTCTACCTCTAGACTCACATCTGCAATCCCACATCCCTTGCATCTCAATCATTACCTCAATTTTCCTAAACACATCATGCTGTTTCATGTATCACTGCCTTCCTACAATCATTTCTTCTACTGGAATCCATTCTAAACCTCAAAGCTTGTTCTTTTCTCATCCTTCTAGGATCAGTTCATTCATTCCTTTCAAAAGAGGTCTACCCTTTCCCCGGTGTGATAGATTGCATTTGCTCACCACTCTCTGCCTATACATTTTTGCCATGGCTTCACCATGACCAAAATAGACTTTCCCACCCTTGTGCCTTGCTGTGGCCAATAGCACAGAAGTGGAGGTAATAATGTGCCAGTTCCAAGCCCTTTTAAACAAACTTATGACATCCCTATGAGAAGAACCTGTCTGAGCCTGTCTCAGAATGATCATGAGAAACACATGGAGAACTTCACCAATCAGCGACCCTCAGAGGCCCAACAGACATGTCAGGTAAATCCTTACTGGCACGTGCAGTTTAGAGGTGTGGTTGCTTCTTATGTGGTGTGTTGTAGATTAACCAAAACATTTAGTGTAGTTTATTTGTCCTTCTCTGTCCTCCCATAGCCACTCTGCTTGCTTTAGGCCAGCTCTTCTCCAAGACAAATGAGAAAGCAAAACTGGCACCTTGACCTGCTGCCATTCAAACTTTAGTCAAAGGGGAAAAAACATCCTCTCTGCTTTCTAATAAAGTTTCTTAAAAAGGTAATAACACCCTGCCTTGTGCTATTCCTCCAAATAAATGAAGACTTCAGCCCTTTCCCTTAAGTTGTTAATTCTCTAACCAAAATAATTTTATCCTTGACTTTTACAAAACTGATGCCTACATATATAGGGAAACTTTATTTACTGATATGACAATCAAGCGAAGAAACATTTGATTTTCTGCCATGAACAAACCAACTTTCACCTTGTTTAATTCAGGGAGCCCAGCTCTCTTGAAATCTGGAGTAACTTGAAAAATTATGCAAGTAAAAATAATTTTATTTTCTCGATGCTTTTGTCTGAGTTTTGTTTTTGTTTTTTTGTTTGTTTGTTTGTTTGTTGTTTTTGCCACAAGCAAAGGTTTGAGGCATTAGGCGCCATCAAGGGCTCAGCATTCTGGAAGCCTATGTCTTATAAGCGTGATGGTAGCTCAGGGATTTCTGAGAGGAGAAACCAGAAAGGCACTGTCTTGGGAAGACGCTAAAATAAAAAGACTGGCTCACAGTCCAAACTCATCTCCAAACCCCAGAAATAGGCAGGCTGTGAATTCCACTATGAGTGCCAAGAAAGGCAATTTGGGTATCCAATTCTAACACTCATGAGAAGGTATTACTGCCGTTGTTTAGAGGACCATTCAGCCTCTGGTATAGGTGAGAAAGAGACAGGCTGACATGGAAAACCTCTATTGCAAAACTTTTCACATGGTGACACAGAAAGTTTGTGTATAATTCTTTTATGTTGTTTATACAAGACAAGCTTTTTGATACATGTGTGGAGACATTACAAACAATGATTATGAGCCTGACTGGGCTGTATGGGACATGCTAATGATATAATGTTAAGTGAAAAAACAGAAAGCAAAATTTTTTTGCACACTGTTATTTTATAACATATTCCTAGAAAACTGATTGATAGAAAATACATGCCTGACCAGGCATGGTGGCTCACACCTGTAATCTTAGCACTTTGGGAGGCTGGGGTGAGTGGGTAGCTTAAAAGCCCAGGAGGTTGAAGCTGCAGTGAGCCCACTGCATTCCAGCCTGGGCAACAAGAGTGAGACGCTGTGTCAAAAAAAAAAAAACATGCCCAAAGGGGTTTAGTTGAGTGAAGGTAAGAGATTTTTTTAAATATTTCTATTTTACAAAACATTTTATGTAAGAATATAACTTTATGATGAAAAATAATAAATGTCTCACATAAAATAATATCTACAAATAAAAGCTGAAAATTTAAAAAGAAAGGTTTTTCAGTGAGCACTGAATAAGAGCAAAGCAGTGGGGAAATGTTGCCCAAGTATTCCTGTGGGAATATTCTACCAAGGGGTCCACTATTCATTCCAGTCCATCACAGTTCCCTCTCCAAACTGGGTTGGAGACACATGAATCACTCTTTGGCTTTAGATTTCTAGACTCCACACAGACTACAGCCCTTCTGATACACGACAATTGAGAAGATTACTGTTTACTTCAATTATATGCCAGTTATATACTCCTGACTGGTTTTCTTGATTGAACATAGACCTTGGTCATTTGCTGAAGAGTTAGAAATATTTTATCAGCAAACACACTTCACTTTTTTATTGAGTGTTTGTATGCCTAGAAGAGAAGGCTCATTTTTATTTCATTTTCAGAGGATAAATTTTCAGACCTCATCTCCAAATTCAAGGTTTCTATCCTATTTGGTAGCCTCATATACAGCCTGTTCTAACTTTTAACAAACGTGAGTGAAAACAGCTTGTCCCTATCTCTTTCCTATCTTGTTCATAATAACCCTTCAGACAGTTGTTGTTAAAACTATCCATCAGCTTTAATTATTCAGATTAACCCACCTTCTCTGATTGACTTTGGCTTTGCCCCTGATATTTTGTTTTCCAGGAAAACAAAAAGGAGGGGAGTATTTTTCTGGATACCTGTGCATATCTCCTCATTGGTTTTAAATTGAAGACATCTAAAAGGAACACTCTGTATTGGTACAAATATCACCAGCATTGCCTGTACTGTAAAGCTGAATGTAAGGTGGGTGGGGAGGGGAGAGGAGGTAAGCAAAGACATCATCCTCTACCAAAATCAATTTATCTAATAGGAAATCACAAATATGCATGATGTTTTGCCACACATACAATCTGTGTGCTGATAGGAAAAAAGGCTTAAAATTAGAAATAATATGTTTATGGAATGACCAGCTTCTAATAACCAAGAAATCAGTATGGGATTCCTATAGGAATAACCAAATGGCAGGAGTGCTATTTAGAAAATATTTTGTTCGGGTGCTAATTAAAGGGAATATATAGCTATACAGCTTTATAAAACAGTAACACAAGAACATGCCCCTTGCTCTGCAGGGCTGACAGAATGATTTAAACAGGAACACTGGGAGTAGACTATTGGAAGACGGCATCAGGGACAGGATTGGTCAGGAAGAGTTTGGAGATGGGTTAAGATACTAAAATGGGGAGGTAAGGGTCAAGTCCTTTCTATCATAGAAATGGGGAGGTCAGAGTCAGAGGTTCATGTGCTGAGGCCTGGAGAGTCCATTCAAAAAGAGGCAGAACTCTGAACTCGGGTTAGGGATCAGCAGCGAGGGGGATGTGGCAGGTAGGGCTGACACTGTAACTATTATGAATCATGGATACAGTGGGCCTAGCTCTTGGATGATGTCACATTCAAGGAAGCACCATCAGAAACAGCCAAAAAAAAGATTTTTTTTTCAATCTTCAACATGCAACTCTCAAAAACAATAAAAACAGTAAATGGTACATTCAAAATTCTTCCTTGTATTCTCTCTGAGTTACTGTAGAGACTAACTTCTTTTTTAAAAAAAAAATTTATTTTATTTGAAATTCTGGAGTATATGTGCAGGATGTGCAGCTTTGTTACATAGGTAAACATGTGCCATGGTGGTTTGCTGCACCTATCAACCCATTACCTAGGAATTAAGCCCCACATGCATTAGCTATTTATCCTGAAGCTATCCCTCCCCCCACCCCCTCAACAAGCTTCAGTATGTGTTGTTTCCTTCTATGTGTCCATGTGTTCTCATTGTTCAGTTCCCACTTATAAGTGACAACATGCAGCATTTGGTTTTCTGTTCCTGTGTTGGTTTGCTGAGGACAATGGCTTCCAGTTTCATCCATGTCTCTGCAAAGGACATAATATTATTCCTTTTTATGGCTGCATAGTATTCCATGGTGTATATGTACCACATTTTCTTTGTCCAGTCTATCACTGACGGGCATTTGGGCTGATTTCATGTCTTTGCCATTGTGAATAGTGCTACAATTAACATATGTGTACCTGTATCATTATAATAGAATGATTTATATTCCTTTGGGTATATACCCAGTAATGGGAATGCTGGGTCAAATGGTATTTCTGGTTCTAGGTCTTTAAGGAATCGCCACACTGTCTTCCACAATGGTTGAACCAATCTATATTCCCACCAACAGTGTAAAAGCATTCCTATCTTTCTGTGGAGACTAACTTCTTATCTCTCTCCCCAGCCACCATGCTCCCTTCCCCATCAGCTATTCCTGTGCCCTTTTCTGTGTCCAGGAGCTGGTGGGGCAGAGAGAAATGTTCCTCAGAGGGCAGTGGATGGAGATTACCCCAGGTAGGAAAACACCTTTTTCTTGGGGTAGCTGGGATGCTTAAGTGACTTACACAGTTTAATAATTTTTATTATGTCTCTCTGCCCTCTAGTCAAAATTACCGCCCCCCCCCACCCCACAACATACACACACACATACGCATACACACATAGAAAAATTCTTATTTTAAGTGGGGATCCCAGAAACTCTTTATTTACAGTCTAACTTTGCCACTCTTTGTCTTCTACTGGGGATACCTGTCATGGCCCTTGTGATTGTATCTCTGGGCATCTTCCAGCTGGATGACCACAGCCCCTTCTTATCAAACTTGACTGAGACTGAGGGACAGGCAAAATCCTGGGAAGCAAATGCAGTCAATTCCGTATTTAATCAGCCCTCACTTCGGGAGCTCCGTCCCGGATTTTTGGCACGGAAGTGATGTTCCCTGTGAAGAGTCCTCCTGGTTGCAGACTGCCACTTGATGTCCCTCATCCCTTCAACCTAAACAGAGGAATGAGTCTTCACCTCACCGCAAGGTATGTGACGAGCAGGGGGAATGAGTACCTGGGTGGGCAGAACCTCCTTATGAGTAATCAGAAGTGCAGTTCTAAGTCAGAGCCTGGCTGCCGTAGACGGTTCCCCTGGGACCCCTCTTTCAGGGGCTCTGTCTTGAAGGAGTGGAGGTGAGCCAGCACCCTGTGTCCTAGCATTAAGTTCTGAACTCCATTCTGGAAAGAAATCCTATGTCCAGAGAGCTTTTCATGTTGACTGCTTTTCCTCCTTAATTCTATTCTTCTTCAGCAGTAGACAGACTTAGAGGGTCCTCAGAGTAGCGGTAAAGTTCTGGATGGGTTTGATAATTTCTGACTATAAACTGGCACCACATGAATTTTATCTGGCTGCTTTCTAGCCTCCAAGTTTCATTCATTAGGCCCTCAGAGGAGAGCTCTGACAGTGTAAACAAGGTGGATCTTCCCAAAAGTATTAAGAATTAGCGTAGATGAGTCCTAATCACTTTTCCTGTTGGTCAAAGGTAATGAGATGTTTCTGCTCAGAAAAGTCAGTCATTGAAAGACTGAGTCTGTGATCATTCCATTTGGGAAGCCCAGCACTCACACAAATAGCAGCATTTCTCTGCCTCTGAACATGACCTTCCTTATACATTTTTGTGACACATTCTAACCATACCCCTCTATCCCTGTTACATTTTATACTGTCATATCTCAAGCTGTTGGGGCAACTGGCCAGTCCCAAATGCCTCCAAAGCTAATATGCAAGTCCATGAAGTCCCTGTGTGTGTGTTGGGGGTGAGAGTTGGGGGTGAAAGATGAATCTAACTCCCTCTGGTAAAGGCAGACTGAGCCTTGAACTAATCAAGGCAGGTCAGACTCTCTTTGAATTCCTCTCACAGTAGCTCATTGAAAAACGTTTCCTGGATGAATCCTTTATGACCCAAAGGGAAAATATTCCAAGGCTTTCCAAGAATATCAGACTACTGTCACAACTACCAAATTTAAAACATAATGAAGGCAGTAAACAATAGAAGAGATATTTCAGACAATCTTAAAGTCAAATTAGAAACTCAAGCCATACTTAAAAATGTTGGCATGTTTCCCTAAAATTTCCTCAAGCATGATTTTCACTGTTTCTCCCAAGTTTAACTGGACATGGTTTTCAGGGAAACAGGGAGGCAAATGGAGAGTTGACATGGATCTCTTGGAATGTAGATGGTCCATAGAGTAAAACTTTTCTCTTGTCTAGGGCCCCCTGTGATAGCAAAACAAAGATATAGGGTTTATGTGAGACTAGCCTATTGATATGGTTTGGCTTTATGTCCCCACCCAAATCTCATGTTGAGTTGTAATTCCAAATGTTGAAGGTGGGTCCTGGTGGGAAGTGATTAGATCATGGGGGTGGTTTCTAGTGATTTAGTACCATCACCCTAGTGCTGTCTCGTGATTGAGTTCTCATGATATCTGGTTGTTTAAAAGTGTATAGCACCACCTCCTTCACTCACTGTCCCTCCTCCTCCAGCTGTGTTGAGCATGCCTGCTTCCCCTTCGTCTTCCACCATGATTGTAAGTTTCCTGAGGCCTCCCCCAGCCATGCTTCCAGTACAGCCTGCAGAACAATGAGCCAACTCAACCTCTTTTCTTATAAATTACCCAGTCTCAGGTAGTTCTTTATAGCAAGGTGAGAATGGACTGATACACCTATCCATAAAGAATTTGGGCTGAGATTTTCCTAATGGGTTATATGAGAGTTTCAGACCTTCTCAGAGTAGCAGTGAAGTTCAGTGAAGCCTAGTTTGAGTCATATTGCAAGGTCTCTACCTGAGAAATTGGCCAGGGCAAGGGGACCTCAGTGATAAGAGCTCTGTGGTCTTAACCTGAGAAGCAGAAGCTGACGATAAGAAGACATCAGAGGTGGCAGATGCAGACTGCATTACTAATACTAGGGAGTGGTGCCAGATCAAAAATCCCAGATAATCTGCAAAGAATTCATACAAGTGACCCATGAAAGAAAAACAGTAATTGAGAACCTAACATGCAGGAGGTTCCAGTGTCAGGTTATGACA
Organism: Hylobates moloch; assembly: GCF_009828535.3. NCBI lineage: Eukaryota > Metazoa > Chordata > Mammalia > Primates > Hylobatidae > Hylobates > Hylobates moloch. The sequence continues at coordinate 82,982,526 of NW_026652285.1, forward strand.
CAAAAGCCACATAAGCCATTGCCCTTTTCTTTTAATACCTCTTGCACTTCCACGATGCCCCAAAATCATGAAATAGCAGTCAGTAAACAAAAGAGCACAAAGGGAAAGACTCTTCAAAACTTTCAGGGGCATCAAAAAAAAAAGCAAAGCCTGAGAAACTGTCACAGTAAAGAGAAGGCTAAGGAGATATGATAACTGAATGAAATACGGTATCATAAATAAAATTCTGAAACAGAAAAAGGACATTAGGAAAAACTAGTGAAATCTGAATAAACTGTGAACTTTAGTTAATAATAATGTATCGATATTGATTCATTCATTATAACAAACATACTATAGAAATGTAGAGTGTTAATTATAGTGGAAACCAGGTATAGGGGATGTGGGAACTCTATTGTCTTCATAAGTTTTCTGTAAATCCAAAACTATTCTAAAACATTGATTTTATTTTTTTTCAAAGGTAGATGAGGGATACCGGTTAAGAGTCTGTTAAATTAATTTAGAGGCTGATGATAGGAACTGGGACCAGAGAGGTAGCAACTGAAATGAAAAGCAGGTATTTGAATTTGAGTTACATTCTAGAAATAAGGCAGGCCACACTTGCTACAGGATTGTGTTGTGAATGAAGAAAAGGAGGTACTGAAGGTGCCTCTGAATATTGGGCTCAAGTGACTGGATGGCTAATAGGGTGTGTTTGTTGAGGGTATTGGGATAGGAAAATGTTATGGTTATTTTGGGGCAGCGGAAGAGAATGGATGTGAAGTGATTTGTTTTAGATATGTTAGGTTTGAAAGGTCTATTAAACAGTAAGATGAAGTTGTCAGGTAGTCTGGGATTCAAGGAAGGGCACAGGGCTAGGCACATATATTTAAAAGACACGTTGGTATATTTAAAGTCCTATTATAATTGACAGAAATCAGTGAGATAGTATTTAGAAGAAGGCCCAGGACCAAGCCCTGGGGCACTACAATATTTAGAGATTATGAAGAGGAGAAAGAACCAGAGAGGCCAACATTGAAGGTGCAGCCATAGAAGTAGGAGGAAAACCATGGAAGCATTTAATTATGGAAGCCTAGTGAAGGAGGTGTTTGTCAAACCCATCAAACGCTGCTGAGTAAGTAAGAGAAGATAAGAGAAATGACCACCAAATTTAGAAAGACGAGTGCTTTTAAGAAAGAGGTAGAAATAAAAGCCCAATTAGGGTGGATTAAAAAGAAAATTTTTAATTTCTTTTTAAAAATTTGAATTACAGGCTCATGCCTGTAATCCTAGCACTTTGGGAAGCCAAGGCAGGCAGATCACTTGAGGCCAGGAGTTCAAGATCAGCCTTGCCAACATGGTGAAACCCCCTCTCTACTAAAAATACAAACAAATTAGCCAGGTGTGGTGGTATACATCTGTAATCCCAGCTACTTGGGAAGCTGAGGCATGAGAATCGCTTGAACCTAGGAGGCAGAGGTTGCAGTGAGCTGAGATTGTGCCGCTGCACTTCAGGCTAGGCAACAGAGCAAGACTCTGCCTCAAAAAAAAAGAAAAGAAAAGAAAAATGAAATGAAAATGGGTTGTAAGGAAGTGGAAATAGTGACTCCCAACAAAATTTGAGAAGTTCTGTAGCAAAGCGGAGAAACAAAATGAGAACCATGAGAGATGAGGTCAAATCTTTTATATTTTAGTAGGCCAGAAACTCTGAAGGAAGTCAAAGAAAATAGAAAGCATAATACCAGAAAAGAAACAAAAATTCAAATCACTTTAAAACACTCTTAAATACCAAATCTTTAGGACACTCTTAAATACCATAAAAAAAAGAAAAAGAAAAGAAAAAACCCACAGAATTTTGCCATCCATCTATGGACCCATGCAATTTTCTGCCTCCCTCAACATTGGGCTCAATCTAAGCTTTAGTGCTAAGCACCAAAGGGAATCTCCATCCATTTACTATACCCAGAGAAAAGCTTGTTCTCGGACTCCTGCAGTCAGTAGCTAGTCAGGATGAGACATCCTGGGGACATTAAAAAGTGACATACATTATTGCTGAAAGGGCTCACATCAGTTCCAGTATAAATCAAGCTTACCCTTCACTGATTAAAAAAGAAGAAAAAAGGTAGATTCATCAAAACACCTTGCTATAGAAAGGATTACTAGTTTAGTGCCAAAGCCCCTCCTCTCAGAGAAAAAGAAATAATAGAAAAAGTAGGAAAAAAAACTTTTCTAAAAGATCACAATGCATATTTTCAGTGCAGTTTGACAGGCTTTAGGGATGCATGAAACTAACGTATGTGGCTATGGGAAAGTAAGCAATCAGAGAATAGAATGGGTTCTTAAGGGAAAAAATAATTTATAAAATTAAAAAATGAATAAAAAAGGCCAGAAATAGCAGAATGAACACTACACTGCTGAAAAACAAATTAGAACAGCAACCCAGAAATTCACTCACCTATTCAGTAAATATTATTTAAGTACCTCCTCTGTTCTCTATTCTGGCTCATATGTAAGCATTAAATATATAATAACAAGAAAATAAATTGCAGTCCCATGGAGCTTTCATCCTTGTGAGAAATATTACAGAATTTGGTGGAGAAAAATACATTGATATAAATGATAAGAGAAATTGTCAGTAATATGGACAATAGATAAAGGTGATACAGTATTTATATAATTAGGTATTCCAGAAGAACACTAGAGAGCAAATGGAAGAAAGAATAGAAGAAAATTTCTCCGAGCTGCTTGAGATTTACAGCAAAAAGACTCACTGAGTTCTCTGGAGACACGATAAAATGCATTCAATTATATTAATATCAAATTTTAAGATCATGTAAATTAAAAACATTATTAGATATAGGAAGCATCACCATATAATGATATAAAATTAGTTCACTAGGAAGATAATTTTAAATATGAATACTCCTCAAAATATATGAGGCAGAAATTCATAGACCCACCCCCAGAGAAAAAATGACAAATGCACCATCAAAGTAGGAGATATCAATATATCTTTCTCAATTGTAGATAGAAAAAGCAGAAAACAGCAAAATAGCTAAGATTTTCAAACATAATCAGCAGGACTGATCTAATGAAAACATATAGAATTTTGCATCCAACCATTGGAGAATATTAGTTTTTCTCAAGCCTGCAAGAGACATTTAGAATATGGATACCAAGATAAAAACTCTTGGCTTCTGAATTCCAAAATAAAGATTAAATCCTACAAGATAATATACTAGACTAGCATCATTTATCACTGCTGAAACACTTAATGCTAGAAATAATTAAGCAATGTTTTAATATTTCTTAAGAAAAATATTATTACACAAGAACTATAAACTTAGCCAAAAAATGTTCATGTAAGAGGAGAAATGAAATATGTTTTTCATTTTTGAGGGAATGAGGGAACCAGTTTTCATATAAGCAGCCACAAAGTATGCTTTCTTGGGAAAAAAGTCATTATGGAAGCCAAAAGAAAAATGATTCAGCATAAAGAGATAAAGAAAGAGGAAGATGGGGGGAAAAAAAAAACCTAACAAGCAACATAACCGGCAAGCTAGAGTTATCTAAGGACTTCTTGGCAGATGTTAGCAAAAAATCCTTCAAAGAGAAACATCATTAGGAAAAAAAAAGCGGATCTGAAAATAAATATGGAGTTGTTTTAATAGATGAGGAATTTTAGAGAAAAGAATAGGAAGGATCTACAACTCTGGTAAATTTCTGAATCTGAAAAAGGGAAACACATACACATATAATCTCATGATTAATAGAGATTAAAATGTTTTTGGAAAAGACTTTTTAAACAGACAACTTCAAAGTAACTGGAAAAAATAATTTCAAGATGGCAAATTAGAACAAAGAAAAACAAGGATGTACAAAAGCATAATAAAGAGAAATAAAAAAGCAACTAAATAACCTTATTATGCAAAGTCTTACGGAATGAATAATAGAGCAAAAACAAGATTTCTGCTGTTTATAAGACATATGCCTAGAATAAAATAATGTAGAGTTGGAAAATTAATTTAAAAGAGCAGTCTTGGAGATATTAATATTTAGAGAAATCTAAAACCAAATAAACAAAAAATGCTATTGCATAATAAAATGTTCAACCAATGTCAATCTAAGTCAAAAGCATTTAGATTGGCCAAATCACAATCATAATGGGACATCATAAGAAAACTATATTAACTTCATAATTAAAGTAGAAGATAATAAATTAGGATATATTAAATTAAACATACCAGTTCCAAACTTTATAAAAAAGAAAATATAGACCTGTATACCCAGCAAAGAACTTACAAACTTTTCAAGTTTTAGGGATTTGACATATTAATTCTAAATTGTAAATGGAACAAATGTGTAAGAATACCTACAAAAATATTGACACAAAGGAATAATATGAGTTTCCATGTCACATATTACAATATTTAACATTATGATGACTTATATTAAATGAATGTAAAATTATAATATGTAAATTGTTAAACTGAAAGAGTTGTGATCAACAAGCTACTTTTTCTTTCTTATTCTTTTTCTTTCTCCAGATGCACATAATCTGTAACACACATTTACAAATATTTTTAAATTCCATAACTGGTGTTAAAAAATTGGCTTTTTTGGGGAAAAAAAGGTACATTTTCTTACAATATACTTGAATAAACTGCACTGAAATTGAATACTTAGTCACTAAAAATAATAGATGCACAAAATAAACAAAAGAAAAGATAGTCAAATAAGTTTAAAAATCAGAGGGAAAAGCATGTCTAATCTTGTCTCAAAATTCAGAAACCATCAATGAAAATTACACAGAATTGATTAACAAAAAAATGAAAAATTTTTATGTAGCCAAAGACATTATATTCAAAGCTGAAAAAATATATAAGAAAGATGAAGAGCTAGTATGTTAACAAATAAATAGCTTCCAAACTAACAAAAACATCAACTTAAATTATTAAAAATAAAAGATATGCACAGAAAAGAATAAACTTATGAAAAAACCCTCAATTTCACCAATAAACAAAGAACTGAACACAAAAATAAAAATGAGAAATAATCACATACCAGTTTGGCTAAAAATCAAAAGATTGCTCATAACCAGTATTGATGAAGACATGGGAAAATGGTCTCTCTAATCACTAAAAATCTTGAAGGACATCCAATCAGTAGTAACAAAAATTGAATGTTCATACATGTAGCAGCAATTTCACTTCTAAAAATTTATCTTAGGGAAGTAATAATTGCACAAAGATATAGATTCTTATCTCAGCATTTTTTTAATAAGAAGAAAAAATTGGCCAGGTGGTGTATACCTGTAATCTCAGCACTTTGGGAGGCTGAAGTGAGAGGTTCACTTAAGTTCAGAAGTTCAAGACCAGCATGGGCAACATGGCAAAATCCTGTCTCTACAAAAAATACAAGAATTAGCTGGGCTTGATGGCACATGCCTGTAGTATCAGCTATTTGGGAGGCTGAAGCAGGAGTATTGCTTGAGCCTGGGAGGTTGAGGCTTCAGTGAGCCGTGACTGCACCTCTGCACTCCAGTCTGGGTGACAGAGTGAGACCCTCTCTCAAAGATGAAATAAAAAAATAAAATAAAATAAAATAAAATAAAATAATAAAAACTTAAATTGCCACCAAGGAAGCATTATTTTAATTACAGTACTTGAACACAATGGAATTTCATGTAGCAATTTAAAAGCTGAGATGCATACATATGTGTATGTATGCAAAGTTGCCCAAAATTTGTAAAAAACGAAAACGGAAACAAAACCAAAAGCATATTACAAAGGATATGTATGCCAAGATCCAATTTTTGAATGATGTTGATTAAAATTTATGGTTACATCTTTAAGGTACAATATTCTAACTTTATTGCTTTAACTGAATTTAGCCTTCTTATAAAACCCTATTTCCATTCAGTGATAGAAAGAAAAATCAATCTCACTCATACAGGGTAACTTTGAAAATTATTTTAAAACTTGGTCTCTTGAAGGTTAACTTGGTTTCCTCTGGGAAACTTGCTCCTCATGCCATTTTTCTCCTTTATTTTATCTTGAGGACTCTCACTCAAGGCATCTGGGTACAAGGGAAGCTCATGGCTATTATGGTGTTGGAACAAGGAGGCTCTGGTTGGAAAGAGGATGCTCCCAAGGACTCCAGGCTTGTCCCATCTGGTTTAACAGCTTCTGCACTCGTGTAGCAGGTCCTGTGTGGATTTTGAGTGTTTGCAGGATGAACAACTGATGTCTGTGGTTCCTAGAATGCCCTTAGGCCCTGAGTTCCTATGAATTCCACTTTCCCTATCCCTGACCCCCAGCCTTGTCCCACCCACCAACAATCTCTCAGCATTTATGCAATACAACGTGTTTTTCAAGGAGATGATAGTGCCAAGTGGGTATTTTTTAAGAAATAAAATCATGACTCAGATACAAAAATAAAATGAATGCACATCAAAGATTTCGTTCAGCTCATTAATCAATGAGGGAACCAGTAAGATGTTACAATCCCGTTCAAAGGGAAATTTTAAGTACAGGGCCTCGAATTCTTCCCATCAATATTCAGATGATGTAGAGCAACTGCCACGAGAAAGCTCCAAAACACGTTTGGGAGGAGACAGTGCTTGTCCACACAGCCAACCCCAGGAAATCTCAGAGTGCTCCCTGCCTTGAATGTTTGCCTTAGTGTAGCATTTACTGAGCATTTACATATTGGAACATCATTTTATTATAAATTTATTTCCTTTTATATATTGTCCATTATAATTGATTATACTGTTTTTTTAAGGATATGAATTAATTAGGTTGCATTATCTAAAAATCTCATTTCAGGATAATAATACTTTATTAAACAAAAACATTGTTAATAAAGGTAGGCACTGGCTCCAATAGAGGTGAGAGCCACTGTATTCCATTCCATTTCATCTTGGAATCTATGCTCTGGTCACTAAGGAGAGAAAATATCTCCAGTGGAATCAATGACGTTGTGCTTTAGTTAGGTTTGGCTTAACCATGATGGTGAGTCCTGAAACCCTTCCTCTTAAATGGCCTGGGTGGCCATTTGAGGCTCCCAATGCCTCATTAATGTATACGGTACTTGAAGTTTATCATATCACTTTTGCTCCAGTATACTTGGATAAATTAATGCAGGGAACAGTTAGGGTATTTTTAACAATTGTTATTTTCCAAAAATAAAAATTCACCAAATTTATCCACATAATTCTGTATAGTGATATTAAAGCAAATAAAGTCAAATATAATAAAAAGAGGAAAAATTACGATCATTTGTAGACAGGATGATTATCAGTCTGAAAAGCCTAAGTGTAGTGGACATTTGCTGTTTTTACTGCCCAGTATCTTTTTTCTCTTCTAGAAAGTATCCCAATTACATTTAAATAATTACCTTTTTCCTTCTGGATACAGACTATGATCAGCAGCCCTGCCCTGCCCTGTCCTTCTCTAGGCCAGACATTGAGATATGTGACCCAAGATATAGGTCTTGATTGAATCTAAATCTTGAAGAGAAAGTCAAAGAGACCAAAAATGGTTAGAATCCATCCATTTCCACAGAGATATTCTGACCAGATTGTTTCTGCTAGAAGAGAAATTCTGTAATTCCTGCTACCCAGCTCAGTTCCTGTTTATTTCCAAGACTAATTTTCTAATCTTTTAATTAATTTTGTGAACTCTTAATTTTCTATCAATTAATTCCTTTTTTGTTTAAGTTAGGGTAAAATTTTACTAATGCAACAAAAGAACTCTAACTGATGCCTCAAGGTGATAAATTTAAAAGTTTGTTAAAAGAAATAAGAATACTTACTATGGTGGCCAATTTCAAATACAGTTAATACTTTTTATACAGGAACAATAATCAGTTAAAGAACATAATGGGGAAAACGTTCTATTCAAATTATCAGCCACAATATAAAATACATAAATATAAACATTGGTTATTAACAACAACATTGTTAGGAAAAACTTGAAAAAAACCTAAAATGCAACTGAAAGACCTAAAAGTAACAAATAAAGAGAAAAATATACCAAGTATTTAGATGTCAATTCTTTTCAAATTATTCTACTATAAATGCGATTCCTATAAACATTTCAACACAATTTCTATAAACATTCCTGTTTTCTCAGAATTTCATAAAATAGCACAGGGAGAGATAAAAATATACCTCATACCTTCTAAAAATGTAAATTCCAAATGATTTCACATTTTTATTGTATTAAAAAAGTCATTAGACTACTAGCAGGAAACATAGGTATATATTGACATAACCTAAGTATAGGAAGCAAAATTTTAAACAAGCTATTGAAGCTAGGAAGTTCAAGTAAAAGATTGGTGTAATAAACATCACACCTTTTAAAATTATGTAAAGTGAAACAGATATATAAAAGAATAAATAAGCAAGAAAGGTGCATTTATTAAAAAGGAAAATGATAACCTTCATAGCACATATGGAAAACTGTTAATATATGTACTACATGAAAGCTTTCCTATATATTAGTTAGGAAAAAATAAAAATATCTCTTGCCTAAAACTTAATTTTTCTTCTAATATATATTTCAAAATAATTGCCCCTCCATTTTCTCATCAAAATAATTTTCTGCTCCTCCTTGCCCAATGTGCCAATTCTCTTGCTTCTCTCAAACATTTTCATTGTATTTTCTAGAGCAGAGCTTCTCAAACTTTAATGTACACACACATAGCCTGGAGATCTTGTTAAAACACATGTTCTGATTCAGGAGGCCTGGGTCAGCCCTGAGAGTCTGCATTTCTTACAAGCTCCCAGATGAAATAGATGCTGCTGGACTCAACTACATGTTTTAAAGATGAACACATTTGGCCATATCCTTCATTTCTTCATTGAACTGCTCACTTTTATAAAACTTAAGTACATTAGGAATGGGAGTGGGGAGCTGATCATTGACATCCTCCTCATTCCCTAGGGCTGCTTCTAGACATGCAATGCTGCCTCCTTCTACCAAAAACTTCCAATACTTCCTTGTTGCTGTCATCTACTGGCCCCCAGGATGTGTCTCCTGATCCCCCTGATTCGTTGAAGATTCTAGCTCCTGACTCACAGGTTTCCATTCCACCTTAAATCCAGCCAGCATCCTAACAGGACCTTCCACCTTAAGTCCAGCCAGCATCCTAAGTGGACTTTTCATAGTTCACATGGACTTTCTGGTCATCACTCTAGACATTCAGTCTCTCGATATTTTCCTCTCCATGAACCTTGTTTCCCTGTCTACCTGAACCACCAATTCTCCTCACACCTTAGAATCTGAAATGGTTCCACCCTCCAAATCTCTTTATGCAGATATTCTACTCTCTGAGCCAGACCATAATCTCCTATCATTCTAACTTGGTGGCTGAATTTCCCCCTAAGGGCTGATTTCATGGACATAAGATCAGTGTAGTCAGTTGCACAGGGTTCCACACTTATAAGAGACTGCATGTGGTTTAGTGCTCTGCTATGGGTGACCTGATATTCTTAATTTTTGAAGAATAGGCTCCACATTTTTATTTTGCACTGGGTCCCACAAATATTGAAGTTGGTCCTGCTTCTCCTATGACATGAATTTTTAAAAATCTGTATTCATTTTATTTTATTATTTATTTATTTTTTTGAGATAGAGCTTCACTTTTATTGCCCAGGCTGGAGTGCAATGGCATAATCTCAGCTCACTGCAACCTCTGCCTCCCGAATTCAAGTGATTCTCCTGCCTCAGCCTCCCGAGTAGCTGAGACTACAGGTGCATGCCACCACACCTGGCTATTTTTTTTTTCTTTTAGTAGAGACAGGATTTCACCATGTTGGCCAGACTTGCCTTGAACTCCCGACCTCAGATGATCCACCCGCCTCAGCCTCCCAAAGTGCTGGGATTACAGGCGTGAGCCACCACACTGGCCTGTGTTCATTTAAAATACAGGAATAACATATACTCATTTTAACAAACTTTAACAATGTAGAAATACAACATTTAAAGTCAAACATTCCCCCACCAATTACATTCCGTAAAAGTAAGTACCATTAATAATGTTCTGTAACTTTACCTTGTCTGTCAGTCAGGATAGGGTGCATATGTGTGCAGTCATTTCCACCACAGAATCCAAATTAAGCCCATCAACAACATTGCACTCCCGCCCCTTTCATTAACACATGCTCTTGATTCACATTTCTGTCTTTTTGTGTCACTTGTTGGTATCAATTAAATTATCTGCCTTTTTTGGCCTACTCTGAGATGCTGCATATTTTGAAGGAAAAAGAAACCACAACCAGAAAACTGGCATATTGTTACTCTGAGAACTAATCATGATAACTAAAAATACAAAAATTAGTGGAGCATGGTGGTGTGCACCTGTAGTCCCAGCTACTCGGGAGGCTGAGGCAGGAGAATTGCACTAACCCAGAAGGTGGAGGTTGCAGTGAGCTGAGATTGTGCCACTGCACTCCAACCTTGGTGACAGAGCGAGACTCCATTTCAAAAAACAAACAAACAAACAAACAAAAATAATGTTTTAAAGTTTTCTTAAACAAAATGAACAATAGTAGAAAATTGATCACTAGTACAAATAAAAGTTTCCCAAAACAAATATATATGTATGTATGTGTATACATACATGTTTGTATACACACACATACACACACACACATATATAAATATACTATAAGGCAAAATTTTAAAAATAGTTTATTCAAGATTGACAAGCATCTAAAGTATAACAATCAGAGCTACAAAATTTTAGAAAAATAAAAGAGTTTTTAAATTATTATGGAGGGGAAGAGGCTTCTTTAAACAAGATAAAAAAAAAATGAAAACACCAAAACAAGAGAAGCCATAAAGAAAAGATTGATGTGTATCTAAACAAAAACTAAAAACACAATCAAAAGGTGTGAAATTTGAGAAAATATTGCAATATTTTAATAGACAGAGTTATTTCCCCAATATAAAAATAGCTTCTATACAAAAATGAGGAAAATTTTGAAAATACAATAGGAAACATAAACCTGGAGCCCAAGAGACTACACAGGATTAGAGATAAAAATTTAAGAGTTGTCAGTGTACAGGTGTTTTTAAAATCATGGAACTAGATGGAAGCACATAGTAAAAATGATAGAAAAAGATGAGAATAGGCATGGGAATGAACTTCGGAGGGCTCCAGCAGAGGAAACTATTCAAGATATTAGAACACTGATATGGTTTGGCTGTGTCTCCACCCAAATCTCATCTTGGATTGTAGTTCCCATAAAGAACTCCCACTGAGAGGGACCCAGTGGGAGGTACTTTAATCATGGGGGCAGTTACCTCTATGAGTTCTCATGATAGTGTGTAAGTTTCCATAAGATCTAATGGTTTTATAAGGGGCTTCCTCCTCTGCTTGGTTCTCATTCTTCTCTTTCCTGCCATCATGTGAAGAAGGACATGTTTGCTTTCCCTTCTGCCATGATTGTAGATTTCCTGAGGCCTCCCAATCCAGCACAACTGTGAGTCAATTAAACCTCTTTCCTTTATAAATTACTCAGTCTCAAGCAGTTCTTTATAGTAGTGTGTGAACAGACTAATATAGTAAATTGGTACCAGATAGTGGGGTGATGCTGTAATAATACCCAAAAATGCAGAAGTGACTTTCGAACTGGGTAACAGGCAGAAGTTTGGAGGGCTCAGAAGAAGACAGCAAGATGTGGGAAAGTTTGGAATTTGCTAGAGACTTGTTGAATGGCTTTGACCAAAATGCTGATAGTGATATGGACAATAAAGTCCAGGCTGAGGTGGTCTCAGATGTAGATGAGGAACTTGTTGGGAACTAGGGTAAAGGTCACTCTTACTATGCAAAGAGACTGGCAGCATTTTGCCCCTGCCCTGGAGATCTGTGGAACTTTGAACTTCAAATAGATGATTTAGGGTATCTGGCAGAATCTCTACTTCCTGGGTTCAAGCAAGTCTCCTGCCTCAGCCTCCAGAGTAGCTGGGATTAGAGGCATGTGCCACCATACCCAGCTAATTTTTGTATTTTTAGTAGAGACAGGGTTTCACCATGTTGGCCAGAATGGTCTTGATCTCCTGACCTCGTGATCTGCCTGCCTTGGCCTCCCAAAGTGCTGGAATTACAGGCATGAGCCACCCTGCCCGAATTCTGGCAGAAGAAATTTCTAAGCAGCAAAGTGTTCAGGAGGAGGCAGAGGATAAAAGTTTGAAAAATATGCAGCCTAATGACGTAATAGAAAAGAAAAACCCATTTCCTGGGGAGAAATTCTAGCTTGCTTCAGAAATTTGCAAAAGTAAGAGGAGTCAAATGTTAATCACCAAAACAATGGTGAAAATGTCTCCAGGGCATGTCAGGGACCTTCCCAGCAGCTCCTCCCATCACAGGCCCAGAGGCCTAGGAGGGAAAAATGGTTCTGTGGGCCAGGCCCAGGGCCTCCCAGCTGTGTGCAGCCTAGGGACTTGGTGCTCTACATCCCAGCTGCTCCAGCAGTGGTTAAAAAGGGCCAAGGTACAGCTTGGGCCATTGCTTTAGAGGGTGCGAGCCCCAAGCCTTGGCAGTTTCCACATGGTGTTGGTCCTGTGGATGCACAGAAGTCAAGAATTGAGGTTTGGGAACCTCTGCCTATATTTCAGAGGATGTACGGAAATGTCTGGATGTCCAGGCAGAATTTTGCTGCAAGGGTGGAGCCCTCATGGAAAACCTCTGCTAGGGCAGTGAGGAAGGAAAATGTGGGGTCGCAGCCCTTACACACAGTCCCTACTGGGGCACTGCCCAGTGGAGCTGCAAGAAGAGGGCCACCATCCTCCAGATGAAAAAATGGTAGATCCACTGACAGCTTGCACCATGCATCTGGAAAAGCCATGGATATTCAACATCAGCCTGTGAAAGAAGCCAGGAGGGGAGCCATACCCTGCAAAGCCACAGGGTAGAGCTGCCCAAGGCCATGGGAGCCCACCTCTTGCATCAGTGTGACATGGAGTCAAAGGATATCATTTTGGAACTTTAACGTTTAATGACTGCCCTAGTAGATTTTGAACTTGCATGGAGTCTGTAGCCTCTTTGTTTTGGCCAATTTCTCCCATTTGGAATGAGTGTATTTACCCAACACCTGTACCCTCCTTGTATCTAGGAAGTAACTAACTTGCTTCTGATTTTACAGACTTACAGGTAGAAGGAATTTGCCTTGTCTCAGATGAGACTTTGGACTTGGACTTTTGAGTTAATGCTAGAACAAGTTAAGACTTTGGCAGACTGTTGAAGGGCATGATTTTGTTTTGAAATGTGAAGACATGAGATTTGGGAGGGGTCAGGGATGGAATGATATGGTTTGGCTATGTTCCCACACAAATCTCATCTTGAATAGAAGTTCCCATAATCCCCATGTATTTTGGGAGGGATCCAGTGGGAGGTGATTTAATCATGGGTGTGGTCACTCTCATGTTATTCTCATGATAGTAAGTTCTCATGAAATCTGATGGTTTTATAAGGGGCTTCCCACTTTACTTGGTTCTCATTCTTCTCCTTCCTGCCATCATGTGAGGAAGAACTTGTTTGCTTACCCTTCTACCATTGTTGTAAGTTTCCTGAGGCCTACCCAGTGCCTGTGGAACTGTGAGTCAATTAAACTGCTTTCCTTTATAAATTACCCAGCCATGGGCAGTTCTTTATAACAATGAGAGAATGGACTAACACAAATACCAAAGAAATGGTCATGTGAAATTTCTAAGCCAGAGTTGTAAATGACGGACTTCAAGGCTGCTACTGGTGAAGAATTAAGGGAAAGCAAGAAAAATGATATTGGAAACTAGAAGGAAGGGAAATCCTTTTCAGGTGGGGGCAGAAAGTTTAGCAGTGCTGACACCTACAGTAACATGGAAAGCAAAAGAGGTACCTATAAACTGAGTGGTTTTGCTAAGGAAATTTCCAAAGGGGTGTTGGAGGTTTTTTCTACCTGCTTTTTGCCATTTATAGTAAAATGCAAGAGAAGATAGAAGAGCTAAAGAAAGTGCTGTTAAATATAAAAGATCCAGGAATTGTTTGGTTTGAAAACTATCCACTTCCAACAATGGAAAATGATGCTAAGTAAAAAATAGCTTCAGGCAAAGAACAAATTGAGGGTGATTTCAAGAAAACATGATCTAAAAATGAAGCTAAGTTTGTGACTGCAAAACATTTTGTTCAGATTTGGAAAAGGTCTAAGTTGATGCCTCCAAGAATCATTCAAACAGTAGGGCTTCTAAGAAGCTAAAAGATTCTGTTTCTCAGCAGCTTCAGCAAAAGCCAAAGATAAAAAGGTCTTATTTCAAAGGGATCTGTTATTTGATGGTTGATACTTTTGTTTAATGGAGTAAACCTCAATAAAACTCATAGAAAACCCACAATGTTTTAAGGTAAATATATTATCAGAATCATTGTCAGGTTTAACTGAAGTAGACACAGCACAAATGCAAAGAACCTTTGAATGCCCAGACTTCTACAGTCTGAAAGCAGGCTAAGAAAACAACTTAGTAGCAAACACAAGCTAACTTTCATAGAGAAGATAGGAAAACTAAAATGACAAACCAAGAACTCAGAATGTGGCACTAATAACCATGGAAAATCATTCCCAGGTTTTAAGTTATAATCAAGGAACTGCCAACAGCTCTCTTGTTGGATAGCATAATGGATTCCCTACGTGTGTCTTCCATTTCTCTCCTTTATTTGAATGTCTATAGTGGTTCTTTTTATGCCTGTCCCATCAGTTATTTGATTTGTTGGAGATGGGGTTTGGGGTGTGGGCACAGATAACTATTTCTCCTTACTTCACAGGTCTTCATATTGAGAGAAACCCTGTTGAGGGGTTGTCCTTAAGGAACCACAGTCAAAGAGCCTCATCCACATGTAGAAACACAAATGGTTAGATCTTGTACTTTGATGATGCTGTAAAAGGAGAGACTACTGGGTACCCTGGGAAGGGGGAAGAAGTATGTTTTGCATGTGGAGAAACATAAATCATTGGAGAGCAGAGTGAAAACTCTTGTAGCCAGACTTCTAGATGACACCCAGTGATCTTTGCCTGCTGGTATTTCTGCCTTAGGGTGATTCCCTGCACACTGAATTAGAGCTGACCATGTGACCAATGGAATATTATGGAAGTGATAGAGTGTGATTTCCCAACTAGCTTGTTAAAGACACAGCCACTTCTGCCTTGGTTTTTTTGGATTACTAGCCTTGGAGGAAGTGACAAAGGCTCTCTCCTTGACTAAGCTCTACTCTAGTCAGGGTCCTCCGAACCCTCTTCTTAACTAGGCCTTACCCTATAGACATGACAGATTTTTAACACAAATGATTTCATCCACCGTCACCACCATTCCCACAAACACTAAGAGACCTGGACAACCATGTAGACTTTTCAGTTTGGCTTCTTCTATTTAGTAATCTACACTTAAATTTTCTCCATGTTTTTATATGGCTTGATAGCTCATTTATTTTGAGTGCTAAATAACATTCCATGGTCTGGATGTGCCATAGTTTACCCATTCACCTACTGAAGGAGATGTTGGTTGTTTCCAAGTTTCAGTAATTATGAATAAAGTTACTTTAAATATTCCATGCAGGTTTTTGTGTGGACATAAATTTTCAACACAGTCAGATAGATACCAAGGAGTATTATTGCTGGGTCATATGGTAAGAGAATGTTTTATAAGGAACTGCCAACTATCTTCCAAAGTGGCTATACCATTTTGCATTCCCATCAATAATGAATGAGAGTTCCAATTGTTCCACATCTTCACTAGCATTTGTTGTTGCCAGTATTTTGGGCTTTTTTATTCCCTATTAGTTACAGTTATATTAGCTTATTAGTTCTAGGAGTTTGTCAGTTTCTTCAGACTTTTTAGGCAATCATTAAAGTCAGTTTTATTTTTCCTTTCTGAAACTTATTTCCTTTTCTTAACATATTTTATTAGATAAGACTTCCAGTACGACGTTGAAAAGGAATGGTGAGAGAAGATAGCCTTGCCTTGTTCCTTATCTTAGTGGGAAAGCTTCTAGTTTCTCACCATTAAGTATGATATAAGCTGTAAGTTTTCTGCAGATGTTCTTTATCAAGTTGAGGAAGTTCCCTCTCTATCCCTAGTTAGAAAGTTTTTATCATGAATGAATATTAAATTTTGTCAAATGGTTTTCTTCATCTATTGATATAGTCATGTGATTTTCCTACTTTAGCCCCTAGATGTGATGGATTACATTGATTTTTTAATGTTAAATCTGCCTTGCATGCCCAAATTAAAATCCACTTGGTTATAGCGTATTTTTTTATACATTGTTGGACTCAATTTGCTAATATTCTGTTGAGAATTTTTGTATCAATGCTCATGAGAGATATTGTTTTCATTTTAATAATATCTTTGGTTTGGGTATAGGGTAATGCTAACTTCATAGAATTGAGTTAGGAAGTATTTCCTCTGTTTATGTATTTTGGAAGAGATTATGGAGAATTGGTATAATTTCTTCTTTAAATGTTTGGCAGAATTCTTCGCTAGTAGACCCACATGGGTCCAGTGCTTTCTGTTTTAAAAGGTTATTAATTACTGATTTAATGTATTTAATAGGTATAGGTTGACTCAGATTATCTTTCTTCTTGTGTGAGTTTTGGCAGATGTCTTTCAAAGATTTGGTCCATTTAATCTAGGTTATCAAATTTGTGGACATAGAATTGTTGTTTATAGTATTTCTTTATTATCCCTATAATATTCATGGGATCTGTAGTAATGTCCCCTCTTCTTTTTCTGATCTTAGTAATTTGGGGACTTTCTCTTTTTTTTCTTAGCTTGGCTAAAGGTTTATTAATTTTCTCTCTTTTCAAAGAACCAGCTTTTAGTCCCATTGATTTTTCTCTATTGACTTCCTATTTTCAATTTCATTGATTTCTGTCTAATTTTTATTATTTTTCTTTGGCTTACTTTGGATTTAATTTGCTCTTTTAAAAAAGTTCCCTAAGGAGGAATGTTATTGATTTTAGATCTTTCTTCTTTTCTAGTATATGAATGTACTGCTACAAATTTCCCTCTAAGCACTGCATTCATTGCATCCCACAAATGTTGATGTTTTATTTTTATTTAGTTCAAATTTTAAATCTATTGAGATTTCTTCTTTGACCCATGTGTTATTTAGAAGTGTATTGTTTAACCTATAAGTCTTTTGGGGTCTTTTGGCCAAACTCTTTTAATTAAAGAAACTTAAAAGACTGATAGTATCCAATACTGGTGAAGAGATGGGTTAAAAGATAGTCTCATACACTATGGTACTATAAACTGGTACAGTGTTTTTGGAGCGCACTTTGGTATGCTTTACAAAAAAATAAAAAATTAAATGTCCATTTCCTATAATCAGGAAAAGAGAAAAGTCAATTTTAATGCTCATCAAGACTGAATACTATTTATCAGTTGGGATAAGCTACGTTGCAGTAACAAATGAATGACAAAATCTCACTGAAAACAGAGCACGTGCTTATTTCTTGTGTAAATCAGAAATTATCGGAGACAATTCTCAATCAATTTAGAAGTTTATTTTGTCGACATTAAGGACATCCCCTGAAGAAAGGAACACAGAAATCACAAAAACAGTCTGTCCTGTGTGCCTTTCTCCAAAGAGAAAAAGGCTTCAGTATTTAAAGGGGAAACGCAGTTTGGAGGGGAAAGAGAGAAGATATGGTCACATTACTGAATCCACGTGTTGCAAGAGAAAAGGAGCAGGTGGGGGAAAAGTCAATTATGTATTTGTCTGGTGCTCAGTAAATCAGCACTTTACATAAGATAAGGTGAACATAGAGTAGCTACCTGTGGAGATATCTGGCCTTTTATCTGCAGCCATGTGCTTAGGGACAAAAGGAAAAGCAGTTTCTTGTATGACTTAGATTTCGGCTGAATTTTTCCCTTTTGGCATAGTGATTTTCATAGTGAGATTTTATTTTCCTTTCAGACTTGATAATGCTGTCCATTCAACATGAGACATCAGGGAGTTAGCTCTACATAGTCACTCAAGCTGATGGGGGTTTCACTCTCTTATTCTGCCACCTCTATTTTTGGCTTTTGGAAGGTGGAGGGGGAGAGAAAAAAGATCTGAAAAGTAGCATGGGGTATTTTAGTTCATCAAATCTAGAAATGACAGATGTCACATCCACTCACAGCCCACTGGACATAACTAGTTGCACAAACCTGCCTAACAGAGTTGTAGCTTTCCAGTTCAGGAAGAAGGGGTAAACAAAACATTGATGACCTGTAATAATCTCTACTTCAACTGCAGAGCAAGGCAGACACATACTTAAACCTTGGATGGATATCTATAATGTATTATCAAGTTAAAAATCAAATACATGGTACCTAGATAACCTTATTTTGTTGAAAAGAAACAGCTTCACATGTTTCTGGATAATACATTCAGATATTAAGTTCTGCTTTTTTTATTTCTCCTTGTTTTAGCTCATTCCCTTCTTCTTATTCAAGCAGATCAGAGGCTGTGTGCTTCTCCTCTTGGGGAAGAATATAGCAAGATGGCAGCAGAAAAAAATCAGACTCCAAAATCTAAGTCTTCAGTCCAGGGATATATCGTGAGCTTCAAGTTTCACATAGCCACCTTCCTACCACAAAATTCTCATTTGAAGGCTCTACTCATTATCTTTTCTCTGTAAAATTGCTTTTATGTTCCTTATCTCAACATATCACATTCCCATCCATCCAGTATTCGAGGTCACAACTTGAGAAAACATCTTTATGCAAACAATCACCGTGTCCCAAACACCCCTGAATCCATTCATCTCTGCACCTCCATTGCCACCTTCATCTTTCGTCTCAGTTAATGTGACAGCCTCTGATCCTATCTTTTGCCTTCAGTCTTTCTTCTCCAATTTATTCTGAAGTGTAAACCAGATTGTGTGGTTTTTTTTAAACTTAAATCCTTTAGCTTATTTCCCACAATTCTCAAGCATAAAATCACTTCCAAAATCACTCAAGTCATCAAGCCAGCCTGCCTTTCAAGCCTCATCCTCACAGTCTACACCTGCCCTTCTTTCCCAAATGGCATGCTTTCTCTCACTAAGTATTTACATATCTTGTCTGAAATTCCTATCTGCATATGCTAGATGCATGCCAATTTTTCTAATAGGTTGTTTTGATGTAAGCTGATTACCAGAGTGAGTGCAAGTTCAAGAGCTTGACAGGGGCACACCTCTGTGCAACTCAGGCTCAAGGTGAGTGGCTTTGACAGGACAGTTCTCATTCTAGGACAGAGCATTCTAAATTATCCTTTCAAAGATAGTTCCTCTCCCTACCTTCCACCATCCGTTTTATTTTCCTTTAATTTCTGTGTCATGCCATTGTTTCCTTCATAACTCTTAATACAATTTGTACTTTTATTTTGAACTTATTTTCTTCTCCTTCGCTGCAACTAAGTTCTATTAAAGATCTTGCTTATCACATTCACAGCAATGTCATAAGAGCCTGATACACAGAAGACTCTGAAAAAATATTTGTAGATGAATAAGTTAAAGAATGAGTGGTAGATAGTGATAACATCAACTATCACATCTAATTATGGTCATAAAATTTTCATTTAAGAACTGTCAAGTGACACCATATTTCTAGTTTTGTTCCAGTCATTGGTATAATAAAAAGATAATGGAAAGCACAAGATTATCTTACTCTCAAATATTAATAACTTGTTTTCTAGCCTGGCATATAGACATGCCTGCAATAATACGAACACCACACAGCACAGTTCATGCACCTGTTAATGACATCATGTTTTCTTCTCTTACTTTTACTGTGCTAAATTCTTTGAGGGATTAAAAAATATATAAAACATCATACCTCTTCTCAACGAACTCATAATTTGTTTGGGGAGCCACAATAGATAAATATATATAAAGAATTATGGATTACAATATAAAGAATATGTAATTAGGCATCAAATAATGCTATAAACAACAAATAGTAGACCACCAATTTTTTCTTTGAGACTGTTTCCTCATGTTTAAGAGTTATCACAAAGATCAAAATATAAATTATATGAATGTTTTCTGTGAGCTATAAATCCCATTACCCATGCAACACAGTAGTGCTATTAAAAATTTTCCCAAAGCATAGCAAAATAAGTTGACTACTCAGAAAACACAGACACATTGGTAGAACATATCATCAAAGGATTTAAACTTTTTTTTTTTTTACATTATTCCAACTTAATTTTAACTGTAATATTCTTAAACATGAAGGAAACCCTTTATCAGGATTGTGGAATTAAAGAGCATTTCTTGATTAAGCATGCCTTTACTTGTAGTTCACACATTTCATTTACATAAACAAGTGTTAAGTACTACTTAGCTCTATATGTTCTTCATAATAGAAAATACAAAGATTCCTTTCATGAAAGATGCAAATTAAAAGATGCAAATTATAAACAATGTCACACATGAAACAAAATGAAGTCTGGCTTTCCTGATGCCAAAGAGACGTTGAGAGTTCCACAAAACAAACAAAAATGTAAAATCACAGCCAGGCGTGGTGGCTCACGCCTGTAATCCCAGCACTTTGGGAGGCCAAGGTGGGTGGATCACGAGGTCGGGAGATGGAGACCATCCTGGCTAACACAGTGAAACCCCGTCTCTCCTAAAAATACAAAAAATATAGCCGGGTGTGGTGGCAGGCGCCTGTAGTCCCAGCAACTCAGGAAGCTGAGGCAGGAGAATGGTGTGAACCTGGGAGATGGAGCTTGCAGCGAGCGGAGATCGCGCCACTGCACTCCAGTCTGGGCAACAGAGCAAGACTCCGTCTCAAAAAAAAAAAAAAAAAAGTCAAATCACTTTGTGAATGTCTGTTTATCAGGTAATGTGTGCAACAGATTATCTGTAGTCTAACTTCCAAACTGTAGGGGAGACTTCCACTTTCTACTTTACTCATTTCTGTATTCCTTGAAATATTTGTTTGCATGGCTTCTCTCTGGACTATATATAGTCTATATTCTATAGTTCATGTGTATAGAGACTCTCCCTGTCTGTTAACTCTAGGGAAGTATCAGCACCACACCCATTGTTACAGAGAAGTCTTATGAGTTTTAGCATGAGAAAATTATTAAATGTAATTGAAGAAATAAGGACTAGATTAGTGAATGCTAGGAGTCAGAATGGGGGTAAGGGAGTTGGATGAAGCTATAAATTGCAACATGAGGAATCTTTGTGGATGGAACTGTTCTATGCCTTGATTATATCAATGTCAACATCCTGTTGTAATGCTATGCTATGGTTTTGTGAGATATTGGCCACTGGGAGAAACCAGGTAAAAGATACACGGAATCAGTCCATATTATGTCTTATAACTGCATGTGAATCTACAATTATCTCAAAAGGAAAGATTTCACTGGAAAGCGACAGCAACAGTATAAGCGATTAAACAAAACAGGAACCCATGAGTTCATATGGGTATAAATGAATGAATAAATGAGAGAAAAAGTTTCTCACAGAAGAATGCTAATATGTTTTGAAAAGAGAATTAGAAATTCATCATTTGGCAACTATCAGAATAAAGATTAATTCATCCAAGAAATATCAATGGATGCTAAAACTAGACATTAAAATTTGATGAGGAACAGGATACTCACATCGTCCCAATTACCTCTCTACAGGGTGCTTATTACAAAGGAAAAAAATGATTGAGGGTATGTGTGCAACGGGTATCTGTTTTCTTCATAGTGGACAAACCTAGTAGACATCACCTTAACTACATAATCAAAGTACGTAATAGGACAAATCAACCTGATGTGCTGCTTGATGGGATGTGGGCAGAAGAAACACAGCAGCATTTCTCTCTTGTTTTGTCAAAGATAAATGACATAAATACAATTTAAAATGTCCGACAAGCCAAGTTGAGAGACATTCTAAAAAATGACCTGTGATCTTTAAGTGACAAAGTCATGAAGGTCAAGAAAAAACTAAGAGACTGTTGAAGATTTAAGAAGACTCAAAGAGAGATAATACAGCCAGCCAGCCAGCCTGGACTAGGTTATTTTGCTATAATGGACATTATTGGACAAATTGATGAAGGTTGAATGGAATCAGGGAATTAAATGATAGTTTCTGTATCAATGTTAAATTGACTTTAATAATTGCATTGAGGTTATGAAAGAGAATGTCCTTATCTGTAGGAACTACATAAGAAAGTTTTGATGCGAACTGATTACCAGAGTGAGTGCAGTGCAAGTTCAAGAGCTTGACAGGGGTACACCTCTGTGCAACTCAGGCTCAAGGTAAGTGGCTTTGACAGGACAGTTCTCATTCTCAGACAGAGCATTCTAAATTATCCTTTCAAAGATAGTTCCTCTCCCTACCTTCCACCATCCGTTTTATTTTCCTTCAGGGCTGATGAGGCATCATGTTGGCAATTTATTCACAAAGATCTGTAAATTTGGTTAGCTTTTCCATAAGTTCCAAAATGCAAGTTATCTTTAGCATAAAAAATTGGGTTGAGAATTCTCTCTGCAGGCTAGAGCTAGATTAAGGAATGTTGTGCCCAATTTCTCCTTCTTCCTCTTCTAATGAACATCCATAGTCAAATGAGGATAGCATGATTGAAAATGGAATCTTCTAAATCAAGGATTGGAAAACTTTTTCAATAAAGGGCCAGGGAGTTAATATCTTATACTCTGAGAGCCATTATAGTCTCTGTTGCAACTACTCCACTCTGTGCTAGTATTTAGTGGTACAAAAGCAGTCATAGGGAATTAATAAACTAATAAGGATGGCTGTATTCCAATAAAACTTTATTTATGGACATTGACATTTGGATTTCTTATAATTTTCACGTGTCACAAAATATTTTCCCAACCATTTAAAAATGTAAAACCTCTTCTCAGCTGATAGGTCATACAAAAATAAGTGGATTCGACTGATGTGCCTTAGTTTGCAAATCCAGCATATTTTCAAGTGGTCATTACATGTCACATCATTAAAGTTCATATTCACAGTTATAAAGCTCATATTCATAGACTATTTGCTAATAATTTATGATTTAAGTTTATAATCTAATAATTTGCTAATAGTCTATGAATATGAGCTTTATAACATTAAGGGAGGAATCAGAGAATTTGCTGTGTAGACTACACAAGATGCAGGTGAATGCTAGAACATGAACAGCCCTTGCTTAGGAAGATTAACAACACATCCTGGCTCCTAGTTACATACATCTCTTCTATCATGCCGAGTCCAACCTCATTCACAAACCACCCATTCTAAACCCACAAATAATCCCTAATTCTTATGGGGTTTGGAATCAGGTGAAGCTCAGTTGGTATGAAGCAATTAGCACTTTGTTTCAAAAGCTCTTTTCACTAAAATGTTCTGTTTACTTTGTTATAGTGAAGGGATGTGATAAAACAGGTGTTTCTACAGTTTTTACCTAGCATGAGTGCACACTCTGGGTTTTAAGGGAAGGAGCTAGAAGCAGTATATAATATTTCAGAAGTTGAGAGAATTCTGGAATAAATTGGAAAATGAACAGTGGAACCTAAAACAATAGCTAACTGGGAAGGAGAAAAGGAAGGCTGATAAGATTCATTAATTGTATGTTAGTTGCAGTTTTAGGTCTTGAAAATTATGGTTTCACTAATTTAAAAAGAGGAATATGTGGGGGGTGGCTAATTTGTAAAGACCAGTTCAAAGATATTTGATTTCTAACAATCTTAGATCCACCTAAAATTAAAGTTCAGAATTCTCTTCCAAATCCTCATCGAGACATTCACTTGAATAAATATTTTATCTTTTTCCAACACCTTAGTGATCTGCTGAAAATGTTATAATGGTTATATCATTGGAAGATACGTATATAACTTTAACTTGGTTATTAAACCTATAAGTAGAAATACCACCGTGACTTTATAAACTAGTGAGAGTGTTTCATAAAGTTGTCAAAATTTTTTGTAAAATCAGAGTCTTTCAAAAAGAAACTCACTCTAACAGTTATCCTGTTGAGGTAAAGTACCATCTTAATAAATTGTCTCCTCTCGTGGAAATAAACTACCATCTCCCAGACATTGGCAAGATTTATTACTCAGATGGAAAAAAAGCAGTTGTGGGCTGGGGGAGCACACGGTTGCTCCACCTCAGGGCTAAGCAGCCCTTGTAACAGAGAAATAAAGGAGGTCACAGTGGGAAAAACACCCATGCAATGCAAGCTGGAAGACTCTCGAACAAGAGAAATAGCACTGACCAGAACCACACATTACCAAACGCTGATTGAAAATGATTTATTGAAGTCCAATTAGTATGCTTTTCATTTGAAATAATCCATATAGCCTCCAGAAAAATATGCACATGTGTAAAAGTCCAAGTTCATTTCTTTCACTTCCAATATAAAATACTCTGTATTTTGTATGAAGTATGTGCAAACACCTTTCTGCTAACTGGGTCCCCACATTCTTTTCACTACGGGTACTTTACAAGTCTGCCCTCTGCTCAAACACTAACCGTGCACTGATGTCCTCCTTCCTAGATAGCCATTCATCTCCCGGACTTCTTTCTCTCAGACATCCTCCTGACCTCCCCTGACCTGCTTCACGACTGTGTTACTTTACTTGTTACTTGTTACAGCAAACTGATGCAACTACTAGTCTACCTGGACAACATATTAAACAGGTATCACCTAATAGGGCGGCAGTCTATCGAGGTGATTCCTGGCGAATACACAGTAACCAACCACATACTGACACACTCAACCCATTTGCTACAGATGGACCCACACTAATTGATATGACAATCCTTTATTCACTCGGCACATTTGGTTTCTTTGCATTTTCTTCAATTTTACATTGCAGGTGTGGCTACCAAGAGCTGGATAACGAGTCCCTCAAACAAAGTTTGGAATTGCAAGAGATATTGGGGTACCTTGATTCTTGAGACAGTTGAATTCTTCTAGTTGATCTTGTTATATTAAAAAGTCACTCTCAAGTAAAGTGACCACTGCATTTCTTTTGTAAAAAGGTCATTTGACTGGCTTTTCCTCACAACTGCCACCCAGGCAGTACAAAAGCAGGAAATCCCTTTTTATGAAAGGTGTAAGTACAAGATGACATTTCACATTTTTTTTTAAAAAAAATCCTTCATGGGAATATGTCCAAATAATCAATTATATGGACAAAGTTTTATGTACACAAAATTTCTGCAACTTTATAATAATGAAAATTAGAAATAACCTAAATAGTTAACAACATGGGAATGGTTAAATAAACTGAGTTGCATCCATTAAATGGAATATAATATAGCCATTAAAATTATGTTTTTGTAAAATTTTTAATGCCATAAGAAAATGTGGCAATTTTGCAATGAAAAAGATCTACTTATAAAACTGTTTACAGTATGACTCCAATTATGTAAAAAAAGTATACAATACACATATAGGCATACATGAGGGTTGCTTTTTAAAGGTGGTTACTTCCGGGTTGTGATATTATCAGTAATCATTTTTGCTTTTTTACACATTTCTGCATTTTTCAAGTTTTCTATGATGAGTATATTATTTTACAAAGACTACGAAAATTTTCCTCCGATATACTGGTAATTATAATGTACTTGGGTACTTTAAATATGTAGGAACAATATTACAGTGCTTCATCTTCTATTACTTTTTTAGAATACATATCACTTTGGTAATAAACTTACATTTCCCTGTTTTATACTTGTTACAACATTTTAATTAAACAGTTAATATTGTGATTAGAGCATTGTTTGCTTCATAACCTAAACAAATACTGGCTTTGAAGTCTAGGTTCTATTTCCTAGATTTAACATTAGTATCCTTTTAATCTTTTTAAGTAAGGCATACTGCATACATACATTACATGCATGCTTTCTAAACAAAAGATAATTCCAACTTACAGTTTTCCTATGTAAGGGAAAAAATGGAATTATGGTAGTTTAAAAACAGTCCATAGTCTCATCCATCACAAACATGCTGATAGGCATAAACATGTTTATTAAGTGAAATGTATCCTTTAAAAATAAAAAAGGGAAGCCTGTATATAAATGAAGTTGTGGACTCAACTAGTCAGAATTTATTCTGACTTGCACCAAACCACACAAAATCTTTTAAAAGTCTAGTTAGTGTAGTCTAAATGGACACTCCAGAGTCTGTTCTTGAATTCCATTTTAAGAGCTCCACTTCCTACTTTCAGAAGGGATGGGGATCAAGATGAGGGTTGTCACATAAGCTAATTTTCAATATATATCAAGTCTTGTGGGGTCTAGGAACAAATACTGTCACTGGTTAGTGTTTAAGTACATGAGTTGACTTTTCTCCTCTCTCACACCCCACCTTGCCCTGGCAATTGGGTAGGGGGAGGCTGTTTATCTTCCAAGAGAGGACGGCTGGTTCCTCATCTCAGTTTCCGTTCTAAACCACAGAGTGGTCATTGCTGTGAACTCCAGCCAAGATGGTGTGGTTGAGGGAGGAAGCCGAGCGGTCTGAGCCTTCTGTGGGGCCGGTGGGGTTCTCACTGCGCTGGCAGCAGAGGATCTGCCTAAAGGTGGCGCTCATTTCTTTGTCGCGGTAGGAGTAAATGATGGGGTTCATGGCAGAGTTGAATTCAGCAAGGAGAAGGAAGAATTTCTCATAGGCCAGCACATCGCACTGTGGACAGCACACGTCTAGAAGTAACAAAACCAATCCAGGAGTCCAGCAGATGATAAAGGCCCCTACAAGGACAAGGATAGGGATCAGGAGGATTTTTTAAAAGAGAATGAAAAAATATTATAAAACATGCGACCATAAAGTGAAATGATTTCAGTTCAATATAAAAATACTGAAGTTGGAAGCCACCAATCATTGTCGCAAACGAAATATTCATTTCCTGAGATAATCAGAAAAAATTTAACGATAGTCAACTTAAAATTTTATTTCGGACGTTACTAAAATCAAGTAATTATGAGACATTGACGATTATTATTTTGAGCAAAACACAAAGAGTTTGATAAGCAATTGAGATATGAAAAACTGCATTCAGGAAACACTTCACCTCACATAACAACATGGTTTTTAATAGCAGTGTTATTTTCAGGCAAAAGATAAGCACGAATGATAAGTGTCCTTTAATGTTTAATTAAAGCATAGTTTCTGGATTCAGGTTGTCTGGGCCCAAATCCTTGTTTGACATGTAATAAACTGGGTGAACTTAGTTAGGCAAACTACTTTCTTTCCTTAATTTTCCCATTTGAAAAATGCAGATGATTATATTTACTCCTCATAAGGTTTGTTGTATGGATTAAACAAGTGTTAAGGAAATAATCACTCAATCTGTATCTACAATAACAATAATAATTATTACCTGCTGAGTAGCATGGGCCTGTTTGGAAATTGTGATTTTCAGTGATCAGATCTATGTTTTATTTTTATTCAACAACTATCTACATAGTGCTGTCCTATATGCTTTACCAGTAATAACTCATTGAATTTTCACAGTAGCCATATGACATAGAAACTAATATCCCCATTGTACAGATGAAGGAACTGAGACCCAGAAAGTTTATATAACTGGCTCAAGGCCACAGTACTGGAAAGCAGAAAAATCCCAGAGTTTCTGCTCTTAGAGGCTGCCTCCACAGTTCAAGCTCTAGAAAATATTACATTTCTACGTCTTGAAAATGATAACATTAAATATTTTAAACCAAATTTACTGTTTCAGATGTTTTACTAATTTAGATCAACCTTGTTCTCTTTCTTCCCCCAATTATTCTGAATCATTACAATTTTACTATAACTGTTAAGAGGAATGAAAATATAGATGATATGCTTAATTCTATTTCATTTAGTTTCTGAAATCACTCATTTGGATCCCAGGAAAATGGAGGTCGTAAAATCGCATTAAATCCTACCACTGTGTTACTCCAGACTCTGCTGGGGATATTGTACTGAAAGAACATGAGCTAACAGTGGTGGGCACCATTGTGTCCCATTACACCTCACCTAACGGGCCCCATATGTGTCATCAGGCAGGCTACATATGTGTAATCAGGCAGAGCGGAAGTAGGGGCAATCCCAGAAGGGCATTTGCATCTTCAGATTTAAATGGCGCTGGCTTTGGTGGATGCAGGCTTGGACTGGGGTCATGGATTTGGTCCAGCCTCAAGGAATTAGTTTCACAAAATGTAAACAAACGAGATTTAGTCTCCAAACAGCCCACTTTTGAATCTGAGCTCTCTTTTGTGAAACTTTTCAGCAGGGTAATGAAAATAAAGGAGAAAAGTACCCCCATAAAGCTCTTTGTTCTACAACACAAATGTGTATTGGTTTTAAACTGCTGTTCACTTTGAAGATTGGCCAAGGTACTTCATTTTCTAATAAATACAATACCTTAGACTTTCCTTGGAGAGAAAAAAATATTTCAAATATCAGGAGATAATAGCCAAGGAGCAATCTGAACTTCAATAAAAATGTTAATAAAGCATTCATTTCAAGTCCTTGAATTTCCTTGCTTGAAAATCACTCAGAAAGCTAAACATAAAGGAAAATCAAAGGAATGCCTCTTGGGTTTCAGAAATAATGCATTATTCATTGAGAAGCCAGGAAGGGAATTATTCTCAGGATGGAAAATGCTTGGATGGAAAATGCATGGTCCCATTATGCCATTTACTTGGAAACTAAAAACACGCAGTCCCTTCATGAATGGAACAGCATTCTTTCAAGTTTCCTTTCCCCTTCCTTTTATCAAAGCTCTAATTGAGTTCAAATTCAGAACTTGATTAGACACAAGGAACATGCATCTCAATAGCTAGATTTTAAATATAAAATGATCTTTTTCTCCTCCTGGGCAACAGAAGGGAATATCTTTATTCTCACATACTTAAGCTGCTTGACTTTGTTCAAAAGTGAGAGAATTCAAATACTGTCATTTGTTGTTTATAATTTCTTCCCATGTTAAAATTTAAAAGGTGTAAGATCTTTCCAAAAAGAGCCCATGAGCCTTACTTTTAGACCAAGAAATGCAAGGAACCCTGCTAGACTGAAGGCAGGAAGTGGGAAACACCACAGCCTGACACAGGAGCTACTATGTATGGATGCTTCATTGAGGAACCTCGAGTCCTCTCCCTTTTCTTCTTCACTGAAAGGAACTGGTTTTTGTACTAGGATTAGGCCCAACCACACAGTCCCAACACTCAGTGTTTGGATCTTCAAGACTCAATCCAATAATTTCAGTGACTCACAGTACAGGCCTCAGAAATCAACATCTAAAATCAATCATATGGAAATTCCGAGCCCCCTCCCCCTCCTTTCTATTTCACAGAGGCCTCAAGGATCAAACTGACCAAAAGATGAGGATGCACTACAGAAGAGGAAAATGGGGGCTGGAAAATTTCAAGGGATGAAGCTCCTAACCCCTAATGAATGGATATTCTGAAATAAAGTTTGCTCAAATTAAGGATTTCCCCTTGAGCTTTTGAAAACAATAATAAACCACACCTAAACCCCTTTAATAATAAGGAGCTAACCATAATTCAATCAGGTTACAGGACTTGAGATGTGCATTGTGGATCCCATCAACATGTAATCTATAGAGAGTTCAGCATACACCTGAAAGACAGGTTGATAAGAGTTAAAACACCGCCATCTCAGCACCTGTGAAGTGGAGAAATAATAGCTCCCCGCCTACTCCACATGGCACAGTGAGGATCAAACTGAGATACAACTTGTAAAAGCCCTCCGTAAATTGCGCATCTACCTGACCACCATGACTTACGTGAGTAGCACAGACTTGCGGCAGCTGGTGTTGCAGAGCCCTAGGATAGATTCTCCAAGGGCAGAATGTGAAAATGTGTTTTGGACAATGAAGAGCTGGCATGTCAAAAGGCTCCAAGACAATACTATCCTGATTATAAAGAGATTCCTAGGACTTGCAGTTGGGTATGAAGAAGATAACAAGAGGGAATAGAGAGACAACACAGGGAAGCAAATCACTTTGGAGGTCCTCATGGGTCAATACCATCACCTACCAAGATGGGGAATGAAATATAGTATTCAGTAGTCATAGTGCTCTGAGTAGTTTGTATATTGCCAGCACATTTCTGATAGAAGAATCCCACAAACCCAGGCACAACACCGATGAATGGTATGCAACAATATGAAAGTAAGAGGAAGGGCCCGGTGCGGGAGCTCATGCCTGTAATCCTAGCACTTTGGGAGGCTGAGGTGAGTGGATCACCTGAGGTCAGGAGTTCGAGACCAGCCTGGCCAACAATGGTGAAACCGCATCTCTACTAAAAATACAAAAATTAGCCAGGTGTGGTGGTGCACACCTGTGGTCCTAGCTACTTGGGAGGCTGAGGCAGGAGAATCACTTGAACCCAGGAGGCAGAGGTTGCAGTGAGCTGAGCTCACACCACCACACTCCAGCCTGGGCGACAGAGCAAGACTCCATCTCAAAAAAAAAAAAAAAGGAAGAAGAAGTATGGTTATTATTGTAAAGTCAGAAACAGAAGTAGCAGAAGATAAGATGTCCAAGGTCACAAAGGTCTTGTATATCTGGCTAAGATATTTGAAATTTGTCCAGTCCAGCATACATTCTCAACCCTAGCCACACATTACAATAGTCTGCAGAGCTTCTTTAAATAATAAAGACCTTCACCCACCCCTCCCACTATGGGATTGTAATCTCATTGGCCTTACTGGTCAGATTTTCATTTAAGACACAATATTGGTGACAGAGTGGAAGAAGAAAATAAAGTAAAGGCAAAACTATTTCCAAATTCCAGAAGAGAGATAATGAAAGCCAGAATCAGGACAGCAGCACTGGGAAGAGATATAGAAGGACTGGAGAACTACTTAGGAGATGGACTCCATGAGATGGATGAGACAGAGAAGTCTAGAATGACTTCTAAATTTTCACTTTGGTTGAAGGAGGAAACACAGGAGAAAATGTTTACTGGTGTTTTGTTAAGGGAGGTAAGGAGAAGAGAGCTGATGAGCTGGGTTCAGTGTGTGTTTGGTTTGAGGTGCCTGCAAGACATCAAATGGAAATGCCTTAATTACATCTAAATAGGCTCATGACAATTTGTGCCATGGGAAACTGTCTCTCAGCGTGCTGAACAAAAGCGGTTATATTCTCCCTGATTTGCCAACAATATTACAAGTAACATGGGGTGGAGGACATTCAAAACAGATCCGTGGGTTGTCCTTCCTTGAACAAGCTTTATTCCTCCCTGATGCATCTGTCAAAGCAATCTGTGAGAACCCCAATGCCCACAAAGATGGAGGGAGAGGTGCTGGAATGCAGACGCAAAAGGCAGGGAGGAATGAGGCTGTTTTGGAACAACAGGTCACAGCTGCAGATCGAGATCATATTACCACACCTTCCCTCAAATCTACCCAACCTCATCAGCTGAATAATGCTTACCATCTGGTCTCACAATTACAGTCTTTTTTTTTCTAGAATGACTTTTTCCTAACTAGTTGAACTTTGCTTACATATGGAATGCAAGAACCAAAGTTAAAGAGGAAAACAGTCCTTGCCAGAGAAGACCTCTAGAGAGAGTGTCCAAGATTTTTGATGAAAAACACAGAAAGCGTTTCCAGTCTGGCTGGCAAAGTTGTGTTTTTACAAAAGAACCAGACATCCCGCAGATCCAAAACAAGTCAAGGTAAATCAATTCTACATCAGCACTGTGCCCAAGGTGGCCTCACTCTTCTTGTTTTTCAAATGAGGATCCCAGAAACAGTCCTATCTCAGAGACCTGGGGTGGGAATCAAGGGAGAAAATAAGTGAGTGCCGAAGTTGCTTTTTCTGTTCTCCCTAAATTGTTTATTCCCTCAGGTCAGGCAGTGTGGTATCCCAGAATCTAATCAAATTTTAGTTCACCTCTGTAGTTACACTGTGATTTCTGCTATTAAGGTCCACACATAATACATAGTTAGCTAGGAAATCCTTCAATGCTATGTATCTTAACAGAGCCTATGTCAGAAAAATAGGCCACAGATGCAAAGCTTATTCTTCCTCAGTCTCGCAGCTAAGGATTCATTATAATGGGGGTGTATGTGGATGGCTTTTTGAGAGTAATGCTTTTTCTAAAAGAATAACCCAGATTAATTATAAAATCTTCTTTCCTGACTATTGAAACTATATAATTTAACTGAGATATATCTCCACAGTATTATTGTTCTGCATTATTTCCACCCTGATACCAATTTTACTCCATCTAGTTTGGTGTTCAACACTGCCATTCCTTCCTGGTCACAGCACATGTTGCATACATTTAAGGTTTCATGATTTCATTTATTGTGTGATGTGCTCTAGTATTTTCATTACTCCCTCTTGAGAGCAACATTTATCTTTTAGAGAAGGATAATAACACTACACAGAGCTCTAAAGCAGAGCAGAATACTCATTATGTTCTCTTTTTAACATTCCTGGGTGACAGTTTTAGCTTCATTAGACTCTCCTGATCACCACAATGCTACCTTTCCT
The DNA here is from genome assembly GCF_009828535.3 of Hylobates moloch. Classification (NCBI taxonomy): domain Eukaryota; kingdom Metazoa; phylum Chordata; class Mammalia; order Primates; family Hylobatidae; genus Hylobates; species Hylobates moloch. Next base: position 83,014,974 of record NW_026652285.1, read on the forward strand.
GTACCCAAGAGAATGCCAAAGCTGCCTTCCCTCTGGCCTACTCTCCTTAACATTAAGTAGCGTGTATCGTGCACGTACAAGCTCCAGACCCTACAACAGACTCTAACTCTCATCTTGCAACTGTACATTGGAAAGTCCACATTGAAATGACTTGTATGCTAGTGCCATTCTTACAGAGCATTCCAGTGCTGAAAAGCCAGGAAAAAACACTTCTCCTCTCTACCACCCTAGCCAAGTGAGCAATACCTTTTATCTGCCAATTGCAACAGGCTCTTAACCAATTCCTCTTCCTCCACACTGCTTCCCTAAAGTGCAGCTTGTACACAACAAGCATAAATCAATTTGCATTAAGTCACTCTCCTGCTTAAAACCCTCCAAAATCTTCCTACTTGAAATTCTTACTGCTATCCATAATGCCCTACACATGACTGGCCCTGCCAGTTTCTTGGATCTCATCTCTTTCCACTCACTCCTCATTTACGAGGTTCCAGTCACATAGACCAAGCCCATTTCTGTCTCAGGATCTTTGCATTTATAGATCCATCTGCTGGGATTACTCTCTCTGCAGCTTTTTATGTCTATTTACTTATTAAATGTCACTTTCTTAAAAAGGCTATCCTTGGTTATCCTAGCCAAAGCAACAGCCCACCACCATCACCACATTCTCCCATTTTATTATCATCACATGATGATATACTCAAATGATATATCCTTTATTTATACCCAAAATTATTGTATTTATTGGTTTACATGTTTATTGTTTTATCTTCCCTCAACAAGAATGTTAACTGCGTGAAGGAAGGAATGCTACCTCTTTCATGTCTGTATCTGTGGAATCTAGAATATTGCCTGGCGACAGTAGACACTCAATATCTTCCAATGGATGAATTAGCAAGTCATAGCTAAGCACCTAGTACATATATCCCAAACAAGAAAAATTAATGAGTAGAACTGTCATTAAATTATGGGTGGAAAATAAACATTAACATCTACCATGTGTAAGGTCTTTAAATGGATGCTATAGGACATTCAAAGGGGCATAAGGAAGACCCTAGAAGACCAAATTCTAGAATGGTGGAACAATTCCTACACACTTTTGAAGGTTCAGAATTTGTATCCTGTAATTTTAACCTGTATTACCTGGCCAAATTATTCTTAAGTGTGAGGGTTTTTTAAATGAGTGGACAGATACATAATAAAAGTGCAAGCACATGAATGAGAACAAGAAGCAGCAATTTCCAGACAACTTCTGAGATGACAGGCAGGAGGAAGGAGTGGGGGATGGTGCTTTGCTTATATCTACAATTCTTTTCAGAGACCTGAAGCAAATTACGCAAAATGTTAGCATGTTTGACATTTCCTGCAGCCCTCTGACTTACTAACCCAATCGAACCCATTGATTTCTAGGCCTGCTTCTCAGCTTCCATTGAGCGTTGCTTATTTTACATACCCAGGTGGTACATTGTTTCTTCTAACGTACATCTTTTTTTTGGAATCTCTTTTCTTCTCCCTCCTCCACCCCCATTTTCTAGAGTGTATCCATGAGCATTCTTTCTAGAAAGTTTGCATAAGCTTAAAATCATTTTCTCTCAGAACACTGTCTTCTAGTATTTAGTCTTGCAGATGAGAAGTCTGAGGTATGATTCCCATTCTTTTTGTGTAAAACACCTGCGTAGTACGGGTCCTCACTTACTTGCCAAGCTTTGTCTTGCACTGCATGTCTGCTTTCTGGACATATTAGTTTTTCCGTTCCTTTCAATCTATCACAATCCCCCTAACCAGGGGCCTTTGTACGTGTTACTCTCTCTTCCTGGGATGTTACCTGCTCTCCTTGCAATCTAATTCCTACTCACACTTTACTTACTGCTACTTCTGGGATGCCTTCCCTGATTAAGTCAAAAATCCCTTTGTAATATGCTCTCAACACTATAAAACTCTCCATGGTAGAAGTTATCACAGGTGTAATTTGTTTTTATTTATAAAGTGATTATTGATTACTGATTATTACTTCTGTCCCTCATTAGACTATTTTTACTCCACTGTGTCTATATTACCTCACAAAATTTTTGGCATATAGTAAGTGGTCTATAAACATTTTTTGAAAGAATAAAAAAAAAAAATAAGTGAAAGAAAGAACAAGGATCTGGCTAGCGAGCTAACTAAGCCATTAACCAAACATTTTTCTCATCCTCTCCTACCGGAAACTGTCACAATGTCTTTCATTAACTTTGGGAGATCACAAATATCACTAGAATATGATGTCTCGGCTTTGCTCATAATTCTTGCTTGGCCCTTGATTGGCAATTTTATCTACAGTCTCACGTTTGTCTTTAGATTAAGGAAATATCCTATTACTTTGAGTACTTTTCTCTCCATTGTTTCTGTTCATTTGAGACTTCTTTTACAATGAATGTTGGATATTTGGGAATCTACATTTAGAAATTGATGGATCCTTGACGTCTCTTAACTTTTCATTTGTATTTTTAACACTTCACTTTTTATTTGGTATCCTGGGTGATATCCTGGACTTATTTTCAAGGTCAAATATTTGATTTTTAGCTATATCCATTTCACTACTTGGTAGTAACTTTTGGTTTGTCTCTTTATTAGTAATGGATAAAGGAGGGCAGGTGATCAGATTTTTTTATTTTCAGGAACACTGTTCTTTGAATGATCCTTTTACATAGTAATGTGTACTAATTTAGTCAATACAGTATCTTCTTGAATCTGTGAAGCTATTAATTAGAGTTTACTTGACATTATTTTGTGCTTCCTATACTATCACTGTTTCCATGTAAGATGTTGCTCTACATTCAAATGCAGTGGGTGGGGGGTCATCATGCTTCAAGGAATGTCTATTCATTATGCAGGAAACATTCCTGAATAGAGGACCCTCTTAATTTGAGAAGACAGCATAAAGAATTGCCACCAAAGTCAGCTTTTCCCTATACCTAAAACATTTAGCCATGCCATCTGAGTAGGCAAAATGCTAAATGAGATAATTACATGGGGAGAGATGTGTTCCTCTGAATGTTCTTATCTACAAATAGAACAAATAAAGTCAGAATAATGTTCCAAAAATATGGAAGCAGCACAACCACCTAATTAGATCCAGGATGCATGCACACATACTTCACTGCCAAAGGTAGCTACTATTCTCAGGAGCAGAATGTGACCTCTGAGGTCTATAAGCATACAAAAAAGGAAAGGCTTTGATTTACTCGCAATCAAACAATACAGTCTAAACCTTAAGATGGGTCACTGCCTCTTCCTTTTTTCCTAATTCTTGTCTTCTGATTTCTACCCAGCTCTGTCTTAGGGTTAAGTAACTGAGGTTAAGACTGACTTACCAGGCCGGGCGCAGTGGCTCATGCCTATAATCCCAACACTTTGGGAGGCTGAGGCAGGTGGATCACCTGAGGTGAGGAGTTCGAGACCAGCCTGACCAATATGATAAAACCCTGTCTCTACTAAAAATACAAAATTAGGCTGGGCATGGTGGCTCATGCCTGTAATCCCAGCACTTTGGGAGGCTGAGGCGGGTGGATTGCCTGAGGTCAGGAGTTCAAGACCAGCCTGACCAACATGGTATTACTCTGTCTCTACTAAAACCACAAAAATTAGTTGGGTGTGATGGCGGGCGCCTGTCATCTCAGCCACTCCAGAGTCTAAGGCAGGAGAATTGCTTGAACCTGAGAGGCAGAGGTTGCAGTGAGCCAAGATTGTGCCATTGCACTCCAGCCTGAGCAACAAGAGCAAAAACCCATCTCAAAAAAAAAAAAACAATTTAGCTGGGCATGGTGACACATGCCTGTAATCCCAGCCACTCAGGACGCTGAGGCAGAAGAATCACTTGAACCCAGGAGACAGAGGTTGCAGTGAGCAAAGATTGCACCATTACACTCCAGCCAGGGCAACAAGAGCGAAACTCCATCTCAAAAAAAAGACTGATTTACCAGAGCATTATTACCCATCAATAACCAAAAAAAAAAAAAAAAAAAAAAAATGCTACTCCAAGGCCTACAAAGAGATTATCTGGTAACCCCTTCCTATTTTCAAGTCACTGATATTATTTTAAACTTGTAAAAATATATATATACCCATTTGTATGCATACACATATAACACATACATAACATGCATGCACTATGCACACTCAGGATCCTCAGTCTTCGCTTTGCTGTATCATAAAAAAGACAGTAAGATTTGTTTTCTTTTACGTAATGTGCACTATGAAACCCAATCAAAAACGATGGTACCACATATATTCTTCACATAGAAAATAACTCACAATTCTCAAAATGGTTAAATCTATTTTGCCTCGTAAACCAAGTGATAAATTGCAAATGTTTTAAAAAGCGAAATTTCCCCCTTATTTAAAAAATAATAAATCGTAAACTTCACAGAAAATCAATGTTGTCAACTCCAGACCAACACCATCTAACTTAGAAAGTGATACTAAACTAATTGCATGACTGTGGTCCAACTGTTACTAAGGTGATTTGAATAATATTTATCCCTTTAAAAGGATAAAGGAAATTCCCCTCAGAATCTTTCCCTAGCAAAGTTCAACATTAACAGGAAGTTTATAATTGGTTTTGCAACATATTTAATTTTTTAACTACAAATTAAGATTCTCCCAAAATAATATAAATCTAAACAAGTACTGAAATCTGGCTGAAAATGCTCATAGAATGTAGCTGATGACAAAATCCTGTGGATTTTTTTTCTTTGCAGTTCATGAATCACAAGATATGTATTACCCAAGAGACAAACTTCAAGGATAGACAAACATAATGGAAATTTTATTTACAATTCATTTTTTTACTATCAAAATGGGGAAAATATTTAAAATTTAATCTAAAAGCAAATTCGGAAAACTTCGTGAATTATTTACATAACCTAAAAAGTTTATATTTATATAAATATAATTTTTAATAGCCAAAAGACATGAAAAGAAGAACAGTATAAACTGTAAATGTGGTCATTGTCATTCTTTTTGAGATTAGTTACATCTCCTATAGCTGCCAAATGTCCTGGATTGATCTTTAGGAAGCACAGATTCTTGGCAGAGCAGAAAGGAGGTACGGTCTGTTCTAATATGATAGCTGTGTGTCTAAGATATCTCTCATTATCAAAAACTTTTTATAAATTAAAAAACATCCTTAAAGTAAGGTTATAAAAACAATTATTCAATTGGGAAGTGGGTGCTTAGGCTACAGAATTCCAGATTCACAATCATAAACATACTTTTTCTACATAAATTTCAATTATTTTAAGTACAAGTGTAGAGTAAAAAGGCTAGCTGATAAAACTGACGACACCAAGTCTAAATATCACAGAGCAAATTCTGACTAGCCCATAAATCCTAAGCAAAAGTCAATCAGTTCTAAAGCTATCAAAATAAACTGCAACAATATCACTGATAGGAACTTACCCTATAGATATATTTACACACAATACAATTATGCATGTGCAAAGAATTATTTGCAGTATTCTTTATTTTAAAAACTGTAAATAACTTAAATAACCATAAATAGAGAAGTAAAATAAGGTACACTGCACCCATAAGGTAGAATCCTATTCAATTCTACCAGTTTAGATATTCTGGCTTTACTGATACCATGCATCTGACAGTGTTTAGAACGACAAATCATAAAAATGATACTTTAAACATCTTATTTAAAAATATAAATTTGTATTCATTTACCAGTGTTTTGACATAGAGTCAAGGCTTTTTATTTGAACACAGGTGCATTGACTGGAGTTCTGTGTCATATTCGAAGCAAAAGCCACCCCAATTAAGCATCCCATACTACTTCCAATTTGGCTCCTCCAGAATAGAGTCAGAACTTAAAATTCTTGCAAAGCAATTTCAGTGAAAAACCTTGTGGAGTGTTTTTATGGATTCTCCAAACTTCGACAGTTGTTTTCATCAGCCCTTTTTTTCCCCCCAATTTACCTTAATTGAATGTTAACAAAGCATTCACCTAATTTTCATAGAAACGATGTCTTCTTTTTGTACTTATTTTATTAGACAATGTAATTATTTAATTAGTTATGTGACTAGGGATGCAACAATGAACCCAGCAGAAAAAAAATAATCTGCCTTCATTGAGTTTAGGTTCTAAGATAAATGGGAAAGACAATCAACAAAATACAAAATAAGTAAGACATTTTTTATAGGGGAATAATATTTGGAGACTGTGGAAGCGCAAGTGTGGATACAAGAAGAGCAGCTAGAAACTCACACAGTAAATCAGACAAGAGATAATGGTGGCTCTGAATACGGGAAGGTGGAGATCATAGACACATTTTGACCATACAGCTGATATGTATGGCTAACAGACTGGATATTGGAGACAACGAGAAAAGTCAAAAATACCTGAAAACTGAAAAAATGAATTTAGTGGTAAGGAGGTCACTGATGACAGTTCAGTGGAGTCATGAGAACTCCTGACTTGGAGTAACATCAAGAGAGAACAGGAAAGAAACTGAATACTGCAAGGATATACAACTCTTTAAAGCAGTTTTACTGGAAGAGAATAGAAAAGTGGCTATGGGCATGAATTAGTATGTTTTACAAAACTATTGTTAACACATTGGCCAGGTGCGGTGGCTCTCGCCTGTAATCCCAGCACTTTGGGAGGCCGAGGCAGGCAGATCACGAGGTCAGGAGATCGAGACCATCCTGGCTAACAAGGTGAAACCCTATCTCTACTAAAAATACAAAAATTAGCCCGGCATGGTTGGGCGCCTGTAGTCTCAGCTACTCAGGAGGCTGAGGCAGGAGAATGGTGTGAAGCCAGGAGGCGGAGCTTGCAGTGAGCTGAGATTGCACCACTGCACTCCAGCCTGGGCAACAGAGTGAGACTCTGTCTCAAAAAATAAAAAAAGAAAGAAAGAAAGAAAGAAAAAAACACATTAAGTTGGTGAAAAGAAAAGTCAGGTAAGAATAGGTGCATATACTCAGTATGTATATGCAGATACACACATGCCCTCCCACACTCGCTTATGCTTATATATGTAGATAATTTTTAAAAATTCTACATCAGAAATTAGTATTGCCATGGCTAAAGATTGAGGTGAGAAAGTAGATTCACTGTGTATTTTTCACTACTAGAATTTTTGTCACAAATCATTACTTTAAAATTAATTGTAAAATTGTAATTGAGTTTACAACTGTTAATAATAACAGGATACCAACTGAGCTGCTGGAAATTCAAAGCAGGTTTAGGTTTGTTTGCTGTACAAATAGCACATTGTGGTTACAAAATAATCACTATTGGTTCTAGTAATACAAATCACACACCCTAATTAAGTGATTGCATTATATCCAAATGGAATGTCTGTAACAGACTCGAAATCCATTAACAGCACAGTTTTGCATTCAGAGGCCAAAATATTTTTACAAATGAATACAAATAATGAGAAAGAAATGAACCATGCATTTAACACAAAAAGTTGAGCAAAAATATATAACGTCCCCAAAAGGAAAAAAGAAATTAAAACATGTTACTGAAATAGTAAATAAAAAATAATAAACTTGATTAAGACAACAAATCTGGTATTTAAAGAAACAACTAAAGAGACAAATGTCTTATAAATATGACCAACAAAATAAAAACAGATTGGAAAGAAGAGATAACCATAGATGATGAAGTTCACACAACTAGAAGAAGTTACATGAAATTATTTGCCAATAAATTTGAAAATATGGCTAAAATTGATGTTTTTCTAAGGAAAGAAACTATGTCAATTGATGCAATAGTTTGAAAATCTGAATATACCCAAAACAAAAAACATAGAGAATATAATCATTAAAAAAGTTCCTTCACCCCCCCTCAAAAGGCACCAGATTCAGATGGATTTGTGGATGAAATTTATCAAACCACTAAGGAACATATTACTTCCTATGGAATTTATATTGTTCCCCAAGCATTAACATTTAAAAAAAAATTCCAATTCATTCTAAGAGACTAAAATAAACTATAAAAAATAGACAAAACAAATCTCCCCTCCACAAAACTATAGATTAGTTTTTCTCAATGGGATTGGAATTGGTTTTGTGGATGAAAAACTTCTTTGTTGCATGTAACTGTTCCATGAATTCCAGGGTCCTTAGCACCCTGCCCATTGTGGCCAGCAAAAACTACTCCCTCACATTCCCAAATGTCCCTGGAGAAGAGTCAGCAGGAAGTACCACCTTTCCTTGAGAATAACTGTATAGAGCAGTCAACTTTATGAATATAATCGAATCTGACATTATATTAGCAGAATGCTATGATACAACCAAAAAAGGTTAACACTAGGAAATCTCTTAATGCAATTCACCACACTATTAAGAAAAAATATTAGCACCAATGACTTGCCTGGTAAAATTCAACATGTGCTTTTTTAAAAGGAAGATAAAACACCACCACCAACAAATCAAAATATAATTACAACACTTAGTAATCTGGGAATAGGGGAAAACTACAGAAAACTTATTAGAAACCAACAGAAATCTTATTTAACAGTGATAAACTAGAAGTATTCCATTAATATAAGGGATAAGAAAAGGATATCCATTTGTATTGACATTCTAGTCAATGAATTAAGCTGGCAAAGAAAAAATTGATAAACAATTGAAAATAAGTTGTCTTCAGATTGCCTACTTGTCAATAGAAAAACTAAAATACCTGATAACTATTCAATCAACTCTTGGAAAAAAAATTGTAATTCAGAAAAGTGGGCATATATAAATTAAAGTACAAAACTAAATGGATTTCTTATAATAAATATTTGCAAGATAATCATCATCTAGCAAAAGTATGTTATTCTTCAATAAAGAACATTACATAACTTTTAAGAAAAAATACCTAAATAAATGGAGCTAGTACCACATTCTTGAAGGGGAAGATTCGATACTTTTAAAATAGGAATTCTTTCAAAATCAGTTTGTATATTAAATGCATTTGTGGGGGCAAGTTAATGAAAGGGGCTTATCTCATTAAAACATGCTATAAAGCCACAGGTTTAAGCTAGTTTGGTACTAGCAGGAGGATAAACGAGATTAGTGGCACACATTAGAATCTAAAAACGGATCTCTGCATAACAAAATCTAATACATATTTTAAAACATGAAGAAAAGATCAAATGCTTAATAAATAGTCTTGGAATAATTTGACTTTGGGGTGAGGGAGGGATATAAAAGTTAGATTCCCATTATGTATCAATACAATAATAAAATGAATAATCCAATTAAAATGTAAAATAGTTTAATAGATGCTTCTCAAAAGAAAATGTATAAATGGCGCATTAAGCACATGAAAAGGTGATCAGCTTCACTAGTCATCAGGGAAATGCAAATTAAATCCACAATGAGATACGACTGCACACCCACTGAATGTCTAAAATTTAAAAGAGTGACCCTAGCAAATGTTGACTTGGATATAGTGGAACTGAAACTTTCATCACTGCTGGTGAAAATGTAATATGGTATTAATTATTCGGAAAACAGTTTGGCAGCTTCTTCAAAAGTTAAACATTCACATATTATATGACTCAGCCATTCTACTCAATATTTATCCAAGAGAAAGGAAAGAATATGTCCACACAAAGATGTGTATGAAATGCCCAGAGCAAAATATTTGTAATAGTCAATAACTAGAAACAACCCAAAAGTCTATCCACAGATCAACAGATGAATATACAGTAGTATTTCTAATCAATGGAATACTAGTCAGTAATAGAAACAAACTATCAATATATGCAACAACGTGTTATATGTCAATTATAGTTCAATAAAATAGGAAAGAGAGAATAACAGAGGAAGATTGACCAACACTAGAAAGGCCTGCACCAACTATCTTTAGTTTCTTCTTCTCATTTCCTGTAGAAAGTAGCTCATAGCTCAGGCCCACGCGGTGGCTCATGCCTGTAATCCCAGCACTTCGGGAGGCCAAGGCAGGTGGATCATGAGGTCAGGAGTTCGAGACCAGCCTGACCAACATGGTGAAACCCCATCCTACTAAAAATACAAAAATTTGCCAGGCGAGGTGGCATGTGCCTGTAATCCTAGCTACTTGGGAGGCTGAGGCAGGAGAATCTCTTGAACCTGAGAGGCAGAAGTTACAGTCAGCTGAGATCACGCCACTGCACTCCAGCCTGGGTGACAGAGTGAGAAAGAGAAAGAGAGAGGAGAGGAGAGGAGAGGCGAGGAGAGGAGAGGAGAGGAGAGAAGAACTAAAGCTCTTCAGTATTAAATGCGTTATTCTGATCTTAAAAAGAATAGCTAGCAGAGTGGGAAAGATTTACAATGCTCTTACTAATGATGTAATGGTAATAAATAAATGGACACACTCATATACTGTTGATAGAAGAGTCATTTGACCATCTTTTTGAAGGGCAATTTGGCAATATCTATCTAAATGTACAATGTCCTCTTATACCTAACAATTCCATTTTAGAAATGTATCATCCAGATATACTTGAAGAAGCATATAAAAATGCAACCAAAAAATGTTCAATGAAATATTTATAACGGTAGAAAATTAGAAACTATCTCAATATCCACCGATAGTATACATAAGTGGACTAGTAAGCAGCCATTAAGCAGATTGGCACTGCTCTATCATATTTACCCACATGGGAAGATATTATGTTAAGTCTATAAAGTTACATCATGTACAATAGGTCACTTATTATAAAATTGCTATAGGTACTTATATGCATACATACCCTATGTGTATTACAAAAAATGTCTAGAAGGATACACACCAAATCATTGGCAGTAGTTACCTTGAGGAACCAGGGGCAGTTGCATGGACTTTAAATTTTAATGTAAACATTGTTTTTGTAACTTTTTCTGGTAAGAAACATGTTTTTCTAAGCCTGTCCAGGACAGGGGGGAAATTGATGGAGAAAAAGTCCTGGAACCCACTGGGACACAAACTTGGTCTCAATTCCTGCTCTCATCCACGGCAAGTGTTTGTAACCAAAAGTGGTATGGGACTGTCTGTTTCATGGACATAATTTTCCTACCTGCTTACACATGGCCTCAGTGTGCTGGCCCACATGATGTTCATCTACTATGCTCCCTGGTCTAAGCAGGAGGAAAAAAGAGGACAGACAGACGGTGGACTTTGATAATGATATTGATGTAGATAACCAACCCTAAATTATTACTTTTCTTTATTCTATGGAAATGCTTCATTAGAATAAATTAGAAATGCTTCGATGGAAAGAACTTCATTAAAAATGTTTTTAAAATAATGATAAAACCTTTATTAAACACTATTTACCAGTTTAAAGAAAAGAAACATGTTTTTCTTTAATAATTAAGGAAATGAATGACAATATTCACATGGGAACTCAAGAAGCTAGTTAGTGGGAAGGAAGAAAAATAGAGATATCTTGGAAATAAAATTTATTTTAATCTCCGAGGCTGGGTAACTTGGAGGACTTTAAAGGTATGTGTTCATCTTTTATGGGAGGAAAGAGACAGACAGACCTGAGGTCAGATACTGTTTCTTTTCCTTACTGCATATGGGTCATTGGGCAAGTTATTCACTTTTGCCCAGCCTCAATTTCCTTATCTGTCAAATGGGGATATGATCTACTTTCAGCACTATTGTGAGGACCGAATGAGACGCTGCAAGTGGAATACGAAGCACAGGGCCACCTAATGGGTTCCCTTCATTTCTTTCCTTTCCTACTTCAGTGAATACCCAAAGGATAAGCCTTCAAGAAATGTGGATATTTTGGGTGAACTGTTATTGGTTCTCCCAACCTAGAGATAGCAAAGCGGGAAGCTGTACTCCCTACTATGCCATTACCATAGTCACAGAGTGACATCAGGCTGTCCTTTAATCTGAAACAATTCTGAAGTAACCCATCAGCATTTCTTGATGACTTCTCGAACTTCAGAGTCAGTCCCCTTTTTGCTTAAAATTAAGGGACAGGTGCAGTGGCTCACACCTATAATCCCAGCCTTTTGGGAGGCTGAGGCAGGAGGATCGCTTGAGCCCAAGAGTTCAACACCAGCCTGGGCAACAAGGTGAAACCCTACCTCCAGAAAAAGTAAAAAAAAAAAAAAAAAAATCAGCCAGATGCAGTGGCGCACACATGTGGTCCCAACGACATGGGAGGCCGAGGTGGGGGAATTGCTTGAGCCCAGGAGGTCCAGGCTGCAGTGAGTTATGATTGCACCACCACACTCCAGCCTGGATGACAAAGCAAGACCTAGTCTTAAAAAATAAAAAAAGAATATAAAATGAATATTTGCTTTTAATTTCTTAATTTTAGACCCAATCTCATTTGAAAAAGAATTTGAGGTAAGAGTCAAGTTTAAAAGTTTAAATGGTCCTTTATTTTACTATCCTTCAAGTAGAGGGGAACAATTTCTAAGAGGAATGGACTTTCTCAGCCTGCTAAAGTACCACATTCTGGAAAAGGATGAAATCCTTCTGGCTTTAGAGAGCCTGGGAAGACAGCGTGTAGTGGACGCCCCACTCTGAGCATGCTCAGAGCTGCACAGCCCTAACAGCTGCTACAGCCAGGCATAGCCAGCAAAGGTTCTGGGTGGCTGACTCCAACCTCTCCTCTCTGGGGCAGACACTGGGGCCTGGCCACTAGGCTGGGTGGGCTGCACAATCAGTTATTGCAGCATGGGGCCCCCTAGTCAGGGCCTAAGGCAGAGGCCAGGTATTCTTAGCTGGGAAACTAAGGGAGACTCACTTGTTTTTTAATGACAGGGCCTGACCTAGTTGAGATGTTTGGGGAAAATAGATAACTCTTTAGGGAGTGAACATACAGGCCTCGTATTTCTGTTTTTCACAGGTTACAGTTTGGGAGGGTCTGGTGGAGACTCATCAGACAACATAGCACTGACTGGGGCGTGTTTGGAGCTGGATGCACTCTGGCCACCTCGGTAAGATTGGACCCCACCCTCCAGAAACAGCTGGGCTGCTGGGCAAAGGCCAGCGCTGATAGAATTTCATTGCAGAACAGTTCTGGCTAAAAAACAATAAAAATAATTTTCCTAAGAAATAAAGTAGCAACAAAAGAGAACCAGATGCAGCCCAGAGGGGCTTCATGTTGGCCCCGCGTGAAGAATGGAAAGACAGCCTTTGGGACATCTGGGCATTTCTCTTGCTTCTCATGCCATTTACCCATCCATTTCATATTCATTTCTTAGTCAAAAATCTTAGTCAGATCAGGCTTACAGAGTGAAAAACTTCATTAGGGAAGATGTAAGCTGGGTCAATTCCTTTGCCTTCCTTTAGCCGTAAACCAGTAAAGTGCTTGCTTCCAGTTTAGATCAGAGGCAGAAATGTACTTGCTCCATTTAATCCAGGTATATGATGCTAATGAAGAACTTGAAGTCCTGCTCATAATTATTCTTGTTACCACGACAGATTTTTAACTATGCTGTATACTTTCTAGGGCCCTCATTATATTTTCAAAAACATTGCTGACAATTTTCTTTTTGACAGTTATTTTTCAGACTCCTGCTATTTATTCAGGTCATTTGTGGCCTTTAGATTTTTAACTATGTAAAGTTTTGAGGTGCAATTACATCTTTTAAATGCATTTATATGTTATCTCTTTATAATGCCTAATTAAATTTATCAGGGGCAACCCACACTTGAAACATTTAAAAGGCATCTCAGAATGTGTTTTATTTGCTTAGTCTGATTGTTACTGAATTACACCTTATTTTGTGTTTTGCACTTAAGTATTTGATTTTTAAGACATTCCCCATTGTACTACTCCATGGTATGATCTAGAAAGTAACCCTACACTTAAGTAGGCAAGAAAAACAAAGGAAAGGATCCACAAGAATAGTACACTAAGGATTACCCATAGTGAGGTTACAAGATTGAAGACTAGGATTTAAGCACTGTATGAACTTGTAATAAACACATAATGCACTGAAGCATGACTTAAAATTTGGGAGGGGGTGAGTTAAGTGACTTATATTTGCATATGCAACTTCTTAGTGAAATCTTTTTTTTTTTTTTTTTTTTTTTTGAGATGGAATCTTGCTCTGTTGCCCAGGCTGGAGTGCAGTGGTGCAATCTCAGCTCACTGCAAGCTCCACCTCCTGGGTTCACGCCATTCTCCTGCCTCAGCCTCCCGAGTAGCTGGGACTACAGGCGCCTGCCACCACGCCTGGCTAATTTGTTGTATTTTTAGTAGAGATGGGGTTTCACCGTGTTAGCCAGGATAGTCTCGATCTCCTGACCTCGTGATCTGCCCACCTCGGCCTCCCAAAGCGCTGGGATTATAGGCGTGATTTAGTGAAATCTTTAATCAGACAGAGAAATTTATTTTCCTGAATCCTGCCTTCCTACCTGACATAGTTTGGCTTTATGTTCCCACCCAAATCTCATCTTGTAGCTCCCATAATTCCCATGTGTTGCAGAAGGTACCCCGTGGGAGATGATTGAATCATGGGGGAGGGTCTTGCCCATGCTGTTCTCATGATAGCAAATGGGTCTCATGAGATCTGATTTAAAAACAGGAGTTTCTCTGCACAAGCTCTCTCTTTGCCTGCTGCCATCCATGTAAGATGTGACTTGCTCCTCCTTGCCTTCCTCCACGAATGTGTGGCCTCCCAGCCATGTTGAACCATAAGTCCAATAAACCTCTTTCTTTTGTAAATTGCCCAGTCTCGGGTATGTCTTCATCAGCAGTGTGAAAACAAACTAATACAGTACCCTTCAACCCCCTTAGCATGCTGACAAAGTTCTTATGCATCAGAATTACAAACAGATCTTATGGGGAGAAACTTTTGCCTCTGTGTCATCTGTCTGTCTGAAAGTGGAACAGCATTTGGCTTCCTCTTCCATAAGTTAGACGCATGTGTGTTCTTCAAATCATAGCATCCTTACTAAGCTCCATCACACTGTCTTTAAAGATAAAACAACATAAGCTAGAAGGAAAAAGACAACTGGAGAACTAATTCTAGAAAGACAGGCAGAAACATTGAAAAGTAGAAAAAAATAACTAGATATAGACTAAAATAAGGCCTTTGATTTTTTTTTTTAAATGAGCAGATATCCACACTACTGTCATCAAGGATCATTGTCTCTGCATCACTTTGTATTGTTGAATTTTCATTACTTGGGAATTATTTCACAAGGGATACATAAAATACTCAAACATAGAATTTCTGGAGGAAGGAAGAAAATATTTAATAGCAAAAATAGTGAGCTCAAGAAACCCTAGTAATTAGAATCATAGTCTTGACAAGTCAGATTTTCACTGGTCTTCAGATACATATTTCAAGAGTTGAAAAACCTAGTGACTCATTTCTGTGACATTGGTGCCTCTGGGAGTCCAGTGAAAGCCATGGCCTCTATCCTGAAGGGTAAAAAGGACCCTAAAACAACACAATGCTTACAGTTCCAAGCAATACAAACCAATATTTCTGGACCAAGTTATTTTTTCCAGTGCTAGTTTTGCTTTTAGAAATTTAAAAAATATGTGTCTTTTGGACTTTGCCCAGTAGCTTTGGAATTACAAAACTATTTTATCAGAGAATTAATATAACTTTGCACTTTTATTCATCTACATATGAAGTAAAAACCTTTTTATATAGATTACCGTGTGCAAAGAAACATGAATTTAAATCTAACTTTTGTACTAGTATTGTAGTGACAGTTTCCATCCATTTACCCATCCTTTTCTCCAGACAGAAATAGTCTACAGAGAGGCAGTATGAAACTATAAGAATGCTATATTTAGAGTGGGAGAACCGGATTTAAAATGTTTTAAAAGTTGCAAGGCCCTCAAGGGTCATCCGGTTTACAGCACACGTTTAAGAGATGAAGACAGCTATGTTTAAAAGCAAGCCTCCAATACTGTCCTTTCCACAAAACATGCAATGGTTTGATCTTTTGACTAGCACCAACTTCTCTAGGCCTCAAATTCCTCATCTGTAAAATGAAGGAGATCACTTACAGTCTGAGAAATCTCTGGCTAATTAAACTAGAATTTTTAATTTGCTCCTTCTCTGTAGCAGTGAATTCTTATTTTTGCTGTAAGATGCAGTATTCATAAAATCAAGCTTTTAACGTTATGTGTGTCACCTTAACTCCAAAACATCCTATGAGTGTTTTCACTGCATTCGTGCAAAGAAAAAAAATGAGATAATTCCTTGTAGTTGTAACCATCATATAAAGTAACAGATTTTGATAAATACCAAAAACCTGATAATCCCCTTAAGTTCCTTGGGGAACATTGGCTAATTGTTTTTTAAAAATACAATACAAATTATTCCATTACACAAATGATTGCTCTGGAGAATTAATGTTAAGAATGGAATGTTAAGAATGGAAATACTGGCTACATTTTGTTACACATCAAGAATCAGAATATAGGATACTTAGGATGAGTTCTCTTCTTCACACTGTGAAATTATTAGGAAGCTTCAATTTACTATGAAATTTCTAGATATTTGAAACGGCTATCTTTTTTCATAGTTGAAACTCTAAGAAATGTTTGAATTAAATTACAAAGTAAAAATGATGGCAGCCATCCATTCAGTTAAAATGAAAATTATCTAAATCAAGAATTTTCAGAAGTTTATTCGATCCATAAATAATATCAAGCAGCTATTTTGTGCAATGCAATGTAGTTAGTGTCTTTGGGAGAAAATAGAGATGAAATAATACACAGACCTGGCTTGAGGAGACTAGAAACTGAAGCTGGGAAGAAAGGCATTTATGTAGCTAAACAGGAACCGTAAGTGCAGGGTGTAGCAGAGGGAGGAGAAAGGAAATGACAGGGAGAGAAAGAAAGCAAGAGAAAGTCACCTAGACCAGTGCTTTATCAACTTCAATGTGTACAGGAATCACCCAGAGATCTATTAAAATACAGATTCTGATTCAGTAGGTCTGGAGTGGGACCTGAGAATCAGCATTGCTAACAGCTGTCAGGCAATGCTAATGTTACTTATCCATGTACAGCACTTTGGGTAGCAAGAGTCTAGAAGACCAGCACTACTCAATAGAACTTTCCACAATGATAGAAATGTTCTATATCAGAGCTGTTGAATATGGTAGCCGCTAGGCACATATGGCTACCAAGCACTTGAAAAATGATAAGTGTGACCGAGAAACTGAATTTTTCAATTTGTTTAACTGTAATGAATTTAAATTTGAACAAACATGTGTGTCTAATAGCTACCCTATTGGACAGTGCAGCTCTAGACTATGCAGTTAGTTTAAAGCAAACTGAATAGGGAAGCCTCAATTTCCTACATGCTTTGAGTATATAAATTAACCTAGCTCAGAATTTCTCTATTTTGGCTAGATGATTCTTTCTTGTGGGACTGGTCATTCCATTGTAAGATATTTAGCAGCACCCCTGGCTTTTGCCCACTCGGTGCCAGTAATACACCACCCCCATGCCCCCATTGCAAAAATCAAAAATGTCTCCAAACATTGCCAAATGTTTTCCTAGGGGCAAAGTCAGTGGTGTAGATAATGCTTTTACATAAAAAGTTCTATGAGACAAATAGCAACCCTCTTAAAAATAACTCACTTATTTGTATTAGTTTTCTATTTCTGCTGTAACAAATTATCACAAAACTTCGTGACTCAGAATAACTCAAATGTATTATCTTATAATTCTAGAGGTCAGAAATCTGATGTGAGTCCTTGCTAGGCTAAAATCAAAGTGTTAGCAGGGCTGTAACACTTTCTTTAGGATCCAGGGAAGAATCAGTTTCCTTGACTTTTCCAGCTTCCAGAAGCTTCCACTGCTCATGGACCCTTCCTCTTTCTTCAAAGCCAGTGATCCAGCATAAAACCTCCCTATCTCAAGGCCTTTAACTTAATCACATCTGCAAAGTCTCTTTTGGTTCCAGGGATAAGGATGTGAGCATCTTTAGTGGTCCATATTTCTCACTCCCACTGTGTTAAAATAAAAATTACAATTGTAAATGATTTCATACCTAGAATAATTTAAGATAAAGTTTTTCCCCCCAAATCCTAGAGAACAGGGATTTTCTTCTGTGCCGAAAGTACTTTCCTACCTGAGAACATTTCATAGCATTTCTAGTCACACATAAATTCATCTAAGGAAGAACCAAGTTTTTCTACTTTTAATGTTACAGTTTTGGCACCATTCCCAAGCTTTCTTGACCCTGTTGCTATCACTAGTATAAAATTACATTTTTAATGCCCAACAAATGAGGAAATATGATTCATTTCTGAATCTTTGGGTGTTTCCTGAAATTTAAGAATTCCATTCTTATTTTATAGAGTTATATTTACTATTTTAAAAATTTTCTTTTAGATTTATCTTAAAAGTGAAGGTAGTATTTGGCTACTTGAACCCTCATCCAAAACCTTCATCAGCACCTTCCCTGTGTTTTTTAGATTTTTGCTCATATGTGCCAAGGGCTAGGGCATCTTAAGTTACAGAACACTTAGTGACAAATTGAATTGAATGTAATTAACATGCTGAAATGTTTAAAACAAATCTTTTCTTCAATCTGTTCCTATAAACTGCTCTTTAGAGTGAAAGCCTGCATCTGCTCAAAGTGACTGTGAGATGGGGGAGGATGAGTAAATAAAGCCAGATGGCATTTACACTTAAAGTTTCTTTCCCTTTTTGAGTTTGACATATAAGATTTGACTAACTGTCTTTAAAAGCTCATTTTTCCCAGCCTGTGAAGTTAAGCTTGGTGAAGTTGACAAGAGGCGATTAGGAGGAAGGCAGAAGGAGAAGGAGAAGTGGTGGCCTAAAGATAGAGTATTTGTTGACTCACGTTCCCACTACGACAAGAGTAGCAAAACTGAAAGTGAGGCTTTAACTCTTCCTCCACGCTCCTAAAGATATAAGAACTTCAGCTCACTGAAGCCCACAGAGGCAGCATGTATTAGTCTGTTCTCATGCTGCTAATAAAGACATACCCAAGACTGGGTAATTTATAAAGGAAAGAGGTTTAAGGGACTCAGTTCCATATAGCTAGGGAGGCCTCACAATCATGGTGGAAGAGCAAGGTATGTCTTATATGTAGCAGGCAAGAGACAGCATGTGCAGGGGAACTGCCCTTTATAAAACCATCAGATCTCGTGAGACTTATGCACTATCATGAGAACAGCATGGGAAAGACCCACCTCCAAGATTAATTACCTCCCACCAGGTACCTCCCATGACATGTGGGAATTGTGGCGGCCACAATTCAAGATGAGATTTGGGTGGGGACACAGCCAAACCATATCACAGCATGATTACGAAGTAGAGAGAAGAGAGAGGGCAGGTAGACTGCATTTCAGTTTTGTTTACAGGGAAATATGAAAGGTAGAAACATAAAGAAATAGAGAACTTTCTACTGAAACAAAGCCACTAACCAAATTCATTTTTTCTACAATGAGTAGTCTTAAAGGTCTTCTCCCACCCCACCTCTCCCCAAAAATAGTCCCTGCACAAGAATTCAGGACTGGACAAGATGGTACAGATACTTTTTCCCTGTTCCTCCCAGCTAAGTATAAATACAAACCCTAGAAAAAACACAAAAGGAAGCCAGAGAACTCTGAAAGGTGAACTGGTTAGAGACCCCACAACTAGAGGAATGTCACAGTGACAGTGCCTTACAACCCACAACCTCACAGAAGGTCACCCAAGCCCGGTGTTTCTAGAGCCTCAACCTAGTAGCCAGCCCAAATAGGCTCATTCCCACTCAGACCAAAGGGGAGTCCCAATAACACTACCAGGCTGGCCAGTGGTACCAGCCAGGGAAAATGGAGCAGGAGCCATGCTGATATTGTTTGGCTGTGTCCCCACCCAAATCTCATCTTGAATTGTAGTTTCCATAATCCTGCATTGTGGGGGACCTGGTGGGAGGTTATTGAATCATGGGGGTGGATACCCTCATGCTGTTCTTGTGATAGTAAGTTATCATGACATCTGATGGGTTTATAAGGGGCTTTTCCCACTTTTCTCAGCACTTCTCTCTCCTGCTGCCTTGTGAAGAAGGATGTGTTTGCTTCCCCTTCCACCATGATTGTAAGTTTCCTGAGGCCTTCCCAGCCATGTGGAACTGGCAGTCAATTAAACCTCTTTCCTTTATAAATTACCCAGTCTCAGGTATGTCTTTATTAGCAGCGTGAGACTAATACACCTGCTGACCATAAGGAGACAGGAAAGCACTCTCCTTACTCACCATGCCTAAGACTCCCTTCCTCCAATGAGAAACAGCAGATGGCTTGCAGCACTAGCAAAGGGGATCCTGCCACAAAAAAAGGCTCCACCTGGGAAGTGTTTTCCTTGGAGAGAGGGGCGGTCCTCAGCACTAGTGCCTGTCTCCAGGATATCTGTTTGTATTCCCTCTACCCCCATCAGGGGCATCATGAGGCTCTACCCAGGAGCTCCACCCCTTCAGGCAGCACCAGCAGATACCAGGAGGAACCCTAGCAGCCCCAGATAAACCAAGAGGACCAAAATAGCACCACAAAGTCTCTGAAAATGTAATTGTCATTGGATGCATAGCCCACAAAATTAGGCCAGGATTTTCTTGCTAAACCTAAATGGGATGACTGCCTACTAAAACAAAAGATTTAAATCGGACTCTGAGTCTCCTAACAGCATAGCCAAATTCCAGGATAGAATGAAAAATTACCCAACAAACCAAAAATCAGGAAAATCACAACTTGACTGTGAAATGACAACTGACACTAACCCTGAGATGAAACAGATGAAGAACTTATTGACAAAGATTTTAAAGCAGCCATCCTCAAAATGGTGTAATGAGTAATTGCAAATTATTTAGAAACAAATGAAAAAACAGAAAATCTCAGCCAAGAACTAGAAGTTACAAAAAAAGAACCACGGTACTCACAGTTCCGCAGCAAATACACTAACATTGGAACAGCATAGATAAGATTAGAATGGCCCCTGCACAAGGGTGACATGCAAAGTTGTGACGCATTCCGTATTTTTTGAGGAATTAAAAAAAGAACCAAATGGAAATTATAAAACTAAAAAGTACAACAAAGATAAACTTAGTGGGTTCAATAGTAAAATGAAGGTGACAAAGGACAGAATCAGTGAACCCGAGAACAGATCAACAGAATTCCCAAATTTACTCACTATGAACAAGAAGAAAATAGACTAAAAACTGAAAAATAACAGACCCTCAAGGACTTGTAGCACAATAACAAAATGTTCAATATTCACATCATCAGAGGTCCAGAATAGAGGGTTTGAAAAAGCATTTTTAAAATAATGGCTTAAAATTTTCTAAATTTGGCAAAAAATATAAATCTACAGATTCATCAGCTGTATAAATCTCAAACTGGATAAACCCAAAGAAATCCATACCAGGACATTTCATTATTAAAATTTTGAGAAGTGAATTGCAAAAAAAAAAAAAAAAAAGTCTTGAAAGCATTCAGAGAGCAACAACACATTACCCATTAGGGAACATCAACTCAAATAACAGCAAATTTACCTGAAACCATACAGGCTAGAAGGAAAAGGCACATTTTCCAAGTGCTGAAAAGAAAGAACTGTCATCTTCAAATTCTAAATCCAGGAAAACTATACTTCAAGAATAAAGGGAATATAGAAATATTCTTAGATGAAAGAAACAAAAAGATTGTGTTGCTAGCAGATCTTTTAAAAATGGCTAAAATAAGTTTTTTGAACAGAAAGAAAATGATGGAAGATGGAATCGTGGAGCATTAGGAAAGAAAACGGCCGGGTGTGGTGGCTCACGCTTGTAATCCCAGCACTGTGAGAGGCCGAGGCAGGCGGATCACGAGGTCAGGAGATCGAGACCACGGTGAAACCCCGTCTCTACTAAAAATACAAAAAAAATTAGCCGGGCGTGGTGGCGGGCGCCTGTAGTCCCAGCTACAGAATGGGTGAACCGAAGGGGTGAGGTTAACCGTGGCCATCCTCCAACCGGGGAGAGAAGTCTCAAAAAAAAGAAGAAAACAACAAAACAAGCTAAAATATGGCTACATACGATAGATGATCCTCCTCATGAATTTCATAAGATTTATTAGATGACTGAAACAAACATTATAACACCATCTGATACTCAAGACAATAATATTTAAAAGTGGGAAAGGTAAAAGCGTTTAAATGGAAATAAGGCTCCCATGTGTCACTCAAAGTGGTAAAATGTTGATATCAGTAGACTGTGATGTCACATTTGTATTGTAATGAGACAGCAACCAAAAGGAAAACTATTCAAAGAGGTATACTCAAAGACATAATAAATAAATCGAGGTATAATTCCAAAAGTCCTCAATATCTATTTGGGATTCTGCATATTAAATGACTCAATATAAATAAAAGTATTAAGTTGTTCATGGCAAAGTCCTAGACTAGGAGCTACCTCATTCTGAGACAGAACTAGACTGAAGCATGTTTCTGACTCTTAACTAGGAATCAGGATCACCAGAAATTCCTGGACCTTAACTGCCACATCTTTGAAATAGGAGTGGCTGGAGAAGTAGGTCTGAAAGACAACCTGGACCATACCCAGTGATAATTCTATACATTATTACAGGTTTTAATTCTTCTCATCCATCCTGTGTTATCCCTTATGATTCAGACATCTTCAAAGTGCTCTGAAAACTGTAAGAAAGTTCACAATCCAAAGAGGATATTGTATGACACACTCCAAGCTCTCACAAACCTCAGAGTAGAGCGTAGAGGAAGTGACAGAAGAAAGATACTTCAAATGTAGCATAAACCTACTGGAGCATGGACCATTTCCACTTAGAGGAATTATTCATTTCTTTCCCACCTCTGGTAGGGAACACAAATAAGCAAAGCGGAGTCAACTATTTACTGCTGTTCATTCAGCATCCTCTTAGATCAACTATAACAAATCCCTGGAACTAAAGGAACTATATGAAAATTGGCTGATGCCGATCATGGTCCACCAACTTAACATGCACTCACTTCTTCCTCAGTTTACCACGCTATCCTTTTCCAAGTCTGCATAAGTAGCAAGACAATTTGTCTTTGAGAAGTGCTAGGTCATATATGGATGGTTGGGTACAATGGACAATGAAATGCATTTAAAACAAAATATGCCTTTGCTATTTTTTTTTTTTTCAAAAGGAGTCTCGCTCTATTACCCAGGCCAGAGTGCAGTGGCATGATCTTGGCTCACTGCAACCTCTGTCACCCAGGTTGAAGCAATTCTCCTGTCTCACCTTCCCCCAGCATCTGGGATTACGGGCGTGTGCCACCACACTCAGCTAATTTTTTATTATTATTTTTAGTAGAGACGGGGTTTCACCATGTTGGCCAGGCTGGTCTCGAACTCGAGACCTCAAATGATCTGCCCACCTCAGCCTCCCAAAGTGCTGGGATTACAGGTGTGAGCCACGGCGCCCAGCCCGCTATGTCTTATAAATAAGTATAAACACCTTAATTGCACCATTTACCATAAAAGTTAAAAGGCTTGCATTTTTTATCAGTAATATGCAAGGATTTAAAAGGCTCTATACATTTCCTCAGTCTCTTACGTTCTATGGAATTATTTTTCCTAGACAGATAGTGGTGAACATACCTGGGCTAGAACATGCCAGTGTGTGCACTTGCTGGCTGAGTGTCCTGGCCCAATACCCTGAGGTTCAGTTTCTTCATTTGTGAAAAGGATATGGTAATACCTAATTTATAGCAGTGCTATAAGAACCAAATGAATTTCTGTATCTCAAACACGTGACATGTAATAAGCTTTCCACAGTAGCTATTATAATCCAGGAGCATGCTCTTTGTCAGAAACTTTACCATAGGTAACAATGGATTTGGAAACAAAGTAAAACATTTCAAGAAATCAGATTAGTAAACGTTATGGCACAAAAATACGTCAAGTTCTATGGACAAGACAGATGTTACCTCTAAAGCCAAAATTCTCCCTGCTTATGTTTGGGACTTCTAAGATCCCTGGAACTCTAGAATCAACCATCTGACTACATTGCTGGTCCATTCTCTGTCTTCTATTATATGTAGGACAATGTTAACCCTTCCCAACTTGCTGTAACGTGTTTCATTAAAAAAAGGAAAAAATCCTACTTCTTAATTTGTATAATATAATGTTGACACTGGTGATGTTTTTAAAAAACTTATTTCAAGCCATGTGTTCTTTGGGTGAAAACTTCTGATTGAAGACACATAATCATTAAGAGTATCATCTCCATAATTTTAGCCTGTGCTAGAAATGCAAGCTCATCTTTTGATTTTTAGTACCAACCCAACACATGCCAAAATGGTCAAAATATTATCTAATAAAAGTACATATTCTGATCATTGTGTGGTAGAATATTTTTTCATATTAAAACATTTTTCTTGGGTTTGACTCTTACACTCAGGAAAATAAAATGCTTCACAACAATAATACTATTATGGCTCTAACCAGTTATCAAAATACTTTTAAAACAGCTGATTTTCTTCTAGAATGAAACTTTTTAAATTAAAATGCTTTTCCACATAAAATGCATAAATATAGTCAGCAAATACAAAACATAACAAATATATCACATAAAGTAAATGAACTATATATTTACATGTAAAACCAAAGTTTCCATGGAGTGACATTGGATATATATGCTTTGAAGGCCAACTTAAGGATAAAGGAAGTTTCTAAAAATTATGATATAAAAATCCTTTATTGATGCAAAATGGATTCAGATTAACATCTTAATTCTGTAACTTAAAAAAATCTAGAATTAAGAACAAAACAAATTCTATGAATGTACATTTTCTGGTATTATATGCAGCTATCTAATTTCAAAAGTTGATATGTATTTGAAAAATGTTAAAAATTACATTGATCATATATATTATCACTTCAACAAAAGGGAGAAAAGGATAATACTACCTCTGAGAAAGGACTAAATCTTATTTAAGAATTTGATGGTCCCAATGTCACAAACAATAAATATTCCTCATAATATTCTGTCCGGCAAAAAATCTAGAGAGGAACAGAGAGAAACTAAGATGAACAGAGATGTATGGTGAACAACCTAGAATGACTCACTGGAGACTTGACAGGTCCTGAGCCACTGATGGTTCTAACACCCTTAGCTCTGTAAAAAGGCAAGGGGTAATCATTCTTGGTCTTTCTTTTTTTTTTGAGACGGAGTCTCACTCTGTCACCCAGGCTGGAGTGCAGTGGCACAATCTCGGCTCACTGCAAGCTCCGCCTCCCAGGTTCACGCCATTCTCCTGCCTCAGCCTCCCGAGTAGCTGCGACTACAGGCGCCCGCCACCACGCCCGGCTAATTTTTTGTATTTTTTAGCAGAGATGGGGTTTCACCATGTTAGCCAGGATGGTCTCGATCTCCTGACCTCGTGATCCACCCATCTCGGCCTCCCAAAGTGCTGGGATTACAGGCGTGAGCCACCGCGCCCAGCCCGTTCTTGGTCTTTAATTGAACAGACTCTGGTGAAAGAAATGGAACAGAGAATAAACTATAAGAATAAAGAACACACAATCACCTCAGCCAAAATAAACAGGTAACCTGTAAAGGGAGAATAATCAGATTGACCCTAGACTTTTCTGTAACAATGTTAAAAATCAGGGTCCAGTAAAGCAACATCTATATGAGTTCACAGGAACTGTTTTGATTCATTAATTCTATATTCCCTCTTGACATTCACATGTCTGGACAACAGGAAAATCCTCAGATAAAGGATATGTGTTGTCTTTGCATGGTGGGACTACAGGTTACTATTTTCTTTCTTTGATTCTTAGTATTTCCCAATATATCTGTACTAATCATATGTTATCTTTACAGAAGAAAATAATTTTTATTAATAATAATGCAGAGATTAAAACAGAAAAAACAAGAACTACAGAGAGCATAAGGATGGCTTACTATTCAAAGAACAGTAATTTGATTTACATCAGTTTAATTGTTCTAAAACTTTCACATAAAAAAGAAAGAGTTAACCTTTGACAAAACACACACACACACAGCTTTTCTGATTTCAGGGAAAAGCTAAAGTAGATTCATAAGAAAATTACACCACAGAAGACGGAGGCTAAGGCTTATATCCAACCCAAATAATTCTGCTTCTCATCAGTTGCTTCTTGTTTACTTGTTCTTTGGAAATAAATAATCAGTGTGTTTTTCTTTTCTTTTTTTCCCTTATGCATATTTCAGGAACATTTTTCTATTTAAACTAGGAACTAAAGTATTATTAATTTTAAATATCTGAATGTTTATAAATAGTAAGCTATTTTAAAATATTTTACTTAAATTATTTTAAAATATTAAGATATTTGTTTAAATATTTTATAATTCATTAATGCTTAAAACTATTAATAAATTAATATTAATATATTATAATTAACTATATATTAACAAATTGATAGTAATAAGTTATTGTCTAGATGCTACATTTATTAAAATTTAAATGTACTGAATTACAATTATTTTCATCATGAAGTATTAAAACAGGAAATTAATACTGAAATTAGTCTCTTGTCACATATCATGTTCAAGAAAAATCCAAAGGGAAATATAAAGCAGAATAATCTTAAAGGAAAAATACATTTTAGTAACTGCATTGAATGGAACATTCCGGTCTTTCAGAGAGATTCATTAGTTAGTGAAGTTACCTAAGCACTGTGAGGAAGTACCTTTTCTTCTGTGGACCAGAAATTCCCTGACATGAATACAACCTCCTAGGAGGCCTTGAAAATGCAAAGGGTCAGCTCTTGGAGTTGCCCTTGCTGGAAAGAACTATATTGAAGGGAAAGGGCAGGTGTGACCAGCATCCTTTCAGAAGAACTGGTGTGGTCACATAGAGAAAAATGCTCAAGGAGTCTTGTAGTTTCCATTTCAGAAGGGACAAGAGAACTACCAATCAGATGCCAGGGTAGTATTGAAACCAACCACATCATTCCATAGACTGTTCTTTTGGATAAACATAGAAATTGACCTTTTTTGTCTTAAAGCTTGAAACTTATTTTATCTGAGTTCCTTTCTTGAGAAAGGAGCTTCAGGCCTCTTAAAAAAGTATCAAAGAAGTGAAACTCACCAGATCACTGTACCAAATGCCATGCCCCTCCCTAGTTCCTATTTCTTACACATTGTGACTTTTTTTTTCCGTTCTATATAAACCCATGGTTTTAGTCAGTCAGGGAGATGGATTTAAGTCTGAGCTCCCATGTCCTCAGCTGCAGCACCCAAAAAAAGCCTTTTTCCTTGGCAATGCTTGGCATCTCAGTGATTGACTTTCTGTGCAGTGGACGGCAGGACCTAGACCAAACCCCTGGTGTTTCAGTAACAGTATAAGTTACATGATCCTAGCACCTTCTTGTACAGGAGCAGCTCATTTCACTGTGCTCACATTTCATTGACTGACATCACATTGGCATCTCAGTGATTGACTTTCAGTGCAGCAGGCAGCAGGACCTAGACCAAACCCCTGGTGTTTTAGTAACAGTATGAGTTACATGATCCTAGTACCTTCCTGGACAGGCACAGCTCATTTCACTGTGCTCATTACATTTTTTAGAAATTGAAGGTTTGTGGCAGCCCTGTATCACACAAAGATAGTGGCACCTATTCTCCAGCACCATGTGCTCACTTGATGTCTGTGTCACATCTTGGTAATCCTCACAATATTTCAAACTTTTCATTATTGTGTCTGTTATGGTGATCTGTGATCAGTGATCTTTTTGTTTTGCTTCATTTATTAAATAAAGTATTTATTTATTTATTTATTTATTTAGAGACAGGGTCTGGCTCTGTTGCCCTGACTAGAGTGCAGTGGTGTGATCTCGGTTCACTGCGACCTCTGTTTCCTGGGCTCAAAAGTGATCCTCCCACCTCAGCCTCTCGAGTAGCTGGGACTACAGGTGCCTGCCACCATGCTTGGATAATTTTTTTGCATTTTTTGGAGAGACAGGGTTTCATCATGCTGCCCAGGCTGGTCTCAAACTCCTGAGCTCAAGCTATCTGCCTGCCTTGGCTTCCCAAAGTACTGGGATTATAGGCATGAGCCACCATGCCCAGCCCAAATGTTATTTTTAGAGCAGGTTAGTTTCACAACATAACTGACCAA
This sequence comes from Hylobates moloch, assembly GCF_009828535.3. Lineage (NCBI taxonomy): Eukaryota > Metazoa > Chordata > Mammalia > Primates > Hylobatidae > Hylobates > Hylobates moloch. The sequence continues at coordinate 83,043,014 of NW_026652285.1, forward strand.
TAAGTACAGAGAGAAAATTCCACCTAGGACTTTCATAGCTGGAGAGGAGAAGTCAATGCCTGGCTTCTAAGCTTCAAAGGGTAGGCTGACTCTCTTGTGAGGGGATAATGCGGCTGGTGTGTCTTTAAGCAGAAGCCAGTGGTCATTTACCATTCCAAAAATCCTACAGCCCTTAAGAATTATACTAAATCTACTCTGCCTGTAGTCTATAAATGCAACAACAAAGCTTGGATAACACATCTGTTTATATCATGGCTTACTGAATATTTTAAGCCCATTGTTGAGACCTGCTAAGAAACAAAGATTCCTTTCAAAATATTACTGCTCACTGACAATGTACCTAGTCACCTAAGAGCTCTGATGGACATGTACAGGGATATTAATGTTGTATTCATGACTGCTAAGCCAATATACATTCTGCAGCCCATGGATCAAGGAGTAATTTCGACTTCCAAGTCTTATTTAATAAGTACATTTTGTAAAGCTAGAGCTGCCATAGATAGTGATTTCTCTGATGGATCTTGGCAAAGTTAGTTGAAAACTTTCTGGAAAGAATTCACCATTCTAGATGCCATTAAGAACATCCATGATTCATAGGAGGAGGCCAAAATATCAACATTATTAGGAGTTTATAAGAAGTTGATTCCAACCCTCATGGATGACTTTGAGGGGTTCAAGACTTCAGTGGAGGAAGTTACTGCAGATTTGGGAGAAAGAGCAAGAGAAAGAGTTAGAAGTGGCACCTGAAGATGTGGCTAAATTGCTACAATCTCATGATAAAACTTTAATGGATGAAGAGTTGCTTCTTATGGAGGAGCAAAGAAAGTGGTCTCTGGAGATAGAACATATTCTGGTTGTCATTGTTGACATGACAACAAAGGATTGAAAATATTCCATCAACTTAGTTGATAAAGCAGCATTAGGGTTTGAGAGGATTGACTCAGATTTTGAAAGAAGTTTTATTGTGGGTAAAATGCTATCAAACAGTATCACCTGCTACTGAGAAATCTTTTGTGAAAGGAAGAATCAATCAATGTGGCAAACTTCATTACTGTCTCATTTTAAGAAATTGCCACAGCCACCCCAATCTTCAGCAACCACCACTCTCATCAGCCAGCAACCATCGACATCAAGGCCAGACCTTCCACCAGCAAAGAGGTCATGATCTGTGCAGGGCACGGTGGCACACGCCTGTAATCCCAGCACTTTGAGAGGCCAAGGCAGGTGGATTGCTTGAGCCCAGGAGTTTGAGACAAGCCTGGGCAACATAGCGAGATGTCATTTCTACCCAAAATACAAAAGCCAGGCATGGTGGTGCACACCTGTGGCCCAGCTACTTGGGAGGCTGAGGTGGGAGGATTGCTTCAGCCTGGGAAGTAGAGGCTGCAATGCACCAAGATTGTGCCACTGCACTCCAGCCTGGGTGACAGAGGAAGATCCTATCTAAAAAAAAAAAAGTGGAGGATTTGAAAAAAAAATTAAGAAGCAGACTTAAGATACTTTAATTTTTTTAATTTAAGAAAAAATATTTTCAAAAGATTATGACTTAAGGCTCAGATGACTATTAGCATTTTTAAAGAAATAAGCTGTTTTAAATTAAGGTATGCACATACCTTTTTAAGACATACTACTATTGCACATTTAGTAGACTATAGTATATTACAAACATAACTATCATATGAACCAGGAAACCGAAAAATTTGTGTGACTCACTTTATTGCAATATTTGTTCTATTGCAGTGATCTGGAACCAAATCTGCAATATCTCCAAGGTATGCCTGTATCTTTCCCATATGCCTATTTCCCAATTGAGATCAGAATTAACACTTACAACACAGAAAAGGGCTGGGTGATTGTTTTAAGGGCCAGCCAGAAAGCAGAAAGCCTAGGGAGACAGTATCTCAGTCTAAAGAAAACCTAAAAGGCAGAAACCCTCGGGTGATAGGAAGTGAAGGTAGGTAGACAGAAGAATAAACGTCTGGGTTACTGAGGGCTGTGGGAGGGAGAAAGGAAAGCACAGTATCAATGCAGAAACAATGTGACTACATCACAGTTTTTAAATACTTAATAATAGAAAATAGAAAGAAAAACAACTTCTTTCTAAACACACCCTACTTTTGACCACCCAGGAGGCCAGATCTCTTTGCTGTGACCCTCTCCATCATCGAGGTGACTAGAAGTACTTCACATTACAGAATTGTGCAACTTGTGAGCTTGAACATTGCCAGGAATCTCCACCTCTCAAAGACAATTCTGATTTCTTTACAAATGCAAATATTTGATCCCTGACCCAGAGATAGAATACAAAACTTTAAAACTCTTATCTTCTCATGACAGTTTTAAAGAAAGAATTAGTAGGGGACAAAGACCTTTTGGCTGACTACAGAGTTTTCTCATTTTTTTCTTCCAAAAGCAAAGAGAGAAGAGGAAATACCAAATGAGCTTCTCTTTTCACAATAAAACCCGTTTTCAGACATTCATCATTCTGGGAACATTGAGATTTTATTAATGGAGATAGTGTTTGGATATTCAGGCTTTCATCAACTATAGAAGCTGGCATGGTCTAAATTTGAACAAACTATTGAAATACAGCCATAAGTTTCTTGCTGGAGACAGAGTCTCCATATTACAGTTTTTTCATTACTCAAACAGTGCCCAAGGAGAAGGGCTAGAGATTCCATTCTAAATGCCACCAGGATACTCTGTTCTTCCTTCTTCACCCTCCAGATGAGAAGGGTTCCTTTCAGTTCAAAGGATGCTAATCTTGCCTCTCTTGGGGCTGTCCCAAATAATAAACGGGCTGAACTTAGCTAAACAGAGCAATTGGTCAAACCTGGGAAGATCAGATTTTCAGCCTCAGAAAGCACTGTCATAGGAACAAGGTTAGGAGGTTAACAGCATTAAGCCAGTTACTCTTTAGCACATCCTATGAAGTGGTGTCATGTGTGCGATTTGTGCTATTTCCCAGAGGAGGAACTTAAACTTGAAAGTAATTGACTTGTCAAGCTCCATTCAAACTGAAGTCTGTATTCAAATCCAGATCTTTCATTATATTCCCTGACCTAGAAAACCATCTGGGATATAATAGATACCACCTATCTAGGAATCTAGCTATGTATCTATGTAGATACCTCTTGTTTATATAACTCAGATGTTGAGCTGTCTGACTCCAAAAGTGTTTTTCTGCCAGACCATGCTGCATAGAAACTACAGACTTTTAGAGCATCTGTTAGATTAAATACAGGTTTCCAACAGGTAGTATTTACCACTACTACAAGTCAGCCGAATCAGAAAGGTTCATTATCCTAAAAGAAGTTAAAATCAGTGCCAACCTGTCATAATATGCATACACACAATTTGTTTCCGAAAGTCTCTAAATGAAAGTTTTGCAAAAGTATTGATGAAAGGTATTTATATAAATATATGTATATATATACACACATATGTATCAAGTTCATTTTAATAAGTATATATATCCATTTTTAGCTTTAGATATTACAAAACTACGTAATAATCAGAGTAAACCAGCAGATAAGCCTAATTAAGTATGCCCACAAACAAAAAGCACATTCTGAATGGAACAAAGCAAGTGAAGTGGAGTTATGGAAAATAAGACTAAAGGACATGCTGCAATGTGACTTTGGAAGGACGAGAACATTACGGTAAGAGATTTCTGCTTTCCTTCTTAGGCAGTGGGGATCCATTTAAATTGTTGAGTAGGAAGATCAAAGTGGCTATTTTGTAGAATGTAGATGAAAGGTTACATGCTCAAAGAGGAGAGAACGTCTAAGAAGTTCAATTGGGTGCCTGCTATATTTTACCACAAGAAAGCTGGCTATTACCAGACCGTATGAACAAGACACATCCAAGCTTGACAAGCATCACTGACTTATTTTTGGCAGGCGATCTGGGGCAAAAAGAAGTCCCCTCATTGCTTTTTTCCTTTGGTTCCTGTCCTCAAAGGATGCCAGCATCTCAAAAGACAACTCTTCCCAGGACAAAGCAAGCTCCACACCCAAGAACTTACAAACTCCTTTGCCTGATTCTAATCCTGTTTCCCTTTGTCTTATGTAGCTGTCTCCCTAACTTTTAAACGATCTTATCATTGTGTACAGTCTGTTACACAGTTAGTCTATTTTCATACTGCTAATAAAGACATACCTGAGACTGGATAATTTATAAAGAAAAAGAGGTTTAATGAACTCACAGTTCCACATGGCTGGGGGGCCTCAACAATCATGGTAGAAGGCAAAAGGTAAATCTTACATGGTGGCAAGCAAGAGGGAGAATGAGAGCCAAGTGAAAGGGGCTTCCCCCTGTAAAACCATCAGGTCTCATGAGACTTATTCACTACCACCAGAACAGCACGGGAAAGACCCACTCCCATGATTCAATTATCTCCCACCAGGTCCCTCCCAAAACACATGGGAATTATAGGAGCTACAATTCAAGAAGAGATGTGGGTGGCGACCCAGCCAAACTATATCAGTCTTTAATAAATGTGTTTCCACAAAATGTCTAGAACAATTCTGGTTGTGAGGATAATTCTTGGTTTCCTTCTTTCCCAGGCTGAGAGTCTTATCGAGGGAGGCAGAATGCTGATACTGACATGGAAGATGCCTAGTACAGTATGCAGAGACAAGCTTCTTTTTTTATCTCTTTTCACTTCCTTTCTTCATTTAAGACTCAAGGGGGGAAAAAAAAGCTTATTTTGCTTGCTGAGATGATACTTCTGTGTTTTAGTTTTCCTGCTTCGAAATTAATGTTTTAGCTCCCGAGCTAAGTCAACTGCTAATCTCATACTCAAACCTACCCTTAGTTCTAGCCACTTGGCTTTAAAGAAACTTGAATAAAACAGATTTCACAAGTTAAAAAAAAGAATTTAATGATCAGAATGATAGTGAGGGCCCCTTTGTGCAAGCTGCATGCACATGCAGTCTAGGAGGTCTCTCATTTAAGATGCAGACATTGTCCTTAAGGATAATTTTGATGGTTTTTAAACTCCCTGTATAATTGTATTCTCTAAAGTGTGCTTATGATTCATAGTTTTTCTTTATCTTCTTTCGTTTTAAAAACAGTAATATTTATTGCTATTTTATGATCGTGAGAATAAGAAGTATGCATTGTAGAATATTTGAAAATGAATATACAACAGGCCGGGCGTGGTGGCTCATGCCTGTAATCCTAGCACTTCGGGAAGCTGAGGCAGGCAGATCACTGGAGGTAAAGAGTTGGAGACCAGCCTGACCAACATAGTGAAACCCCATGTCTACTAAAAATACAAAACTTAGCCAGGGGTGGTGGCATGTGCCTGTAATCCCAGCTACTTGGGAGGCTGAGGCAGAAGCAGCAGAAGAATCACTTGAACCCAGGAGGTGGAGGTTGTAGTGAGCCGAAATCATGCTATTGCACTCCAGCCTGGGAGACAGAGTGAGACGCTCTCTCTCTCAAAAAAAAAAAGAATATACAACAAAAAAGTATCTGTAATTCCATCTCTAGAATCTAATCTGTGAACGTATTATACAAAATGTGTACATGTGTATATACACACATACACATGTCCACATGTGTATGTACATATAACCACAATCATATATTTAGACATACTGATTTTTCTTGGAATAAATTTCTGGAATTATGAAGATGTAAATGGATATGAATGGTTTAAATTCCTTAGATGTAGATTTTAGCTATTTTTCCATATATTATCATCAAAAATGGAACACTGACTACCCTAAGAAAGAAGAAAAATTGAACAAGTGTGCCTTCTTTTCCTCTCTTGCTTATTTCTGAGTGTCTTACTTCTTTCTTCTGTCAATATAATAATAGGTTATCAAATTATCAATTTGAAAATCATGGTAATAACATGAATGACTAAAATCAAACAAATAGGTAAGTATAGTGATATAACTTTATGGTAAAATGTTAGACAGATGTTAAATTTAAAGGATAAAGGAACCTTGAGTATGATATCAATTATATAACCCTACTAGATACATTTAAATGCATGTATACACACATATAAGCATGCAATAGCCAGTATCTACTGAGGTCTGTCACATAATTGGCACTGTGCTAATAAGCTCATTGAATATACTTTCTCATGTAGTTCTTGGCAATAACCTTATGAGATAGGACTGCCTATATTTTATAAATGAGGAAATTGAGGTTCAAAGAGGTCAAGAAACTTCTCTGGGCAATGCAGCTAGGAATGACAGAGCTGGGATCTTACTCTAGATCTGGATGCCTCCAGAGGCTTTGTTCTTAGCCACTATGCTATATTGGCACAAGAAAAAAATACACTGGATGGAAGTATGTCAAAATGGTGGTGGTCAAGTTCAGAATCACTTTTGTATCCTTATTTAAATGATTCTATATGCTATAAAACATTGACATAGGATGCGATTTACTTTTATAACCAGAAATAAATTAATGAATAATTAGTATAGCATGCAAATTTTGTAATTCGGACCCAGGTGGCCTGGATCACTCAGACCCTCCGTAGGAAGACCATTATTATTATTATGCAGAAACCCTTGGGATGGCCATGATTTTTTTCCTCTTTCTTGTAGCTGAGGTGGAACAGTCTCCTAATGAGGCAGATGTCTTTTTAAATTCCTCCAGTTTCCTCTAGAGAATGCTAATTACTCCCAAACCACCCCCTAAAAAAACTCCACTGACTTTAACTAGAAATTATAAAAAAGGTATATCCAGATGTTAGCAATAAAGATAATATTTTTTAAACTTGGAAAAAATAACTGTAACAATATGCATGGAGAACTGTATGATTCATTCTTTTGGATAGGCCAAAATAAAGTCTTTTTTTTTTCTTTAAGGTTGTTGAGGGCAGATACAGCAGAATAACTAGTGCTGAGTGTATACACTGTCAATATTGTAACAACTTTGTAGTTGGAAGATAAAATAACTTCTTTTCAAATATAAGCTAAGGTATGAAAAACAAAACTTTAAAATGTTCTTGGCTGGGTGCAGCAGCTCATGGCTGTAATCCCAGCACTTTGGGAAGCCAAGGAGGGTGGATCACCTAAGGTCAGGAGTTCGAGACCAGCCTGGCTAACAAAGTGCAACCTCGTCCCTACTAAATATCCAAAAAAAAAATAAAAATTAGCCAGGTATGGTGGTACATGCCTGTAATCCCAGCTACTTGGGAGGCTGAGGCAGGAGAATCACTTGAACCTGGGAGGTGGAGGCTGCAGTGAGCCGAGATTGTGCCATTGCACTCTAGCCTAGGCGACAAGAGTGAAATTCCATCTCAAAAATAATAATAATAATAATAATAATAATAACAAAGATCTTAAGCTTTTCAGGGGCAGGGCAATACGTTTTTAATAAGACTAAGAAACACTATGTTAAGCCTGATTCTTGAGGGAGCCAACCAATATATTAGAAAGCCACATGACTAGGCTATATCTTTAAGCCTCACAGAATTGCTTTCATTGAACTGCACTTTGGTTACAGACCACCAAACTTCACTGAGAAATGATATGACATGACTTTATGGGACATGGTACTGAATGTGCCATAAAGAACGTAGAGCTCTCCAGAACATCACATCATAGCTGATGCATCCATCACAGAGCAATAATACCCAAATGAGAAATGTCTCTTTGGACTCAGAACTTAGAAGGGTTATTTCTCCTGATTTTACTTTATGGCCACCAAATCATGAACCTTATTGTGTTTTACATCTTCATTAACTGCTAGAAAGTATGTCTTTACCTGACTCCATGTCAGTTTCTTAGATTTCTTTTTCCCCTTCCCTCCTTTTTCTTGCTTATTTTAAACTCAACTTTGTCCTCTGAACTGAATGCATCTTTTTAAGCTGTCTTAAATACTTTGTTTTGAGACTGGGTCTCGCTCTGCCACCCAGGCTGTAGTACAGTGGCATGATCACAGCTCACTATAGCCTCCACCTACAGGCCTCATGCTATCCTTCCAACTCAGCCTTCCAAGTAGCTGGGACAAGAGGCACGCATCACCATGCCCAACTAACTTTTTTTTTGTAGAGATGGGGTTTTTCCATGTCATCAGGCTGGTCTCAAACTCCCGAGCTCAAGCAAACCATCCACTTTGGCCTCCCAAAGTGCTAGAATTATGGGTGTGAGCCACTGCACCCAGCCAAATCCTTTTTCTAATAAAAGATTAAGTATAAATAAACAGGCACATACTCTGTACACTTCTGTAAGACTGTTTATGCAATACTGCTATTGGACATAAAAACCACCCAACATGAATAAAACCAGTATGTTTCCTATACCAAAAAGAAAATAAATTTTCATTTATATTTTGACAGTGAGATTGAAACAATCTAAGGTCTCTCGCCCACAGGCCATTCTGCAGACACTCAGGTTACAACCTGAACCCAACAGAGCAGCTGGCTTATCTATAGGCTCATGATTACATCATGATTATGTGTTTCCATGCCACTGTGTTCAGGAAGTAAGTGGTCTGGGTATAAGATTTCTAGCCATCCTTGAGGTGAGTGGACAGAAGGAACTGTCAGGTTAGATATGCAGTATTTCAAAAACAAACAGAAGGGATGAAGGAACTGGAAGTGAAGGAACAGGCAAAGAGATATGAGATTCAGAAAAGAGTAATGTCTCTGTAGCCAAAATTAGAGAAAACTTCAGAAAGGAAGTACTAGATGATACATTCTTTAACAGATAACTAATATTCCTGGCACAAACTTTTTAAAAACTAAGCATACATTTAAATACATAGCATTCCATCCTTTAGTCTTCAACCTAACAACATCAATTCCTTTAAAACAGTATTTTTGAAAAGCTGGGTTTTTTTTCCATCTGTACTCAAAATGGTACATCTATAGTGGACACACCCTAAGATGTTCCAAAATGAGCCACACTCTTGTGTAGTCCCCCCTCTCCTGGTGTGTGAGCAGAACCTGTAACTTGCTTCTAACCATAGAATACAGTTATAGGATGCCACTCCCTTGATTAGGTTCTGTTAAATAGCAAAAGAGAAGGGGTTTTGCAGATGTAATTAAATTGACAATAAATTGCTCAAAAGGGAGATTACCCTGGGTCAGTTGGACTTACTTAAGTGAGCTCTCACAGAGGCCAGAGACTGGAAGAAGTACAGATTTCTCTCTCCCTCTCTCTCTCTCCCTCCCTCTCTCCCTCTGCCCACCCCCCGCCTCCACCCATTGCTGGCCTTGAAGATGCAAGTTGCCATGAATTCTACAGTCACAGGGAAATGAATTCTACTAGCAACCTAAGGAGCTTGAAGCAGATCCTTCCCTAGTTGAGCCTCCACATGAGAATGCAACCCAACTGGCACGCAGACTTCAGCTTGTGAGACCCTCTGCACAGAACCCAGCTAAGCATGCCTGGACTTTTAACCTATAGAGACTGAGAGATAATTCATGGGTGTGTTTTAAACCACTAAGTTTGTGACAATTCGTGATGTAGCATAGAAAACGAATACAACATCTAAAGACAGAGACAATTTGCATGGGAATTGCCTTTTAATCAACTAAGCAGAAAAAAATGTAATGGAAACTTCAGACTCCCCTCTTAACTTCTCACATCACTTAGCCAAGTTCTCCCACATTAGATGTTCCAGATACTTAAACTAAAGCAGCTGTCACCATATCCAAAATGCTTTGCCGGAGAACCATCACATGACACCATTGTGGGGGTTTCAATGCTTGCTTGCCCAAGGAAATCTGCCTCCAATAAACCAGGAAATGTTTAACCCAGACAGCCTGTAACTTCCACAATTTTCTAATCAGCCATCAGAGAGTCCTCTTTAGATAGTCATAGTGACTCAGCACACACACATCAATGCCTTCAACCCCAAAGCTGCATGTCTATGTACGTAGTTGTTCTCCCTTCACCTACTTGGGCATGAAAATCACCAAATGAGCACAGGATTGGCAAACTCTGTATAGGCCACAAAGGAGGAGGCAACGTTTCATTTCCATTTTAGCACTGAGATCAAAACACAGCCAAAGGCCAGGCTATTCAGCTGAGACTTGATTCCATAATAGCATGTTCTCTCTGCCCTGCACAAAATTATACCCTGATTATGTATTTCCATGCCACTGTGCCCAGAAGGTGGTTAGGCAGCAACAGCTCTAGCATGGGTGGAAGGTTTCGGCATCTGAATATTTGGAAAAGTAGAGAATGGGGGGAAGGGAAAGTTTGTCTCTTTTTCTGAAGCATTTTTCTGTCAACTGGAAATCAAACTTACCAATGCTTACATTATACTTTCCTGAGTGATGAATACAATGCTTTGGATGCATAGTTCAAGTAAGGTCGATAGCAATTTATCTTTTGAAATTATTTCTAATGAGAAAGCATTGGCAATTTTTTTCAACTGTTGTTATTTTTATGCACTAATTAAAATCATTATAATACTTATATATACTAGACACAGCAGAAATAGCAAATTTTCATTGTTTAAAAACACATCAGAGAATAACAATCTTCTTTTCCTTTTTTTCTTCCCTTCCTCTTTTGTTTTTACCTTTTGAAATACTAAAGGCAACAAAATAGCAAGTAATGAGCACCAGCATTGAAACTACAAGACCTAGGTTAGGGTATGGGGTCTACCAAATACTGAATTTCCTTCAGTAATTCACTTCATCTCTCTGAATCTGTTTTATCATCTCTAAAATGGGTAAAACACTGTCTGCACTATCATACCTATAATTTCATAAAAATCATCACAGATCATATGTCTACAAAGATACTGTAGTACATATAAACCAAATGTGGCCAGGCAAGTGGCCCATGCCTGTATTCTCAGCACTTTGGGAGACTGAGGTGGCAGGAATGCTTGACACCAGGAGTCCCAGACCAGCCTGGGAAACATAATGAGACCCCATCTCAACAACAACAACAATTTTTTTTTTTTTTAATTAGGCAGACGTCATGGCACTTGCCTATTGTTCTAGCTGCACACGAGGCTAAAGTGAGAGAATCCCTTGAGCCCAGGAGTTTGAAGCTGCAGTGAGCAAGGATCGCTACTGAACTCCAGCCTGTGTGACAGAGCAAAACCCTGTTTCAAAGAACAACAACAAAAAAAAACAGGCTGAGGTGGGAGGATGGCTTGAGCCCAGGAGGTTGAGGCTGCAGTGAGCTGTGATCTAGCCACTGTACTCCAGTATAGGTGACAGAGCAAGACCTTATCTCAGTTTAATTTAAAAAAATTACATGAATGTATTTTTCCTTTCAATATTCATGTTTCCTCTCATGAACTGACAAACTTTAACAGCCAGTAGTTTATTACTCTGTTCCTAAAAACATTAAAATAGTTAAAAGTAAATTACAAAATTACTGTCAGAAAAATATAGTAACATTTAATAAATGTCAGACATTGACTAAAGGGCATCACATAACTTTTCATTTGATTCTCACATGAAGGAAACCAATTATCTCTATTTTACAGATGAGGAATCTGAAGTTTCAGGAAGTTAAAGAGTAAGTAGTAAACCTGTGATAAAAAAAAATTAAGCAGGTTAATCCGGAGTCCACAATTAACCACTCAACTGTTTCAAATGCATTTTCTGGGTTGATACTCCAAGAAAAGGAGCGATGAGATGTGGTCGCAGCATATAGGTGGTCTTTGTTGTTATAAAGCAGAGAGTGTTCCTAGTGAGCCAGGAGACCCGATGTGGAGGACAAGCCCACCCACACCGCAGGGAGACCGCCACAGACAGAACCTAATGGCCAGCCACATGAAAGGCATGCCATCAGGGCAGGTTATGATGGACGTAATGCTCCCTGGAGTTGTGAAATGAAGAAGTCCTGTAGAGTTTAGAACACATCGATTGACCTACAGCCAGCTACCAAACCACATCAGAGCCTATGAGGCTGCATCTAGGTCTGCAAAGGTCCAGAAGCTACAGAGACTGCTGCTGCTTGACGGTGACTATGCAGAGAGCGGACCTGAGCAACGGAGAAAGTAACCAGAGAGCTGGAACCAAGAAATAAAAGTAGGAACTGGGGAAAAAGAGTCAATGAGACAAAAGAAAACAAAACTGAAGTAAAGCCAGAAACCAGAAATACAGTATGGCTCTAGTTCCCAAACTGTGTCCCCAGGAACCTTGGGGTGCCACAGTGAATTCAGAGGAATACTACTAGATATTTTTAATTTGAGGGCAACTAACACTTGACATCTGTCAGACACCCTCTGAAATACTAGCATGAAGTAGTTCAGCGCTTCAACATTAGATGGCATTACATTCCTTTCAATGACATCATGTCCTTGCAATATGATATCTGCTATAATAAAAAAGAAGTGTAAACATAAAGCTCAGTGTGGAACAGAAAATGAAGATGGTGGTTTCCAATCTGAGTTCAAGTTTTGAGAAGTTGTGCAGTGCCCAACAGGTGCATACATACCTTAGTAAATATGAAGAATTAGATAAAATAATAATTCTTTCTTTCAATTTATATGGTTTTGTTTTACAAAATGGCTACTAATTTATTAGGACCTATATATGTATTAAGTTGAATTAACTAATTAAGTTGAATATACTTATTAAGTTGATTTAATAAATGAAACTGTTAGATATTTCTTTTAGCTTTGGGGCACTGTAAAAAAACTGAGACAGTATGAGCACTGAACTGAGACGTCGTGGGAACATTACTTAGGGATTAAAGTTGTCTAGGGAAGATAGAAAAGTAAAGGATCTCAGCAGTGAGTTGCATATCTGTTTCCAAGGTCTTTTTATCATTATTATTATTATTATTATTATTATTATTATTATTATTATTATACTTTAAGTCCTGGGGTACATATGCAGAAAGTGCAGGTTTGTTACATAGGTATACACGTGCCATGGTGGTTTGCTGCACCCATCAACCCGTCATCCACATTAGGTATTTCTCCTAATGCTATCCCTCTCTCAGCCCCCCAACCCCCAACAGGCCCCGGTGTGTGATATTCTCCTCCCTGTGTCCATGCTTTGACATGGCAACACCACTCAATACAAAGGAGACTTGCCCCACTGAGTCCCAGAAGCATCATGGGTCCTGATCCTTGCAGTCTAGTCCTGCTCAAGACATAATAAAGATCTGCCACAACGAGGATTAATTCAGGGACTTTAGATTTCCGCATGGCAATATGATAATCTGATGAAAACAAGTTATGTATCATGTATTTTATAATAGTACCTACCAAGTACTTATATACTTGGCATCTAATACAGACGGTCCTTGACTCACAATGGTTTGATTTAGGATTTTTTGACTTTATGACAGTGTGAAAGTGAAACACACATTCCTTAGAAACTGTACTTTGGGTACCCATACAACCATTCTGTTTTTCACTTTCATTTCGGTATTCAATAAATCGATGAGATATTCAACGCTTTATTGTACAATAGACTTTGTGTTAGATATTTTGCCCAACTGTAGGCTAATGTAAGTGTTCTGAGCATGTTTAAGGTAGGCTAGGCTAAGCTATGATGTTCCAAGGTTATGTGTATTAAATGCATTTTCAACTTACAATATTTTCAATTTACGATGGGTTTATGGAGATGTAACCCCACCGCTAAGTCAGGAAACATTTGTGTAATAATCTTACTTAACATTTTGAGGTTTTACTGTTTCTGCTGTGTCTCTCATTTAACAGGCAAGGAAACTGGAGCTTGCAGCAACTGGATACATTGCTCAAGTGGACTCTGCTGGTATGCAGTAGTGTCAGGATTAGAATCCAAGAAGTTGGGACTTCAAAAGTAACACTGTTAATCACCATGCTGTCTTGTTCAGCTGTTAGGCCTTTGGATTTCTAAAGAAGTAAATATACACTAGACTTTCACATGGAACAAAGTACTTCAAAGGAGTACATATATTTAAATGTGGCCACATACATTCCTATTTTTGTTTATCTTGGTTTCTAAATCCTTAAAAAGTTTCCATCTCTTTTTAGGTTTGCTAATGTCTATCATCATGAATAAAGATAACACAAATGGTTGTAACATAGCGCCATTAAAAAAAATCCAATATTGTCATGAATGTGACAAAAGACTCCCAATCCCCTTGTGATGAGTATAAATTGGCACAAGCTTTCTGAAGAACATTTAACAATAAGTCATTATGATTCATTACTCTGTGAGGAAGGAATCATAAGAGAAATGTATCTTAATGTTATTATAATAGCAAAAAAAAAGAAAACTTAAATGTCTAGTGATTATATATTTCATCATATGAATGTACCGAACTTTGGGTAGAAAAATCACACTTTCAAAGATTACTTAATGGCATAATAAATGCTCAAGACAATCTTTTAAAGAATCTATAAAATTGTATGTATTGTATGAATTGAATAAACTATTAATTAGCAAAGAACTAGAAAGAAACAGTATATTCAATTTAATATTTTCGTTAACTATGAAAGGTAAAATTCTAAATGATTTTCTTTCCTTAATGAATATGCATTAGTTTGCTAATCAAAAAAAGAGTAAGCTGGGTGTGATGGCATGCACCTGCAGTTCTAGCTACTCAGGAGGCTGAGGCAGGAGGATCATTTAAGCCCATTGAGTTCAATTCCAGCCTGAGCAACATAGCAATACACTATCTCTTAGAAAAAAAAAAAAAAGAGGAAATGTGATGTGATTAAAATAAGATTCAGTACTTGACAAGGTAAATGCAGTCTAATACTTCATTCCCTAAACATCACCTATGTGTCAACAGCCAAGTCATACATAAAATTCATTTATACAAAGCTTTTCTGATTTTACTTCCAACAAGATAGTCTCTCTCCTCTAAATTCCCATACAGCTTTATTTGTACTTCTTTTATGGTATTTTTGTCACCTTTTGCCTTTCTCAATAATTATCTATGTATATGTGCCATCCTTCCTACCAGACTACAGGCATTGGCATGTCAGGGCCATATTTGCTTCATAATTACATCTGCCATGAGTCTGACTCCCATTCTCCCTGTATTTTAGTCATATTTGTAAGTGAATAGGGATTATACATTTTGGTATTTGTTTTCCCATCACACAACAGGCAACATGCCACCCAAGCTGAATTGGTTTGTATATAGTTACAGTGCTCTTTATGGCACCCAAGGATACAAATAGGTTTAGTGGATGGCACCCCAAAATACAGTTTTTTTCTGAGATTTTGGATAGATACAGATATATGACATAATATATATTTAATTTTATATATATAAAATAGTCCATATATCTAAAGATTGTCTGGCCTCTAGGGGGATACATTGGTCCGTGTATCCAAGATGTTTGAGCAGATGCTGAGAAACCATTTATCATTGCTACCATATAGACAATTCAAGCCTGGCTTTGGAAGACTGTATGAACATCATATTCCTGACAGTCTCATAATTCTGACAGATGACAGTTTATAGAATCCTGCTGGGATTCTACATTCATTGACTGAATGAATGACTAGAGGATGAATTTCTGGATAAATATACAAACTAATGAGTGGAATCCCCATATAGAACCTTCAGATCACCTTGTACAGACACAGAATGGGAAAACACCACGCATCATTATACAGGCCTATAAAATTAGCTAGATAACTTCAAGGAGTGACCATCCTGGGAAGGCAGCTCCAACCACTAATTACAGCAGGCCACAGGTGGCCCTTTCATGTATGTGAGCCACAGGTATATGAGAGCATTACATTCACCGCAACATGTGCCAGGCAGTATGCTAAGCACTTGAACAAATCTAATTTTCTCAACAACCTCCCCGTTTGGGAGTGAGTACTCTCCCCAGTTATAAATGGGAATAAAAGCTCAGAAAGGTCAAATGTACTACTCTAGGTCACACAGTTAATATGTCAGCAGAACTGGGTTTTGTTTTTGTTTGTTTTTTTGGTTTTTTTTGTTTTTTGAGGCGGAGTCTCGCTCTGTCGCCCAGGCTGGAGTGCAGTGGCACGATCTCGGCTCACTGCAAGCTCTGCTTCCCGGGTTCGCGCCATTCTCCTGCCTCAGCCTCCTGAGTAGCTGGGACTACAGGCGCCCGTCACCGCATCCGACTAATTTTTTGTATTTGTAGTAGAGACGGGGTTTCACCGTGTTAGCCAGGATAGTCTCAATCTCCTGACCTTGTGATCCTCCTGCCTCGGCCTCCCAAAGTGCTGGGATTACAGGCGTGAGCCACTGCACCCGGCCCAGAACTGGGTTTTTGCACACAAGGACATGTGAGTCCAACTCCCAAGCTCTTCAGATTATACCATGCTGACTCAGGAAGAAATTAAAGCCTATGAACAAGCAAATTGATTTACCCTTTTTCTACAGAAGTTTCCATGCAGACACATACAACTGTATTAGGTTAATGCAAAAATAAACAAACATTGTTGCTCCATCCTCATTCTTGGGGGAAACAAATGGTTTCTCCTCAGGATAATATAAAATCATATGCCTACGTGAAAAATTCTTAGATACCCCATAATTTCTCAAGATACCTTTTAGTAGATCAGGTGATTCTCAGACATTAATTTACAGGTGACAAATTTTCCTAGGGTGATAAAACTAATTAGTGTGGATGTTTCAAATATTTTGAGAGGAAAGTCTGTTTAGTGTGAAACAATCTATTTTCTTTGATAGCTCTTCAAGAGCCAAGAATTTTGTCCTAGTGGTTTTGTGTTTTGTTTTTCCCTAACTGTCCTTTCCTTTCCTTTTCCCTTCTGATCCTCTCTCCTGTAAAGCAAGTGTGCAAACTCACATGCCTGGGGCAGTCACGGATACTCACAGTACCAAAAATGTACCCATTTCAGTGGAAAAGGTGAAAAGGGTTTTAAAATTGAGCAAGGACAGGTTGAATGCCACGTAATTTAAACCAAAGCCAGCAACTCCTCACACGGTCAATTGTCAAGGTTTGTGTGACGTAAGTACTGATGCCTGAATCCCAACACAAAGATTCTGCTTCAATAGTCTGGGCTCAGGCCCAAAAATCAGCCTTTAAACAAGCATCCCAGGTGACTCAGATGCAATGTGGCCCTTGGACCACACCTGGAGAAACACTGACGTAGCGAAGTCCTTCATGGTACAGATAAAGAAGTTGTCGTAAAGGTTAAGTGGATTGCCCAAAGTCAATCCGCTTAACCAACTTGGAAGTGGCAAATCTGGAATCAGAATACAGCTAACGCCTTTGCAACTACACTACATCACATTTTTTACTTAGCATTCCACACTTTTTTTTTTTTTTAATTTGGGTCACTGCTCTATAAGTAGCAGCTGCAAAAACATTCATAGCTTACATTTGTGTGGCACTTCCTATAAAAAGAGCTCTCACATTCATTATCCAATATGATCCTCACAAAAATATATTTTCTGTATTTGGCAGATGAAGGGGCTGAAATTGAGAGAGATTAAGATTCTTGCTCAAAGTTATACTCAATTTGGGACAAAGTAGGACTTAATGAGTCCTGATAACTAGTAAACACTCAAATGTTAACCGTTATTATTATATTTTCTTTTTAGAAACTCTCAAAACTAAAAATATTGACCTAGGAAAAGTTAAGAAAAGTAGGAAAAATTGAAAACAAAACTGAAAACAGCCAAACTGCATGCAATAAAGTTTATTATATATTAGAATACATTTGATTTGATTCAAAAATGAATAAAATCTTTTTTATAAAATTTAGCTGTAAAATAAGGCCAAGGAAAAGTAAATGTGAGAGGAAAAATAACTCACAATAGTAGATGGTTTAGTTACTGCAATTTGATATGTTAAAAAACTAATCAATAAGTTAAGCCTTGACTGGGTAACATACACAAAGATTTTATTCTTATGAAAATTTTAGCTATACCTGAAAATTGTAGCAAACTAGAAATATTTTAACTGTGCTATATGTTGAAGGGATTAAAGTGAATTAATAATATATTGTCTAGAAATGTCTTCTCAATAAAAATCAATGTTACTGTAATTCTGATTTAAATATCCATATTTACAAAGATAGTATAAAAATGTCCTCAAAGTCTAATCAAAACAATGGGTCAAAATGTCCCATGATCTCAATAAGCTTCCTAGTAATAAAGCTACATCTGTTACTACTAAAGTTATAAATCAGTTAACTGCAGGACAATACATTGAACATGTAATATTTTATAATTTAATGGTAGTAAATCAGTTATAGTATAGATACAGCAATACATAGAAATGAATATTTTTTGTTTCTGCTTCTAATTTTAATGCTTTTTAAATTTACACATGCTTTCAGACAGATTTCTTGCCTTAAAAGTATTAATACGGCCGGGCGCGATGGCTCACGCTTGTAATCCCAGCACTTTGGGAGGCTGAGGCGGGTGGATCACGAGGTCAGGAGATCGAGACCACGGTGAAACCCCGTCTCTACTAAAAAAATGCAAAGAATTGGCCGGGCGTGGTGGCGGGCGCCTGTAGTCCCAGCTACTCGGAGAGGCTGAGGCAGGAGAATGGCGTGAACCCGGGAGGCGGAGCTTGCAGTGAGCCGAGATCACGCCACTGTGCTCCAGCCTGGGTGACAGAGCGAGACTCCGTCTCAAAAAAAAAACAAAAAAAAAAAGTATTAATACTAATTTAGATTGAACTGAAGCATTAAGAAATTCCACGAAGGAATTCTATTAATGTTACTATCTCACTATGCTAATATAATAACATAACTACAGTTAGAATTACTCAAATTTTGTTTCTATAGCATGCTCTGCCACTGTAAATAAGTAGTTCTCATATATTGGTACTCTAGAATATATGTATGGTGCCTTAGAAATAGTGTTTTTAATTAAAACATCTTCACTTTTCTTCTAGAACATTAGAATTTGCCAAATTAAACAAAGCCAGTGCTCTACTCTCTACCATCTGATCGTTTCATACACACTTTTTAAAGAATGTCTAAATACAGCCTCTTTTGCTTTAGTTCAGAAACTCACTGATTCCAGCTCCTCAATTTATAGCTTGGCCTCTCCTCTCAGACTGGACCAATATACAAAGGAGTACCACGTGCTTGGCAAGGTTAGCAACCCCAATCCCTTCAGCATAAAATGGTGAATCACTTGCTGGCTACAGCAAAAGCTTCTTGACTGTTCACTTCATCCATCTTTTCTGCATGTTCCTTAAAGCTAGGCTCCTAAGTGGCTACCTTCTCTCTCCCAAGAGAAAGGAAAATAACTTGAGTGAATGAGTTCATGCCTGCAATATAAATATGAGAAGCTTTTTGAAGCACAGAAATACCTGTTTAGAATGAACTCATGGAAAACCCAACTTAAAATGCAGTGTTCTTTGTGTCAACAAAAGTCTACTTGGGCAGAATAAATAAGTGAAGCCATGAATTTCCAGTCTCCCAATGCCAGATTAAATCCCATTTCTTCAAAAAGACCCTGTTATTGCTGTGTCACCCTATTAGAACTTCATATTTGCTTTGGATCATTATAATAACTCCTCTATGGGTGCAGGAGCCCTTCCAGGGTTTAAGTAAAGCCATGACCACATTCAGTCTAGACACTATCATCTTCACTAAAACACATGGACAGAAAGTAGCTTCTCAGAGGCACAGGCTCTAGTTAGGCCTCAAAGAAAAAAATATCAAAGGTATCAACAGAAGAAAAAAATTATTTATATGAAAAAACAAATTTCATTAAAATGCTTCTTTCAAAGAGCATGAGAAAGACCATGTAACAGAAGAGAAAAATTCAATTTTGACATAGAAGTATACAACATTACCTGTTCATAAGCAAGCAAAATTTCTGAGAAAACAAGATTCTATAAACTGAATACAACCCTTTATTTCAAGGCAACTCAGAATAAAATGCAGAAATAGTAAATAAGTGAAACTTCTCGTGTAGTTAAATTGAACTCCAGGATAATATGGAAGCCTGTAAGACAAAGGAGAAAATCCATGTAATAGAGAATTGACTGCTATCTAAAATGCTGTATTTCCCAGCCAATAATGTGTGTGTGTGTGTGTGTGTGTGTGTGTGTGTGTGTGTTATAGTTGCCAGATAAAACACAAGATACCCAGTTAAATTTTAATTTCAAATAAAAAAGAAGTATTTTTTTTAGTATAAGTATATTCCATGCAATTATTTTTATTGGCTAAATTCGGCAATTCATGTGTGTGCCTCCTACGTTCATTCTCATTTTTTCAATCTGTATCAGGAAATCAGAAATGATGCTTCGAGTTGCAAAGAGCGTAAACCCCTGAAAAATAGAACTACACATTTCCATATGAAACAGCTGCCTGTGAATTCTACTGCTGTAACAATAACAAAAAACAACTGAAGACATTCTGAAACCTCAACCAGGCCATTACAGACTATAAAATGCCATAGAAAATTATATTCCCATTATGTGTCAGGTATAGGTGTCGACCTTTTCTGGCAATGATCTTTCAGATCCTGAAACACATACACATCACTGTCAATCCCTTCTTCTTCTCCATAGGATGTTAATCTGACATACAGAAATGAATCCCTTTCCACCGGATGTGGTGGCTCACGCCTGTAGTCCAGCACTTTGGGAGGCCAAGGCAGGCGGATCACCTGAGGTTGGGAGTTCGAGACCACCCTGACCAACATGGAGAAACCCCGTCTCTACTAAAAATACAAAAAATTAGCTGGGTGTGGTGGCCTGTAATCCCAGCTGCTCGGGAGGTTGAGGCAGCAGAATCACTTGAACCCAGGAGGCGGAGGTTGTGGTGAGCCGGAGATTGTGCCATTGCACTCCAGCCTGGGCAACAAGAGCGAAACTCCATCTCAAAAAAAAAAAAGAAAAAGAAATTAATCCCTTTCCTTATAGGTCAGCAACCATTCAAAACCCATTTACTTCATAACCAGTTTGATGATGTCAAATTGCTATCTCTAGTCAATTAAGAAAGTGAATACTGGGCCGGGCTTGGTGGCTCCCAGCACTTTGGGAGGCTGAGGTGGGCGGATCACCTGAGGTTGTGAGTTCTAGACCAGCCTGACCAACATGGAGAAACCCCATCTCTACTAAAACTGCAAAATCAGCCGGGCATGGTGGCGCATGCCTATAGTCCCAGCTACTCGGGATGCTGAGGCAGGAGAATTTCTTGAACCCGGGAGGCAGAGGTTGCGGTGAACCAAGATCACGCCACTGCACTCCAGCCTGGGCAACAAGAGCGAAATTCCGTCTCAAAAAAAAAAAAAAAAAAGTGAATATTATGCCACTGCAAAATGCAACCAAAAAGTTATAAGTAAATATTGTCTGACAATTCTGGAAGCTCCCCTTTCCACTCTAAGGATTTATACAAGATGTACATGCCTAACAACGGCTATTGTCATAGCTAAGTGACATACTAATTACAATATAAGTAATTGACTATTTCATTCAATTCAGGGTATAAAGAATATCTAATAGAAATAATTCGTTTGCCTAGACTTACTTAGCAAACTTCTATACATCATCTAAGATGAAATTCCAACATCAATTTCATCTTGAAGTCTTTTCCAGACATTGCCCGGTGAAATACAGCATTCACATAGCACTTTGCCTATTTTGTCATATTATATTGTGTTTATTTACCATACTATATTGCAGTTATTTAAATTATCTGTCATTATCTACTATAATGAGCGCTTCTTGAAAGCAGGATACATATTTTTGTTGATCTTTGCAGTCATACTCATTAACAGAGAGTCTAGAAGACTTCAAAGCATGTTTGCTGGCAAAATAAACTATTATTAACAAGTTTGAAAAAAAATTCTGATGGTAGTTTCTTTTGCTGTGCAGAAGCTCTTTAGTTTAATTAGATCCCATTTGTCAATTTTGGCTTTTGTTGCCATTGCTTTTGGTGTTTTAGACATGAAGTACTTGCCCATGCCTATGTCCTGAATGGTATTGCCTAGGTTTTCTTCTAGGGTTTTTATGGTTTTAGGTCTAACATTTAAGTCTTTAATCCATCTTGAATTAATTTTTGTATAAGGTGTAAGGAAGGGATCCAGTTTCAGCTTTCTGTATATGGCTAGCCAGTTTTCCCAGCACCATTTATCAAATAGGGAATCATTTCCCCATTTCTTGTTTTTGTCAGGTTTGTCAAAGATCAGATGGTTGTAGATATGCAGCATTATTTCTGAGGGCTCTGTTCTGTTCCATTGGTCTATATCTCTGTTTTGGTACCAGTACCATGCTGTTTTGGTTACTGTAGCCTTGTAGTATAGTTTGAAGTCAGGTAGCGTGATGCCTCCAGCTTTGTTCTTTTGGCTTAGGATTGACTTGGCAATGTGGGAAGTTTGCACTGGAACTTAGCCTTTAAAAAAGTCCTGCGAGGCAGGAGTTATAGCTGCTTAATTATAACAACCTTATGGCAAATATCCCTTTGAATGGGACCCACTATTAAATTGCATTGAATTTTCGGCTACCTGGGTATATTACTATTGTAATTAGGCAACCTGTAAAACTCTCAATCCAGAATAAGAGATATATTTCATGTAGTCATTCAACAAATATCTAGAGTGCCAGGCCCTATTCTAGGTGCTGGGAAGTAAAATAAAGCCCTGGCATCATAGAACAGCCATGATGATTCTTCACAGAGATTCATGAGGTAGCAGTGAGAGATTAGGAGTTATTAATAAATATCATTTTCTTCGTAAGTAAATGACGATGAATCCCAGACTAAAAGATTCATAGGTAGTCACACTGTGAAGCTAAGACTGGCTAGAGAACAGCAATCAGGTCTCATGACCCCAGCCATTTCCCATTTCTTCCATACATGCCAGACATGGCCCTTCACTGCTGATCAAAAGGAAACAGAATAACAGAATGGTGCCCTAGCTCAGGAGTTCGAAACTCCCAGGCCATGGACCAATATCAGTCCATGGCCTGTTAGGAATCGGGCCGCACAGCAGGAGGTGAGCAGCAGATGAGCAAGCATTACTGCTTGAGCTCTGCCTCCTGCCAGATCAGTGGCGGCATTAGATTCTCATAGGAGTGTGAACCCTACTGTGATTTGCAGATGTGAGGGATGTAGATTGCATGATTCTTATAAGAATCTAACTAGTGCCTGACGATCTGAGATGGAACATTTCATCCCCAAACCATCCCCCTTCCTCCAACCCATCTGTGGAAAAATCGTCTTCCATGAAAGTGATTCCTGGGGCCAAAAATGTTGGGGACCACTGCCCTAGATGATGTCTGGGCTTTCAGCTGTGCCTTAAGTACTGCAGGTCCATCTGAAGGAGCTCATGACTTTCCTATAGACATTGACAAAGTAGCCTGTTACATTCCAAAGTTCTTTTTAATAGTCAACACCATTTAACCATCCTGAAGAGTTAGCAGGTCAAAACAGGAAATGTGATGCTAACAGGATTTTTCATACACAGGACTGAGGCTCGACAAGTAGGGTGTAGGCAAAGCTGCAGTAAAAGCAAAGGCCATTCATTTGGGATAAAAATTTACAGAGTATAATTCGAGCCACCAGCTGCTGGAACACAATAGCAATTTCATATTACGTCATAGAAATGAAGCACCATCTCAAACATCAAATTATACGTGGACTTGGTGTGTAGGCAGATGTGAATGGATGTGGGTGTGTCAAAAAAGAGAAAGAGAAAGAAAAAGGAGGGGAATTCTCATGAGGACACAACCTAAAAGTAATGATAATACTTGGTACCATTAAGTGTTTTCTGTAAGCCACATGTATGTGCTTTACATAAATCAGTTCATCTAATGCTCACAACCACTTGAGAAAGGCCCTACGATTCTTACTTTATTAATTCTGAAACCAAGACTCAGAGAGGTTAAGTCAGTTATTTGGGATTATGGAACTCGTAAGCGAGGAGACAGGATTTGAACTTCAAACTCTGGCCTATCTTACTCCAAATCTAAACTCTCAACCCCTAGGCAACAGTGATTCTCAGTGGTCGCCACAATTCATTTAAGAAATCTTTGCATCATTTATTACCTTTAACGACAAGGAAAAGTAAATGACTTTCCAACATTCATATTTGGATGAACAAGAGTCTCGGCCAGACAAGGCCTGAATCACTCTCAACAGACCTAAAATAAGAGCTTCATGTTCTGGTTCCTCTGTCCACACTTCAAAAGGAACTCTGTTAGGTTCATGTGGTATTTTTGGTTTCTGTTTCTGTTTAAACATTTCTTCGGAGAAAAAATATTTGAATGGAGATGGGCAACAAAAGGGTATAAAGAGCTGGTGTTTGAAAGTTGTTTTCTGTTTTGACCCAAGCCCAGGGTGTGGGGTCTGGGAAGCACTGTAGGACTTTTGCAAGGACTGTCTCCTGGCCACCACCCATGGTGCCAAGCAGCCTAGTGGCTGGCCAGACAATCGAGGCTCTCATGGATATTCTCTCAGGTTCTTCCTCAAAGAGGCCTTTACAGGGATGCCACTGGGATCTCAGGACACGTGGGGTAGCTTTAGTTCCTCTTCAGAGTAACAGAATGTGTAGCTGGTCACCTGTGGCCAGGGAATAAGAGACTCTGTGTCCACTCCCTGCCCCTAGCAAGAGGACCAATTGAGAAGTCTTCCCTTCCTGCCACATGGCTCTCCACAGGAAAGTAAAGCCCCCAGATTCATCTCTTTGAGAGGTTCCTTTATACACTTGCCACTCCCTTTAATGGAGGATAGTGCATCTAAAAGCTTATTTTTAGAGAAGGTAATGGCTGGTCTGAGTGCAGGGAGGTGTACAACTAATTGATTATAACCAATTACAGATTTCTTTGTTCCTTCTCCACTCCCACTGTTCTATTTGACTAGCCTTAAAAAATAAAAAAGAAGGTGGGATGCACCGTTTATACAAAGAAGAATCATAGTCCCTTATTTTTGTCCCAATCTTCTTTCAAATTTTCCTCTAGAAAGCTCTACATGGTTGATTCACAGTAGTTACTGTCCTTATAATTTTATTTATAGAATAAATAGAATCCTAAATAATCTTGGAAATCAAATTGGTCACCTTATCCTACAGAAAAAATTAACACACAGGGAAAGTAACTTGTCCAGAATCATCCAGATAGTTTTTGTCAAAGAGTAGATTCCAGAGGTGCCCTGACTCATTGAATATAAGTGAACACACACACAAACACACACACACACACACAGAGTGAGAGAGAGAGGAGAGGAGAGAGAGAGAGAGCACAAACTTAATATAAAAACCAAGTGGAATGAAAAATTGTAACATAATGCTGTTGTCAAGAAAGCTAACAGGATGCTAATATATGTGAAAAGCTACTGTATGTGATGCTAATAATGTATAAGCAATTCAGTTTCAGATGACTTTTTTCAAGGTTTCATTAGGGAGGGAGATTACCAATTGGTTATAAGAAGACTTATTCAAGGAAACTCTTTCTGTGAGAACCAGTTACCCTCACAGCCACAATGTTTACACCTAATCCTGGCTAGCCACATAAATACATGGCTGAAGTTCCCAAAAAAGATGAAGATGGAAAGTGTGGATGGGACTGAACAAGGCAGGGGCAGTAAAAACAGCACCTTAGTGGAAGTCAGGAAACTTGGATCCTGGCTTGGATCGTGAGCTAACTAAGACCTGAAGTTCTCAATTAAGCTGGGGGTCTCGGTCTCTTCATTTGTAAGATGTGGGAGTTGGGTGATGTAATTTTTAGGGATCCTTTCAAGTTCTAAGAATTCTAAATCTGGACCAACTCCAGCCTAAAAAAAAAAAAAACCTTTACCAATTATACACAGTAATACAAGTCCAGTGTTGAGAGCTGCATTTGAAAAGCTAAAAGAGAACCTAGAAAAAATATTGGCTGGGCATGGTGGCTCACACCTGTAATCTCAACACTATGGGAGGCTGAGGTGGGCAGATCACTTGAGCTCATGAGTTCAAGACCAGCCTGGGCAACGTGGTGAAACCCCGGCTCTAAAACAAAAAAAGAACAGAGAGCAGAGCCTCGGAGGAGTGTGACCATACATCCTAGGTTGCCCTAAACAGTCTTGATTTACTCCTGTTATCCCAGATTCCCGACAGTTAGTGCCTGTTTTCACTCCCAAAAGCGTCTCAGTTTGGATGATACATTATGTGAGGACTCTGCCTATAAGGAATTGGTGTCCATTTGATCTTGGGGAACCCTTCACCATCTCCCATCTCCCACACACAGAAGCTCAAACTTCTCAGTATGTTATAAAGGTTTTGACCCTCTTGTAAAAACTCCATCCAGCATATCCACTAGATGCTAATCACACCTGACTACTTTCAGTTCCTCAAAGGTGATCATCATTGTTCATGAACTGGTCACCTTCTCCTCCACCCAATGCTACAGTAAGGCAAGCTCCTCTACATCCAGCAAGACTCAGCTCAAGATTGCGTCCTCTGGGAGCCCCTCCCATCCGTCCACTCGTCATCACTCTCTGCCCATACCTCTACTAGCACATGAACCCGAGTGCTTTGCAGCTCTTTTTTTAGTCTCCTCTACTACATCATAAGCTCTGTAAAGAACTTTTTCTTTTATCCCTTAGCACACAATTAGCACTCAATAACATGTTTGTTGAAGTAAACTGAAAAGAGAAGCACATATAGATTTGCTAATAGGATAGTAGCCAAATTAAATCTTTCATCAGAGTGAACAAGAAAACAATGGTCTTAAACTTATCTGACTCCCGCCACTTTTGTCACCAGTGGTGACAGTCACCATGGTATGTGAAGAGTCAGTGTCCTGTGGCCAAAAGGCATGGTCTACAAGAATCTGACAGCTGATTTCCAGTTCTGCCACTTACAAAAAGAATGATCTTAGACAAGTTATTTATCCTATCCTAATTCAGTTCCCTCAACGTAAAATGAGGAAAATTTAACTCCTTGATGTAAGATTATAAACAACACAGGAAGAGTAGGGCTGCATACTGACCCTAGTACAAAGAATGTAAGACATAAGGAGTAATTTAGCTTCCATGGTGATCGTTTCCAACCAGAACAAACTAGAAAAACAGTGTCTCCCTCTTCTTCCCCAAAGAGGTGAGCCACACCTGGATTCATTTTACTTTATGTCCCTCCCCAGGACTCAGATGTAAAAACTTCACATCTTAACCATGATTTTCTCTTTTCAAATTCTGGATTTCCTCCTTTCTAAGTATCCTGGACAGAAGTGTCATCACAAAGAATACAGCCAAAAAGGAAAGGACTTATAATTCAAGACATGCCATGGTCAAATAAGGAAGAACATCTTGACGG
This sequence comes from Hylobates moloch, assembly GCF_009828535.3. Lineage (NCBI taxonomy): Eukaryota > Metazoa > Chordata > Mammalia > Primates > Hylobatidae > Hylobates > Hylobates moloch. Next base: position 83,070,118 of record NW_026652285.1, read on the forward strand.
CCACTCTGACTCAATAGTGGAAACGACTCAGAAGGAATTCTTGGTAAAATGTCAAGCAGGGAGACTTCAAGCCTAGGGAGGGATTACATGACTTCATGCTAGGGCAATGAACCTTCAAGTTAACTATACCTTGAACAAAATCCTCCCTCAATCAGAAGCCATCAGCTGCAACACGAAACAGTGGAAAAGGGTGGATGAAATGAGAGTCATCAGAAGCAAAAGGAAGACAAGATTACTCCCTCAAAAGCTTTCTCTGCCCAGGGAAACAAAGCCCAGCCAGCAAAGCTAGGCAGTTTCAACAGAAACAAATGAGATCACAGTGTTTCAATTTAATAGCACACACTGCTTGCTGTTCAAATGTTATAACTAAATACAGCATGTGCTGCTAGTTGTTTTGATTAAAGGGAAGTAGAATAACATGGAGGGGAAAAAAACATGGGTTCTGAAACCCAAGTGCCCAACCTTGAATCCCAGCTCCTGACCTTGAATCCCCATTCCTATACTTCCTAGCTGTGTGGCTGTGGGAGAGTTACCTAACCTCTCCTTACATCAGTTTTTATCATCTGGAAAATAAGGATAACAAATCAATAACAGTACCTATACTCCACAGGGCTGTAATTTACAAATACTAATTTCTAAGGTAGCACATGATTTATGCCAGGTAAGTATTTCACAACTAAAAATAATTATTAAGATCCAGTACTCACTCAAAAGCAGCTTAATAAAAGATCATGCTTAAAAACCAGCCATTGGTATTGCCCATCATTAATCTCAAAGATGCCTTTATTTTAATATAAGTTGACTCATAGGAATTCAGTTGCTGACCAACAAATTCTTCTCTTGATCATGAAGACTGAATAGGTCTAAAACCCAGGGATCATTTTGATGAAGTGAAAATGGAAACGGAGTAATCATTCCCAGAATAAATGGAAGTAAAACAGACATATTATTTACTGAGCACCCATTGTAGCCAGGCGTTTTCCAGGCTATTGTATTTTAGAAGGCATGGAACATAAAGGTGTCGCTAGATTTGGTTGCCACATAGCTGAATAAAGTGGCATTTACTGTAGTGAATTCACTATGGCTCTGGTCTTCAGTTTTGAAGGCAGAGAAACTTGGTTTTGTCATCACATGCATTCCCTCAGCATTTATTGACTACCTACTTTGTACCAGATAGCCATGACAGGAAATGTAGCAACGTGGAGAAAACAAACAATCATTACAATCCTGCCTGCCCTCACAAACCTGGCGATCTGGCAGTGAAGACAAATACTAAAAACCAAATGTACACAAACTAAAGTAAAATAACCAGATTATCAATGGACTAATTTACAAAGAGAAGAACTTCGAGTAGACCAGAATTCTTGTTCCTACTGAAGTGGGAGATCAGCAGGACTTGTTTTCACAACCTGCTTATCAAAACAGGATGTAGCAAAGAAACCAATCCAAACCAGCAAGGACCAGGAATCATAATACATTTGCATTAGACATTCCTACCAGCACCACGACGGTTTACAAATGCAATGGCAATGACTTGGAAGTTAACCTTACATGGTTTCAGGAACTCCCCACCCCTTTTCCAGGAAGTTCATGAATAACCTGTTTAATTATATTTAGCATTAAGAGTGGGGGCCCAGGCATGGTGGCTTATGCCTGCAATCCCAGCATTTTGGGAGGCCAAGGCAGGAAGATCACTTGAACCCAGAAGCTCAAGACCAACCTGGGCAACATGACAAAACCCCATCTCTACAAAAAAAAAAAAAAAAAGAAAAGAAAAGAAAAGAAAAGAAAAATCTGGGTAGCTGGGTGTGGTGGTATGCACCTGTAATCTCAGCTAATTGAGAGGCTGAGGTGGGAGAACTGCTTGAGCCTAGGAGGTCCAGGCTACAATGAGCCAAGATCATGCCACTGCACTCCAGCCTGGGTGATACAGCAAGACCCTGTCTCAAAGAAAACGAAAAAAGAATGGGTATAAATATAACTAGCCGGCAATCCATTAGTGCTGTTCTGTGCTACCCTGCCTATGAGACAGCCCTGCTCTGCCTATGGAGCGGTCATTTTGCTGTACACTGTTACCCTAACAAAGTTGCTTTCTTTCACTGTTGGTTCACTTTTGAATTCCTTCCTGGGCAGAGCCAAGAACTCTCCCAGGCTGAGCCCCAATTTTGGGGTTCGCCTACATTACAGCAAGACCAACCCATGTCTCCCATGTTACCATGCCTATCTCAGGATGGACACTTACAATTCAAATAGGGGAGCATATTGTAGGAATGGCATTAGGCACCACGCCTTGAAAAACATCTGTTAGGATTCTGACTTCCCCATTCTAAACTTTCCAACCACTCCCTGCCCACATCCTGCCCATTCTCTTATTCTCGCTACTTTTCTCAAAAAGGCTACGGTCCATTTAATTTCTGTTTCCTATATTACAATTGTATTCCCATCTTTCTTCACCAAATACCTTCACCTATCACCGTGATGGGGTTTTCCATGTTCTAAAACTTCTCCCATCTCACAGCTTTAAAAATCATGCTCTTTATTCCAGAGATGTCAACTGCATTCGATCTTTGTGGAGTATACTAGTTTAAATATTATTTCTGTTATTTTAAAGTTAGTGGTTGTGTAGTGGTAGTAGTTGGACATGGGACAGTGGCATTTAGGGCAGATGTACACTGAAACACTAGCTCCTATAGCCTCAAAATGATTATTTCAGCCTGAAAAACAACCCAATGAGGCACAAAAGTATGTGAATCATTCAGTACATCACACACTGGAATACACAAGATATTATACAAAGGTCAAAATTAAAACAAGAACTTGGCAGGTTAATAGTCCAAGTTCAGTAGTCATTTGCTGCTGGCAATTCTGCAAACTATGAGTAGCACTTGTCGTAATAGAAAAAGTTCATGCATATAAACAATGTCAACCAACATTTAGATCATCGGCAAATAAACATTTGAGTCAATACAGAAAAAAAGTCTCATGTTATTTAATGTCTCATGTTTTATTTCATACAAAAATAGCATCCATGGTAAACGAAGATGTGTTTCATCCACATAATGGAAAATATGGCCTTGTGGCACAGGTGTGCTTAAGGTCCTGTTAATAAACACACAGAGAAACCATTTTTGTAGTTCTACTAATCTTCATTGGATGGAATAAGACAGTCTCATATCTGAGGTGATGGGGTCCTCAGTGTTTCAGTTAGTTAGGCAGGGTTTTAGGTATGTCAATAATCCCAAGGCTTAGCTGCTATTCTCACAGGTCTGCATGTGGGTCAACAATGAGTATAGCTGAAAATGATGTCCATGATGCATTCACCCTAACCAAAACAGACGAGACCTATGCATCGATCTGAATACTACTTTATATAATGATCATTAGGACCCTGTCTCCTTCCAGTGGCTAAAATTAAGGTAATTCTCAGAGTTTCAGAGGAGCCACATAATCCCATGTTACAGTCACTCAAAAATGCTATACAAATTGGAGCACAGAGAATTACAGGAACTTCCCATTGAACTTCTGTGGGGAAAGAGGAGGTGATAAAATGGTTTTTCTCAGTTTCCACAGGGAAAGATGAAATGATAAAAGGTTTTCAAAAAAGATTTTTTAATGTGATCAAATGTTAACCTGAATATAGTCTATGGAGAATGTGTAATTCCATTGGGTAATTATTTTTAAAAATTCTCACTCTAAGCTCCAAAGGAAATGTCCGTATCTGTCCTTTTCATGGGTTTATCTCCAGGAGCCAGCACAGAGCGTAGAACATAGTAGGTGCTCTTTAACTACCTTCTACACACGTAAGTGAATATATTCTTCTTGATCACTACTATGAATTTTTCATCCAAGAAAAACAATGCTTATTTAAAAGTAGAAGGTATTTGAGTCTACAAATCTTGCTCTTCACCTTGAAATATGAATTAACCTCCATTACTACAAATAGAAAATTAATAGAAAAGAGGGAAGTTTTCATGAAGATGACTGTCAGAGAATATCATTAATTCCAATCTGCTTCATTCAGTAAATCTATATAAAACCTTGATATACTTATCTATAATGTAGTAACAATTACAGAATAGACTAACAAAAATAACTACATATGGAAGCATATTTATATTCTACAAAAGCACTTTCTGTCTGAAAATATGTAATACAGAAACCACAATGCAAAAGTTTCACAATTTAGGCTGCAAGAAAAACGAAATGAGTTTGATTGCTAATTCTGGTATTTTCAGCCAAACTCTTCAATGACATCTTTTACATCATCATCATTTATACTGCACCACTGAGACCCATGTTTCCCTAATGCTAATTCTATAACTTTAGAAAGACTCATAAGCTGACATTTAATATAAAGGTGCCTCATCCCCTTGTAATTCCTGGTGAATTACCTGGTGAATATTCATACTGTTGGTTACCTCTGTCATAAAATAATGTGGTTTATGTTAAGTTATTGAGAATCTATAAAGTAAATTACAGTCAAGATAGAACTTACCAAGCACAATGACCACAGTCTTCAGAAGACTCATCATGGTATCCCGATTCCGCCGGGGTCCAGAACTATGCCGAGACATTCTCATAGTCCTCTGGCGAACATAGCCAAAGATGTGAGCATAGAGAACCACCATTACCACAAAGGTCACCAAGTTGAAAATGGCCCAGAAGACTAAGTAAGAGTCACTGTAGAGGGGTGCCATGTTGGAACAATTTTCAATATCACAGATGCAGTTCCAGCCCACACTGGGTATAGCACCCATAACAATGGCCATAGTCCAGATGACCACAATGACCACCACTACCCTCCGGTTGCTCATCCGTGTGTGGAGCTGCATGCGGAAAACCGTAATGTGCCTCTCGATTGCAATAGCCAGTAAGTTGGCCACAGATGCCGTCAGGCTGGTGTCAATGAGGCCCTGACGAAGGAGCCATGTGCTAACAGTCAGTCTCCGAGTATTGGGTCCTGTGTTGAACATGAGATAGAAGTAGGCCAACCCAGCAAAGAAGTCTGCAGCAGCCAGATTAGCCATTAGGTAATAAATAGGAAAATGGAAGCGGCGGTTGACATAGATTGCCACCATGACCAATAGGTTGGCCAACATGATGAAGATACAAACAGTGATTCCAAGTCCCATCACCAGCTTGCTGACTGTATTCCATTCTGTGGCAAGATGCTTTCCACTTCGGTTATAAAAGAAGGCAATGGACGCATTATAGAAGCACTGCTGTTCATTCATGGCTGTGAACTAAAAGAAAAAGGAGAAAAGATGATGAAAAAGAAGCCACAGGTCCACATTTAAAGCTTATATAGATAACACAAGACTTTTATAGTACATGCAACAGAAAAACAAAAGCAAATAATTTGAACATTTGATCCTACATACCATCTTGTGATTATGTTGAAACTCCAAGGTTTCTCACAATATTACTGTCCTCAAGATTAAAGGCAGTTGGAGTTAAATAAATGACAAGGTCTCTGCTTAGCGGTTTTATGTCATTGAAGTCTACTACAAAAGCCACATGGCCAACAAACCTTGCTTAAAATACATGAGACAGACAAAAATTTTGCACAACATTGCAATTGGAATATTTACCATAGTAAAATCTATTTGACCTGTTATTTAGGGAATCTGTAAACACAGTTGGTTTCTAGATAGGGTATCATTGCCTCATTATTCTGCATTTCTATTCTCACACAGTATGTTCCATGTGGGACAGACATTTTGTAATGCAGGTTCCCACAAGGACCATCATTCCGAACATTTCCAACAAGTCACTGTGCATCAAAGGTTTTTTGCCCAAAGCCAGCATTTGCTGCTCAACATTCCTGTGGTCAGCACTGCCTACCCCCACAACTCCTTAAGCTCAGAATAGGACTCGTCAACCAATCTATGACATTTGAGAATTTTTTTTCTTTTTGGAGGACCCAACGTAACCTCCAAAGAGTAGGTGACCCTTTGACAACATTCTACAAGTAAAATATACTTAGATTAGATGCAGCATATTTTAAAGTGTGGAGTGAAAATGCTTTATAACATGTTTACTTATTCTTCAACATCATTGATAAGAATATATTTGCTTATTATTTATATTCTCACTTTAAAAAGGATTGAGACAGTTTAAAACAGAATAATATATATTTATTTATATATATCATAATATATAATATATAATTATTATAATATGTAATTATATGTAATAATATATTTAAACAAAATTAGAAAATAAGTCACAAAATAGAAATTAGAAAAGTATACATCACATAGAGTAAGTCATTCTTCCTGAGGCTCTAAGCTTACCTGGGACCCCTAAAATTAAAAAATATATCTTGAAGACAGTTCACATTCTACTTTTTCATTTTTATTTTGCTTTGCATCTAACAAATTACCCAAAACATATGACACTTTTAACCACTATTTTTGATCAAATATTCTACTGAATATCCATAGGTTGTACACTAAAACTTCCAAGAACAACGTGAAATACTTAAGTGGTTAGTCTTCTGACTTACCCAGGCATCTAAAGTCTCTTTCCTTATCTAGACTTTAATAGCTTTTAGATTATGCTTCAAACATTATACTTAATACATTGTATAATTATTTATCTCTTTACTTGTCTGCTTCTTAAAGAGATCACAGTCCAGGGCACGGTGGCTCACATCTGTAATCCCAGCACTTTGGGAGGCCAAAGTGGGTGGATCACTTGAGGTCAGAAGTTCGAGACCAGCCTGGTCAACATGGTGAAACCCCCTCTCTACTAAAAATACAGAAGTTAGTCAGACATGGTGGTGGGCACCTGTAATCCCAGCTACTCGGGAGGCTGAAGCAGGAGAATCACTTGAACGTGGGAGGTGGAGGTTGCAGTGAGCCAAGACCATGCCACTGTACTCCAGCCTGAATAACAAAGCAAGACCCCAACTCCATCTCAAAAAAAAAAAAAAAGACAAAGTTGATCAAGCTGTTTCCCCACTGGACATGTTTTAAGGGCTTATGAGTGCACGTTAGATAAAAGTCCAAACTCTTCAATCATCTTATCAGACCTTACTTACCTGCCTCTCCAGCCTCAACTCAAGATATTAATGACTCCAAACTCTCAGCTTCAGCTCTATTTAATGTGCTGTGCTCTCTCTCTCAACTCTGGTTCTCAACGGTGAAAACAGTGGTTTCTTGTATCAGAATTACCTGAGAGTTTGTAAAACACTGATTGCTGACATACCCGCAAGAACTTCTGATTCAGTAGATCTGAGGTAGGGTCCCAAATAATGCCAAGGGAATCACTGTATCATAATTGCTTAATTATCTGTTGATCCCCTCTACACTAGGCTATGAAACCCTATAAACGCAGAGATTCTAGCTTGCTTATTCATTGTTGTATAGTATCCAACTGTTCTATGGACTACGTGCTAAATACATATTGATTTTCTTAATAAATTAAAGATATTTCCAAAAATGTTTAAACTTTACAAATTTTCTTTCTGCAAAGGATATTTAAAACTTTGTCAAGACAAATATAAAAGTCTATTCTTTTCATTAGTCTCTATAACCATCTACCTTCTCTGAATCAAGAAATGTTTAAACCAAATATCAAGCGTATATTATTTCACAGCATTCCAATTTCTGAACACCAAGTAGCAACAAAGTTAAGCAGAGATATATGCAGCTTCTTAGCCCTTCCCACAGAGAAAAATGATAAAGTTAAGGATGGCAAAATTAAAAAGTATAAATTATCTCTTTAAGCCACAATGTACAAAGATGAGTAAAACTGACAGATTTTCTCTAATGGTAGAGAAAAGTGCCCTGTCCTATGCCATTTCTTTTCTCTCAACAATTGATTGTAATACCATAAAAACCATACATATTTAATGACATAACTCAAATGATTTTTGAAACTCAATTGTATCATCTGTGAAATGAAATTGGACTAACTTATACATAAGGTCTATTTCAGATTTAAAATCCTATACTAAGAGGATTCTGGATAAGAACTCTATATTTCATGAAAATTAGCAGCTAAATATTGAAAGAGTAGAAAATACACCAGGAATTAAAAATTGGGAGTGTATAATATGCCTGAGAAGAAGTGAGAGGAATTTCAGTTAGTTTTATGACAATAGGACTGAATTGATAGAGGAATTAAATCTCCTCTCCTATTGTCTGCAGAAAGCACTAGGTCAAAAGAATAAGCAGTGGAAACCCTGAAAGCACCTCCAGTGGCAGTGAGAAGGGCAGTGTGAATGGGCTTTCCTACTTTTTCAGGAGCTGACAGACTTAGGCAGAAAACCCACATGGTTCAGAGAGAATCCAATTTAACTGCAATTGGACTATAGGCCAATAAGATAGTCAGGGCTATAATGACAGAAAAATAATTATGGAACATAATGGGGAAAAATGTAATCAAAGGAGGTGGCCACTCATCTCCCACCAAAGAAGAAATCACTTCCCCTCCCACTGAAGCAGATGTGTGGGAGGGGAAAAAAGAAGAGATAGAGAAAAAAATTAAATGATGGGACATCTCTGATTTGCGTCCTCAATGTGTTTTGTTAACATAGTAACATTGAAAATAGAACAAGCCATTATGAAGACAAAAGAAATCAGTAAAAACTTCATAAAAATAGTTTTTTATTGCTACTTTAACAAATTGCTATAAATTTAGTGGCATAAATATACAAATTTATTCTCTTAGAGTCCTAGAGGTCAGAAGTCCAAAATAGGTCTCACGGGACTAAAATCACAGAGAAGGCAAAGCTGTGTTTCTTTCCAGAAGCTCTAGGGGAGAATCCGTTTCCTTGTCTTTTCCAACTTCTAGAGGCTGCCCTCATCTCTTGGCTCATGGCTACCTGTCATCTTCAAAAGCTGGTAATGACTAGTCAGGTCTTTCTCACGTGACTGACACTCAATCTTCTTTCTCACTCTTCCACATTTGATGACCCCTGTGATTACACTGAGCCCACCCGAAAATCCAGGAGAACCTCCCCCTCTCAACATCTTTAACTGAAACACATCTGAAAAGTCCCTTTCTCTATGCAAGGTAGTAGCCACAGGCTCTGAGGGTTAAGTAATGGATATCTTTGGAAGCCATTATTGTGCCTATCAGAACAAACTGAAAAACAATTTCTGAATTAAAAATGGCAATGCAGATAATGAAAGGAAGTATAAAAATACCAGAAAACTGAAATGGCAGGTAGAAGACTTAAGAAATTCACCCAACACTCAGAAAAGAGTCAGAGATGATAAGAACAAAAGAAAAGAAGGCACATATAGGAAAAAACTGCAAGATGCACCAGGGATCCAAGAAAGATGAGAAGGAACCTGAAGAAACACAGCTCCAAACAGAAGACAAGTAATTGCCTAAAAAGGAAGGTCTCAGATTAGTGATTTAAATTTATATAGATTACAAAACAAAGTTAATTAAAAGCAACTAAAATGTAGGCATATCTTGATGAGATTTTGGGATCTCAATGGTAAAGAAAAATTGTAAGAGTTTAGAGAAAAAATAAGTAACAAGTCAAATATCTAAAGACAGAGAGAATCAGAACAGACCCATTATGCAGAGAAATTTTTTGAGATACACAGCCAACTACATTGATGTTTTCATATGAGGACAATAAAGAACAGTCACAGAAATGTGAGTACTCAGAAAGAATGCCATCTACATTTCATCTACCCTTCCTTCATAGAGAAAGTGTATACACTATTTAACTCATGAGAAAAGAAAAAAACAAATACACACACACACACACACACACACACACACACAATAAATACAAGACCCTGGTAGCAAACATTAAAACCCACAGAACATGATTCTAAATAATTGTTCTTCATAGGGTTATAAAACTTAAAGCAAATATCAAAAATAATTATTGAAAGACGCTATACCTATTAATAAAATAGCAATTTAATAATAATCTGGGATTAAAATTACTGTGTAGATAAAAACTTGAAATGGGGAAGCAGAATGTAAACATATTAATTTTCTCTTATTACTCAAGTAAAAATGAGATGACTTAAATGTGACAAGTTTTCAAAAATAAATTTAAATATGCTGATTCAAAAACCACTGAACTGAATAATTAATACACTAAAGCAGAATGACAACTTTTTGTATTACTAGAGAAAAACAGAGTGCAAAATAGGAGGAAAGCATAAGCAATATACAGAATGACAATTTTGTAAAATTTACGTAGGTGAGACTATAGATGATATCTTCATCTTTAGAAAGTAGCTCATGTTTATTGCAAGAAATTTTGGGAAGAACAAAAATACACTCAAAGTTCAATAAGTACTTTTCTAAAAAGTTCATTATAAAATCCAAATCGCTATAATTAGAAACTTCTCTGTAATAAGAAGTTATAGAATTTTACCCTGCCCAAGAACCAAAAACATAAATAAGATAGCATTATTCCCAAATTCAGTTGTCCTCAAAACTTCAAAGAGAAGTTCATATTCATGCCGTTTTCTCATCCACCAATTATTTTGTCTTAGGATGATAGGGCTCGAGGGAAGTGATCTCACTGACTGCTCTATAGAGTAGATGTTACAAATCTCAGAAATTTACCTGACCTTATTGTGTGATCTCAAAATAAGTTATAACCAATTTGCCAAGCCTAAACTCTAAAGAGTCACATATGGTGTTTATCTTCACCATGCACTTCATTCATCCATGCACACATTCATGAACGTTTATAGGATACCAGGCTGGGCATGGCACTGCATTATGCCTTCTAAGAGTACAACTGATGCACCCAAGTGCCTGCCATGGAGTCACTCACAGCACATCTGATGTGTTCTTTCATCTCTTGAAAGACAATTACATACTCATTAGCCAAGAGGAAGAAGGAACAGTTGGCATAAACTGACATACTAGTAATTACACCAATGTGGTTTAGTATTTAGATATGAATGTAAATATGTATTCTACTGAGATACTCTAAGGGAGACTGTAATCTATGCTGATAAAGAACTAGTAATAAGATATAAATCAAACCAACTTACTTCCTCCACTTCTGTTAAAATACAATAGAGTGAGCCGGGGCGGGGGCCTGAGTTGTAGCTTTGGTTAAGCAGATCTCTTTCTGATTCTCATGTTCAACCAGCTAATTTGTTTTTCAATAAGTTCCAAAACTGTTCTGAATCTCAATTGTCTCATTTGTAAATTAAGGTAAGGATGACCTATAAGACTTTTTAAATTCTTATTCTTAAATTCAAAATAATCAGGCCTATTTTCTTTCTCCAAAAAAGATGAGAAAAGAGACAGCATAGAATTTAATTAAATTCCATTAAGTCTCTATTAACAAGAAAAAAGTCCTCACCCTTCTTAGAGCTTCAAATTGGACATTTTAAAAAGTGAGATGTTTTGTCACAATAACTAGAAAATGGGCCACAAAACAATACTGATATCCACTAAAAATGATTTTAAACTAGAATATTTAAAATTGCTGAAGAATATGCAACTAGTAAATTTTAGGAGGTTTATCTGAAGAAGTACATAAAATGTACTTCTCATAAAATAATAATGTATATCCATGTGATATACACATACGCAAAAAGAAACTGTGCAACACATAAATTGTAAGTTGCAACACATAAATTATAATAGATAATTATGCAATAACTGTGCAACACATAAATTATAATAGATAAAAGTACTTTTTATCTATTATAGCCCATTGTCTACCATGCTGAGAAAAGGTACACATCATCACACTTGTCAAATTTCCAAAGAGAATTCTGTGTCAGTCCTAAGAGGAAGGAATGGAAAAATTCACTAAAAACACTAAGATGTGCGGGATAAAGTATGATAAATAGTCCTTAGATGCACTGCTAAGCTAAGAGGGAACTTAAACCAAGGTGAAAGGCTGTCCAGGCAGCAGATTGTCAGAGATCATGAGGACGGGGCTTTAATACTATTGGGAAACAGAAGATGAGCCCTCAGGCTTGACTGAGGCAGTGAGTTGGAATTGAGACCCACCCACCAAGCTAGCAGTCTCTAAGATCTTCATATCAGTAAGTGTGTAGATCAGAAAAAAAAAAAAAAAAAAAAAAAAGATATCCCTGCTTGCACTGGGAAGAAGAAGGAAGTTTTGTCAAGCTTAGGCTCCAGGTTGGAAAATAAATAAAGAGTCCCTTAAGAAATCATGACTCTAGTCCCATAAATCACACAAGGCTGGGATTTGAACTCAGACTATCTGTCAAGTCTGAGAACCCACAGGAGAAGAAATTAACACAAACCAAGGTCCTGAGTTGGTGATATCCCCGTGCTCCTCCCACTCACCACCTAACACTAGCGAACACCAAACTTCTCTGGAGGACGAGACCTCAGCACAGCCAGCCACATGGGATTCTCTCAAACCAGCCCCACTGAATATAAACTCACCTTCCAAAAGGACAAAAACACAGGAGGCTGCCACATGTGAGAATCCCCAGAACAGTCCACAGCAGGATTAGACCCAAGAATGTCAGATAATAAATGATTAAAGACAAAACGGAACTGACTGCATTCTCCCTTTTCCACTTCTATTGGTTCAAGAGTTATACATTGTTTCTATTCTTTAATGCTTAGTCTTAATATTTTAACATGCACACTTGACTAGAAGTCTAAAGGTAATCCTCTTCCCTTGATATGTTTTCTCTCCAGTGCCTCCACTCCCATCTTACATATTACTGTGGCTCAACATTCTACTTCCATTTGTTCTGAAGCCTACCTAAAATTACTTGCTATTACTTATTTTCCAAGTTTATTTGGTTACCCCATAAGAAGCCAGTAGAATCATCTTACAAGAACAAACAAGGAGAGTAAGAACAACATGAATTATGAGTTAATCTAATTTAAGATCATAAATGAGAGTTTCTAAATAAAATGCAAGTAAATCAAATATGTATCTTCAAGATACACACAAACACACAGAATATAGGGTGTGTGTATGTATGACTAAATGGGTTGTGTGTATGTATATAAATTTCTTGTGACTAAATAGGGTTTATTCCAGAATGCAAAGATGATTTAACATTTAAAAAATTTGGTTACATAATTAACCACTCTAACAAATTGAAAGAGAGAAAAAAAGCCAATGATCATCTCAAAAGACACGGAAAATGTGCTTGGTAATTTTTAATACACTTTCATGATATTTTGACAATCTATAATTAGAAGATAATTAATTTCCCGAACTTATTAAAAAGTCGCTATCAAACATGTACACTAATTGTCATATTTAAGCATTTGCTTTCAAAACATTCATATCATATTTAAGCATTCACTTTCAAACAGAAACAAGGACAGGCATGGTGGTTGATGCCTATAATTCCAGCACTGTGAAGGGCTGAGGCAGGTGGCTCACTTGAGGCCAGGAATTTGAGACCAGTCTGGACCACATGGCAAAATCCCATCTGTACTATAATAAAAATATGAAATTTAGCTGGGCATAGTGGTATATGCCTGTAATCCCAGCTATTTGGGAAGCTGAGGCATGAGAATTGCTTGAACCTGGGAGGCGGAGGTTGCAGTGAGCGGAGATAGCACCTCTGCATTCCAGCCTGGGTGACAGAGTAAGACTCTGTCTCAAAAAAAAAAAAAAAAAGGAAATTTTTTAAAAACCTTATTTTTAACCACACATAATATAATCAGTTACACAGAAAATGCAAGACACCTATAAACAAACTGTATTAAGAGAGTTTAACAAATTTTCTGAATTAATCATCAAGCCATTTGAATCAACTGCTCCTATAAAAATACCAGAAAAAAAATTCTAGTTATTATTTCAAGAAAGAACACATTTACAGTAACAAGAGCTCTAATGTATCTAGGAATAAGTCTGACTTTACAAAAGCATACAAGCAAACCTAAATAAATGAAGAAATAAAATATTTTGTGAATAGAGATGTAAAGATGTCAATTTTCCCAGTATCAATATATAAATTTAACATGATAAAATTAAAATCCCAAAAGGGTTTCTCATGGAACTTGACAGACTCCCTGAACATTGATATGAAAGCACAAAAGAACAATACCCAAGACAACTGGAAAACTAATAACTAGATGCCTTACTGAATACTACATTTTAAAGTGACGGTATTTAGGACATTGTGATATTGGCATAGAAATACATGAATAGCCCAATGGAACAAAATAAAGAGCCTGAAACACACATATTATAACTTGATATGAGAGATATGATTTTACCCATCAATTGAGAAAATGACGTATCTGTTCATTCATGTAAAAACACTTAAAAACTGAATATTTATTTTAAACACAGAAATCCATTTCAGGCAATATGAAAATATACATATAATAAAATACAATTTTAAGAAGAAAATGAAAAAATATATTTATAAGCTCTGAAGAGGGGAATATTTCTAAATATGACCAAAAAGCATCGATAAAACTTGACTAATCAAAATTTTAAGACTTCTGTGCTGCAAAATCTAACGAGTGAAAAGAAAAACTAAATTACTAGAAACTTCAGAAACACACATGAGAGAGACTTTCTCTGCAGTGAAATGTAAAGACTTCTTACAAATCAAAAAGGGAGAAGCCAAACAATCCAATAGAAAAAGGGGCACCGATGTGGATAGGCAATTCACAGAAGAGAAAACCTTAAGAGCCAATAATCACATCAAAAGAAAATTACATTTACAGGGAATCAGAGAATGAATTACAAACTGCAGTGAGATCCAATTTATTTTCATCAGGTTGGCAAAAACTACCAAGTTGGAAAATGTCAAGAGTCAGTGAGGTCAGTCCTACAGTGCTGGTGAAAGTAAAATTTAGTACAATAGCTTTGAAAAACAGTTTGGCAAAAACTATTAAGTATGAACATGTTCATACACTAGATCAAAAGATTCTAACCCTAATTTTAAAAAAAAAAAAAAATCACACATGTGCCTAAGGAGAGACACAAGAATTCCAATTGCCACTCTTTTAAAATATCAAAATATCAAAGCAACACAAATATTTATCAACTGGTGAAGGAATAAATCACAGTATTACCAGAAAGATAAAAAGCAGTTAAAATAAACAAAGTATACCTTTAAATATGCCAATGACTGAAGCAAGTTGCACAAGGATGCATGCAGTACATTATTCTTGTGAATATTAAAAACTTGCAGAAGCCAAGACGGCTGACTAGAGGCATCTGGCACTCACCTCCTCCACAAAGAATGGAAATAGCAAGTAGATAATCACACTACAAACAGGCCACCTAAGAAAGAGTACTAGAATTCAACAGAGAAGTGACAGGAAACACCTAAGGCAAGGAAGAAGAGGGAAGCAAGGCAGCCTGCTGTTCTGGGACTGGCGAGAAGCCTGGAACGGCTCTTCGATGTGGGGAAAGGGGAAGTGACCCCAGTGGTCCACAATCCCACCACAGACTCCAATCCTAGCCACAGGAGAGCCCCTCAACCCACAGGGGCCCTGAGGCTGATGTAGGGCGCTCCCTGGAGACCATGCAATAGCATTACTCCAGAGACGGAGCTCATGCCAATTCCCATCTTCCGCCTCACCCTCTAGTACTAAGCAGCTACAGCAAAGCACCACTTTGAGAACCCAGCCCCCACCAAATTGCATCTACCCGAGGGGCCCAAGACCCCCATCTCTCCACATATCTGAAGCTACACTGACAGCCCCTGCCTACATCTACCACCACAGCTGACTGCCATTGGCAGCAACTCTGCTGCCCGCAATAGCAGGGCTACAACACATTTAAAAATGCCCTGAGGAACGGCTACTCTGCTTATAGCTGCCACCTGGGGCTGAAGCATGTGCTCTCCAACCATCTGTCTATGGTTGCTGCCATTGAAAGCAACCCTGCCCTCCCCAGCAGTAGGACCACAGCACAGCCATTGCCACCCCCACCAAACATTCCTCTGCAGAACTGAGGATCACCCCGCCCCTGCCTACCACAGCTAGCACCGGCACCACAGCACTTGGGAGCCTGAGGACACGTCCACCTGGCCCAGCTCCACTGTCTACCTCCAGTGCTCAAGCATGCAATCCAGGGGCCTCGGGATCATCCTGCCCCAACCACCACTGGCACCTGAGCACACCTCCTGGGGATCTCAGGATGGGCTCAGCCAAACTGCCACTATCACCTCAGTTGGCACACAGACATATGTGCCACCTGCAGACCTGGCGATTGGCCCTCCCAGCCTGTTGCAGCCACTGTCAACACAGTATGGACCACTTGGATCCCACAGGGTTGCCCCATCACTAATACTGCTATCTCCCACACCACACCTGACACTCAGAGGGACCGAAGGACCTACCCACATGCCTGGCCCACTCAGGCAAGCCTGGAGGCTCAAGAATCAGCCTGCCTGGACCTCTTACACTGGTATCAGCATATACCAAGAACAGGCATGCTCAGCCTGCAACTGCCACTACTGAGGCTCAGGACTGACCCATCTGACATCCCCGGCCCTAGCGAATCTTTGCCACAGCCTCCATAACCAACCACACCCTAAGCCACTTAAAGAATTACAGACACATAGACTGGGCACAGTGGCTCATGCCTATAATCCCAGCACTTTGAGAGGCCGAGGTGGGCAGATCACCTGAGGTCGGAAGTTCAAGACCAGCCTGATCAACATGGAGAAACCCCAACTCTACTAAAAATACAAAATTAGCTGGGCATGGTGGCACATGCCTGTAATCCCAACTACTTGGGAGGCTGAGGCAGAAGAATTGCTTGAACCCAGAAGGCAGAGGTTGTGGTGAGCCAAGATCATGCCATTGCACTCCAGCCTGGGCAAAGAGTGAAACTTGGTCTCAAAAAAAAAAAAAAAAAAAAATTACAGACACTACTGATACATTTACAGCCAAATAAATTATATGGAGACTACACTACTTCACATACTCAGAATCAAAGCCAAAGTCACCTACACAACCAACACCATAGATACATCTTCAGGAAAACATCCTCCCCTATGAAAGTAAATTCCCAAAACTGGAATAAGAGACTTTTATATCAGATGTACAAATTATCAACATGTGAACAAAAGAAACACAAAAAAGCAAGGAAATATGACACCTTCAAAAGAGCACAATAATTCTTCAGCAATAGACTTGAAAAAGAAACTTATGAAATCCAGGATAAAGAATTCAAAATAATAATATTTTAAAAAATAGTGAATCATAAGAGAATTCAGATTAAACAATAAAAAGAAATCAGAAAAGCAATTCAGGATATAAATGAGAAATTTAGCAGAGACAGAAATCATTAAAAAGAACCAAACAGAAACCTTGGTACTAAAGAATTCACTGAAAGAAATATAAAATACATTCAAAAAGCTTCAACAACAGACAAGATCAAGTAGAACAATTTCAGAATTTGAAGACAGGTCTTTTGACATAAACCAGGCAGACCAAAAGAGAAACAAAAGGATAAAAAAAGAATGAACAAAGCCTATGTGACATATTGGACACAATATACTGATCAAATATTTGAATTTTACATGTTCCAGAAGGCAAAGAGAAAAATGAAAGGGATAGAGGACCTATTTAACAAAATAATAGCTGAAAATTTCCCAAGTCTAGCAAGAGAATTAGACATCCAGATATAGGAGGCTCAGGGATCCCCAAACAGATACAACCCAAAAAGGTCTTCTCCCTGGCACATAATAATCAAACTGTCAAAAGTCAAGGACAAACAGAGAATTATAAAAACCACGGGAAAAAAAAAAAAAAAAGCATCAAGTCACTTATAAGGGAACCCTCATCAAACTAACAGATTTGTCAGGAGAAATTGTACAGGCCAGGAGAGAATGGGATAGGATGACACATTCGTTCGAAGTGCTGAAGGAGGAAAACAAACAAACAAAAACAAAACAAAACAAAACAAAAAACTGCCAGTAAAGATACTATACCCAGCAAAGTTATCCTTCATAAATGAAGAATAAATAATGTATTTCCCAAACAAGCAAAAGCCGAGGGAATTACCGCTAGACCATACCTACAAGAAATGCTTCAGGGAGTCCTACACTTGGAAGTGATAGGATAATTTCTACCATCATGAAAACACACAAAAGTGTAAAACCCACTAGTAGAGCAAACATACAAATGAGGAAGAGAAAGAACTCATATGTTACCACTAAAGAAAACCACAAAACCACAATGATAAACAATAAGAAAGAAAGGAAAAAGGATACATGAAACAACCAAAAATCAATTAACAAAATGACAGGAACAATCACTCACATATCAATAACAACCAAGAATGTAAACAGATTAAACTGTCTGCTTAAAAGATACAGACTGGCTGAATGGATTTAAAAACGTGATCCAACCATATTGTTACCCACGAGAAACTCATCTCATCCGTGAAGACACATGTAGACTGAAAGTAAAAAGACAGAAAAAGATATTCCATGCAAATGAAAACCAAGAATGAACACAAGTACCTATACACATGTCAGATAAAATGGACTTTAAATTAAAACAGTAAAAACAGACAAAGAGAGTCATTACATAATGATAAAGGAACCAATCCAGGAAGATGTAACAATTCTAAACAATGCACCAAACACAGAAACATCTAGATGTATAATATTATTAGATCTAAAGGAAGAGACAGATTCTAACACAATAATGGTTGGGGACCTCAACATCCCCCTCTCAGCATTGGGAAAAAAATTAACAAATAAACATTGGATTTAAACTACACTTTACACAAAACGGACCTAATAGACATTTAGAGACCATTTCATCCAACTGCTATAGAATGTACATTCTTTGTATCAGCACATGGAACAGTTCCCAGAATAGACCACATAAAAAAGTCTCAACAAATTTAAATAAAAATCATACCAATTATCTCCTCAGACCACAATAGAAAAAAAAAAAAAAACACAAATCAATTACAAGAGTAACTTTGGAAACTATACAAACACATGGAATTAAAAAAAAATACTACTGAATGACCATTGGGTCAAGGAAGAAATCAAGAAGAAAATCAAAAAATTTCTTGAAACAAATGAAAATTGAAACACAACATACCAAAAGCAATGGGATACAACCAAAGCAGTGCAAAGAAGGAAATTTATAGCAATAAATTCCTACATCAAAAAACTAGAAAGATTTCCAATAAACAACCTAAAAATATATCTCAAAAAACTAGAAAAGAACAAAATCAAGCCCCAAATAAATAGAAGAAAAAAATAATAAAGATTAGGGCATAAAAAAAGGATGAGTTAGTGTCCTTTGCAGGAACATGGATGAAGCTGGAAACCATCATTATCAGCAAACTATCACAAGAACAGAAAACCAAACACTGCATGTTCTCACTCATAAGTGGTAGATGAACAAGGAGAAAACATGGACACAGGGAGGGCAACACCACACACGGGGCCTGTCGTGGGGTTGGGGGGCTAGGGGAGGGATAGCATCAGGAGAAATACCTAATGTAGGTGATGGGTTGATGGGTGCAGCAAACCACCACAGCACGTGTATACCTACGTAACAAAACTGCACACTCTGCACATGTACCCCAGAACTTAAAGTATAGTAATAATAATACTATGTGTAGTAGGGAATAAAAGTTAATATTTTAAAAATAAAGAAAGATTAGGGCAAAATTAAATAAAATAGACTTTAAAAGACAATACAAAGGATCAAGCAAACATGAAGTTACTGTTTTGAAAAGATAAAATTGAACTACTAACTAGACTAACCAAGAAAAAAGATGACCCAAATATAATTAGAAATGAAAAAAAAGCAGTATAACTGATACCATAGAAATACAAAAAGATCATCAGACTATTATAAACAACTATACGCTAGCAAACTGGAAAACCTAGAGGAAATGGATAAATTCCTAGAAACATACAACCTACCAAGATTGAATTAAAAAGTGGAAAACCTAAACAGATCAATAATGAATAATGAGATTGAATCAGTAATAAAAGTCTCCCAACAAAATAAATTCCAGGACAAAATGACTTCACTGCCAAATGCTACCAAACTTACAAAGAATTAACACAATTCTCCTCAAAGGATTCTGAAATATCAAAGGGGGGGGGGGGACTTTTCCCTAATTCATTCTACAAGGCCAGCATTACTCTGATATCAAAACCAGAAAAGGATGCAACACAAAAAGAAAACTGCAGGGCAATATCCCGGATGAACATAGATGGAAAAAATCCTCAACAAAATATCACCAAACTGAATCTAATAGCACATCAAAAAGATAATATACCATGTTGGGTTCAGTAGCTCATAACCATAATCCCAGAATTTTGGGAGGCCAAGGTGGGAGGATCACTTGAGCCCAGGAGTTCAAGACCAGCCTGGGCAACAAAGCGAATGACATCTCTACAAAAAAAAAAAATTTTTTTTTAATTAGCAAGGCATAGTAGTGTGCATCTATAGTCCCAGCTACATGGGAGGCTGAGGCAAGAGGAACCCTTGAGCCCAGGAGCTATGATTATGCCATTGCACTCCAACCTAGGTGATAGAGTGATACTCTGTCTCAAAAATAATAATAATAATCATAATAATAATGCACCATGCACCATGATCAGGTAGGATTTATCCCATGGATGCAATGATGGTTCAACATATGCAAATCAATATATACAACACATCATATTTACGGAATGAAGAATAAATACCATATGACCATCTCAATAGATGCAAAAAAATGATAAAATTCAACATTCTTTCATGAGAAAAACTCTCAGCAAACTAGGCATAAAGGGAACATACCTCAACCTAATAAAGCCTATATATGACAGATCCACAGCTAACATCATACTGAATAGCGAAAAGCTGAAAGCCTTTCTTCTAAGAACTAGAACAACACAGGATGCCCACTTTCACCACTCCTAGTCAACATAATACTAGAAGTTCCAGCCAAAGCAATCAGGCAAGAGAAAGAAATAAAGGCATCTAAATTGGAAAAGAGGAAGGCAAATTGCCCCCCTTTGCAGATGACATGATCTTATATCTAGAAAAATCTAAAGACTCCACCAAAAATATCCTACATTGGATAAATTCAGTAAAGTTGCAGGATACAAAATCAACATACAAAAATCAATAGTGTTTTTACACACCAATAATGAACTATCCAAAAAAGAAATAAAGAAGGCAATCCCCTTTCCAAAGCTATGAAAATAAAATAAAATAAAATAATAAAATAAAATAAAATAAAAAATAAAATACCTAGGACCAAATTTAACCAAGGAGGGAAAAGACCTCTTCAAGGAAAACTACAAAACACTGATGAAAGAAAGTGAAGAGGACACAAACAAATGGAAGGACATCCCATGCTCACAGATCGAATGAATTAACATTGTTAAAATGATCATGCTACCCAAAGCAATCTACAGATTCAATGCAATCTCTATCAAAATACCAAGGTCATTTTTTACAGAAATAGAAAAAACAATCCAAAAATTCATACAGAACCAAAAACAAGCCTAAATAGCTAAAGCAATCCTGAGCAAAAAGAACAAAGCTGGAAACATCACACTATCTGGCTTCAAAATGTATCACAAAGCTATGGTAAGCAAAACAGCATGGTATTGGTATAAAAACAGACATACAGACCTGGAACAGAATAGAAAACACATAAATAAATCCCTGTATTTACAGCCAACCTATTTTTTGACAAAAGCATCAAGAACCTACATTGAGGAAAGAAACCCTCTTCAATAAGCGGTGCTGGGAAAACTGGATATCCTTATGCAGAAGAATAGAACTGGACCCCTATGTCTCACCACATATAAAAATCAACTCAAGATAAAGACTTTACTAAGACTGCAAACTATAGAACTACTAAAATAAAACATTGGGAAACACTTCGGGGCATTGATCTAGGCAAATATTTTATGGCTAAGACCTCAAAAGCACAAATAAAAACAAAAACAGGCAAAAGGGACTATTTTAAACTAAATGTTTTAAAACAATCAGTAGAATGAAGAGGCAACTGGTTGAATGGGAGAAAATACTTTCTAACTATTCATCTGACAAGGTACTAATATCCAGAGTATACAAGGAAGGAACTCAAACAAGTCAAGAGTTAAAAAAAAAAAAAAAGCAAATAATCTCATTAAAAAGTGGGCAAAGGATATGAATACACTTTCTCATAAGAAGACATACAAATGGCCAGTAGGTATGTGTAAAAAATGCTTAACTTTCCTAATCATCAGGGAAATGCAAATCAAAACCACAATGAGATATCATCTTACCCCAGCCAGAATGGCTATTTTTAAAAAGACAAAAAAATAACAAATGCTGGCAAGGATGCAGAGAAAGGGGAACTCTTATACAGTGTTGGTGGGAATGTAAATTAGTACAGCAACTATTAAAAAAAAAAAAAAAGCAGTATGGAGATGTCTCTACAAAAAAAAAAAAAAAAACCACTAAAACCAGAGAAATTCCATATGATCTAGGTATCCCCCTACTGGCTATTTATCGGAAAAGAGAAAAAAGAAAGAAAGAGAAGGTAAGAAGGATGGAAGGAAGGGAGGAAAGGAGGAAGGGAGGAATGGAGGGAGGGCATCATCCCAGCACTTTACGGGGCTGAAGCAGGCAAATTGCTTGAGCTTAGGAGTTCGAGACCAGCCTGGGCAACACGGTGAAACCCCGTCTCTACCAAAAATACAAAAAAATTAGCCAGGCATGGTGGTACACACCTGTGGTCCTAGCTACTTGGGAGGCTGAGGTGGGAGGATCACTTGAGCCTGGGTGGTGGAGGTTGCAATGAGCTGAGATCACAACCCTGCACTCCAGCCTGGGTGACAGAGTGAGACCCTGTCTCAAAAAACAAAAACAAAAACAAAAAATAAACAAACAAAAAAGTAGAAGAAGAGGAAAAAGATATCAATATGCCAAAGGGATACCTGCATTCATGTATTACCACAGCACTATTTAAAAAAGCAGAGACACAGATTCAACCTAAGTGCCTATCAATCAATGAATTAATAAATGGATAAAGAAAATGTGGTATATATATACGATGGGATACTATCTGATCATAAAAAAGAATGAAATCATGTCAGTTGCAGCAACGTGAATGGAGTGGGGGAGCAGTCATTATATTAAGCGAAATAAGCCAGACACAGAATGACAAATATCCCAGGCATGGGATCTATGAACATGGGACTAAAAAAAATTGATCTCAAGTATAGTGAATAGAATGGTGGGTACCAGAGGCTGGGAAGGGTAATGGTGAGGTGAGGATAAAGAGGGGTTAGTTAATGGGTACAAACATACAGTTAGATAGAAGGAGTAAGTTCTAACGTTCGATAGCACAGTAGGGTGGCTATAGTTAATGAAAACGTATGATATATTTCCAAATAGCTAGAAGAGAGAACTTAAAACGTTCCCAACACATTGATATAGACAGGAACACAAGGATGTGTTCCCAACACATCTCAACAGAAATAATAAGTACATGAGGTGATGAATAGCCTGAATAGCCTGACTTGATCATTACACATTCTATGTGTGTAATAAAATATCACATGTACCCTGCAAACATGTACAAATACTATGTATCAATAAATAAACCTGCAGAAGCCTACTATATTTTTTTTATGTTTTTCTCACATATGTATACATTCACAAACACATGCAGAGAGATGAAAAGTATCAATTAATGGCCTGGGCAAAGAGGAGGCTAATGGAATTAGGAAGAAGTAAAAGGGCTCCAACTTTATCTGTAATTACTGACTTGTTTTATGTATTAAGTCCCAAAAGATCCTGAAGAAATTACATCGAAATGTTAACATTTTACAAAGCTTGGTAATGGCTATGTTATTGCATTATAACTCCCTGTATGCATTTCATTTTGCTTAATTTTTTTTTAAAAAAGGAGAGAAAGAAATTGAATTAAGTCTAAGCCATTAAGAGAGAGAGGAAGAAACGGGAGGGAATGTTAATTTACTCATCCATAAAACAAAGAGAAAAAGATCACCTTCTTTTATATGTTGTACATTGAGAACTCTATCTCTGTGACATCTATTCTCCTGAAACTTTTAACCAGGTAACCCAGAAGACTTGAACCTTCATAAACCAAATGCCAGCTCTAAAGTGCTGTCTTACTTGAACTGACAGGTCAAAACAATGTAATAATTCATCCTGACAAAAATGAAAAATTATTTTCCATTAGCCCATTTTGCTGAAAGGCTAATAACAATATATTTCCTTATAAACTTATTCCATTTCAATTTTAAAAATGGAATTTTGTATCTATTTTAGTTTTTATTATTTTCTTCTACCTTCCATTATTGTCCTTTTTTAAATTACAAAACAGCTTATCTCTATAAACTGTCTTTTTTCTGTGTCAAGCTAAGAGACAGCAATAAACTTATACAATTTTTAAAAAGCAGCATTTAATATTTTAGATAACTGACAGCAATTCATTTATAACCATTTTAAGGGAAAAAAAAGCCAAATGTGCTCCTAAGACTCCTATGAGTAAATGTATTGCATTAGTCCATTTTCATACTGTTACGAAGAAATACCCAACACTGGGTAACTTATTAAAAAAAGAGGTTTAGGGCCAGGCGCAGTGGCTCATGCCTGTAATCCCAGCACTTTGGGAGGCCGAGATGGGTGGATCACCTGAGGTCAGGAGTTCAAGACCAGCCTGTGACATGGTGAAATCCCGTCTCTACTAAAAATACAAAAATTAGCCAGGCGTAGTGGCATACACTTGTAGTCCCAGCTACTTGGGAGGCTGAGGGAGGAGAATAGCTTGAAACCAGGAGGCAGAGGTTGCAGTGAACTGTGATCGTGCTACTGCACTTCAGCCTGGGTGACAGGGCAAGACTCTGTCTCAAAAAAAAAAAAAAAAATAGAAAGAAAGAAAAAGCGGTTTAATGGACTCACAGTTCCACATGTCTGGGGAGGCATCACAATCATGGCAGAAGGTGAAGGAGGAGCAAAGGCACATCGTACATGGCCGCAGGAAAGAGGGCGTGTGCAGAGGAACTGCTCTTTATAAAACCATCAGATCTCATGAGACTTATTTACTATCATGACAACAGCATGGGAAAAACCCACCCCTATGATTCAATTACCTCCCACCAGGTCCCTCCCACAACATGAGGATTATGGGAGCTACGAATTCAGGATAAGATTTGGGTGGGAACACAGTCAAACCATATCATGTATATTCATGATACATCATTTGAAAGAGTAAAATACTATGGTGTAACTGATTACTATAATCCTCACAATCATTTGCCACCTTGTTTCTCCTGCCTTTTCTTTCTCCGCTGCCATAGCATTGAATTCCCCTCTGCAACTTCAGTGTTGCCCTAGTTTTCCAGTTAGTTTTGAATGAGACAGTGGAATGATCTATGGCTGAGTCTCTCCATCTTGACCTATCTTACATAAGTGGGATCTACATCTGACCATGACAGCTCATTCCTAAATTCCCATCAGTCATCTCTATACAATCCAGCATGTCAGTGGTGAGCACTGCACTATGACCTGTGCCACTGAGCTGGGATGCTTCCTGGGTCTTCTCCTCCACTGTCTTTACCAGGTTACTGCAGTAACCTGATCAACCACAATTAAGGTAATACTAAACAGAGTTCTAAGTATGCAAAGCCCTGAGAGTTGGGGCCTACACCTGCTCCACTCCAAATCCTTCCTATGCTTGGTGGTGGAAACTCATCTAAGTGCAAATGTTTTGATATCATCTGCTGGACATTCTGACTTTGAAATCAGCCACCTAGTTCACCAACACACACACCCTACTCTTCTTCCTGCAAGATTGGAATTCCTGCTACTAAAGGTTGTCTGAATAATTGAAAGTTGCTTTATTTCCAACCTATGCTTTCAGAAACTAATATGCTCCATGGCCCTCTAATAAAACATATTCTCTGATGCTGAGAAGCAAGTATCAACCCACTTTTGCTTTTCTCCTGGCCTGAGCCTGCCTAACACAATCATGTATAAAATGGGATAAGTTTAACTTAAGGGCAGCTCTTAAGTGATGTTATGCAATTACCAAATGGCAGTATTAATATTATCACACAGCAGGGAAAGGCTGATTTTTTTAAATGACAGTCTTATTAAGGCAAGGTACAGATCTTAAAAGACAGAAATCCCCTGGACTCTATAATTATGATTTTCTCAGGTGGAAAAAAACAGCAGGCCATTGTCCAACCTTAGTGTGTATTCACAGCAAAGCTGCAACAAAAGTTCAAAGAAAGATAGCTGGAGAATCTAGGGGTATGAAAAGGAGATTGGGCAAACAGTTCCATGATGGGCAAGAAGTGGGAAAAAGCCAGACCCACTTTGAAAGATAAAAGAGTAGCTCCATTAACCATTAAAGACTAAACCAATTAAAAAGGATGTATTAGAAAG
The DNA here is from genome assembly GCF_009828535.3 of Hylobates moloch. Classification (NCBI taxonomy): domain Eukaryota; kingdom Metazoa; phylum Chordata; class Mammalia; order Primates; family Hylobatidae; genus Hylobates; species Hylobates moloch. The sequence goes on from NW_026652285.1 coordinate 83,096,434, forward strand.
AAAAATAAACAAACATGAAGGGTGTCATATGTGGTTTACCCTAGGTGCCCCTGTACAATTTCATCTTATGAATAGAAAATTCAAAATGGGCTTTCAGATTCCAAAATAATATCTCTTCTCAAGCCTTATCTGAGTTTATAAACACAAAAGGAGGCACAAGATGAATTTAAATTGCAATATGGGAACAAATTTAACTTCTAATAGAAACACAGTTCAAGATGAAGTCAGAAGTCTCAATGTTTATCTCCACATGCATTTATTCCTGGCAATACGTTAGAGTTTCCCATAGAGTGTTTATTCAACGTGGCCTTCCTTTGATGGGTCTTCTGGCATACCACATACACAGACCATATGTAGTGGTTCCTCTTTCTCCCTGTAAAGAACTTCCAGAATAATCATGGGGAAAAGGGAAAGAACTAACATACGTCAGGTATCTATTAAAAGGCTGATACTATACAAAGCACTTAGCAGTTATTTTGCCATTTAATCTTGTGACCACAGTGTATGTTATTTGAATTCTAGAGATTTTAAAAAATGAAGCTGAAAAAGACCTATATATTGAAGATCCCCTAGCTATGGTGTATAACAGTCTGGATTTGAACAAAAATCCACCTGGGTCTACGGCCTATGCATTACCTTTTCTCAATTCTATGTTGAGAAGACGAAATTATCGTGTGGCACTGGAAACATACTTCATACTGCAGTTAATTGTTCACATTTTAGTTTGAAAGAAAGCACTATCAAGATAATCTGTAATCCCTTACTTCAGAGACTCATAATTTAATAATTGCAAACGTTGTATGAATTCCCTTATTCTGGAGCCTTCTGTGTGTCTCATTTTTGTATTCTTCAGTTGTGAAATATTCTAGTTACAATTTCAATCTATTTTCTCACTTAGAAAATAAAGAGAGGAAGTGGAATTGCCTTTTTAAACCTTAAGAGTCATTGAATCATTTTATGCAGAAGAGTAAACTGATCTAATCAATGTTTTTAAAAAATAAAAATAAACCCACCAACTACAAAAACACATTTTAGAAAAGCAACTGAAGAAACCTGAATATGAATTGAGTATCAAGTGATATTAAGGAGTTATTTATACTTTTGCTAAGTGTGATGATGGCACTGTGGTTATTTAAGCAAATTATTTTTTAGATATGCATATTAACATAAGGGGATTTTTTAAAAGTTAACAATGCTAGGGATTCTAAAACACTTCATCCCCCAAAAAAGGAGCAAGTGAAGCAAGTATGTCAAAATGTTATTACTGAATCTATGTGTTGGCTATATTGAGATTATTTTTATTTTTGTGAATGTCTGAAAACTGCCATAGTACGAAGTTCTATCCAAAAAGACGAATCTTTCAGCCTCAAAAAAAACAACCCATTTAATGTGAAATTCAGTTGCTTTGATAAAAAAAAAAAAATCCTCTTTCTAATATCAGAAATAAAACCTTCTAAAACACAGATTTTGAAAATACATATTTTGTTGAGAGTACCTATTGGTAAGGATGTCCAAACAAAAGTGTCTTCCAAAAAACAACAAGCAAACACCAATCACTTTTTTTTTTTTTTTTGAGACAGAGTCTCACTGTTTCACCCAGGCTGGAGTGCAGTGGCGCAATCTTGGCTCACTGCAACCTGCAACCTTTGCCTCCTGGGTTCAAGCAATTCTCCTGTCTCAGCCTCCCGAATAGCTGAGAATACAGGTGCACGCCACCACACCCGGCTGATTTTTGTATTTGCCGTAGAGACAGGGTTTCACCATATTGGCCAGGCTGTCTCAAACTTCTGACCTCAGGTGATCCACCAGTCTCGACCTCCCAAAGACATTGAAAATCTACCCAAATTCACATCTTCAATGAAAGCTACAGGAAATCACTTGGAGGGATCAAAATATCTTTATGTTCTTGGCTTAAAACCAAAATGGTTGTGAACAGGCAACCTACAGAATGGGAGAAAAATTTTGCAATCTATCCATCTGACAAAGGTCTAATATCCAGAATCTACAAGGAACTTAAATTTAAGAGAAAAAACAACCCCATCAAAATGTGGGTGAAGGATATGAACAGATACTTCTCAAAAGAAGACATTTATGTATCCAACAAACATATGAAAAAAAGCTCATTATTCCTGGTCATTAGAGAAATGCAAATCAAAACCACAATGAGATACCATCTTACACCAGTTAGAATGGCGATTATTAAAAAGTCAGGAAACAACAGATGCTGGAGAGGATGTGGAGAAATGGGAATATCTTTACACTGTTGGTGGGAGTATGAACTAGTTCAACCTTTGTGGAAGACAGTGTGGTGATTCCTCAAGGATCTAGAATCAGAAATAACCATGTGACCCAGCAATCCCATTACTGGGTATATACCCAAAGGATTATAAATCATTTCTACTATGAAGACACATGCATGCACATGTTTATTGTAGCACTATTTACAATAGCAAAGACTTGGAAACAACCCAGATGCCCATCAATGATAGACTGGATAAAGAAGATATGGCACATATACCATGGAATACTATGCAGCCATAAAAAAGAATGAGTTCATGTCTTTTGTAGGGACATGGATGAAGCTGAAAACCATCATTCTCAGCAAACTATCACAGGAACAGAAAACCAAATACCACATATTCTCACTCATAAGTGGGAGATGAACAATGAGAACACATGGATGCAGGGAGGGGAACATCACACACTAGGGCCTGTCTGGGGGTGGGGGAAAAAGGGAGGGAGAGCATTAGAACAAATACCTATTGTATGCGGGCTTAAAATCTAGATGATGGGCCGGGCATGCTGGCTCACACCTGCAATCTCAGCACTTTGGCAGGCCAAGGTGGGCAGATCACTAGGTCAGGAGTTCCAGACCAGCCTGGCCAACATAGTGAAACCTCATCTCTACTAAAAATGCAAAAATTAGCCAGACATGGTGGCACATGCCTGTAGTCCCAGCTACTCAGGAGGCTGAGGCAGGAGAATCGCTTGAACTCAGGAGGCAGAGGTTGTGGTGAGCCAAGATCACGCCATTGCACTCCAGCCTGGGCAATAGAGTGAGACTCCATCTCAATAAAAAAAAAAAAAACCAACCTAGATGATGGGTTGATAGGTACAGCAAACTACCATGGCACATGTATACCTATGTAACAAACCTGCACGTTCTGCACATGTATCCCAGAACTTAAAGTAAAATATTTTAAAATAAAATAATTTAAATTCAAATAAATATAAAAATAAAAATTAAAAAATAACAAAATGGTCATGTAACAAATGAGTGACAGAATGATACACCTTGAAAAATACTGATAAAGAAGAGTCTTTCCTTACTGGAATCATAGGTGTGAGATCTGAATATCTTTTAGGTTCTCAGATACCTATTCTGGCCTCTAATATAATCCTAGGTTTGAGAGAAGACAAACTGCTCACTCTGGTACTGAACTATTGACTCTTTAATGAAAAATGAAAATGAAACTTTTAATCCAGCTTCTATCCACAGTAACCTGATCAAGCACAGGGTAATGCTTAAAACCGTGCTAGAAACAGAAAATGGCTCTGGAGAGCTGCAAGTTTGTTTGGTTTCCTACCCCATCCCCATGCCCCCAATATCCACAGGACACGAACACATTAACTCAACCTAATGATGAACAGGTTCCTGTCTGCAAATACATCCTGGGAGTTTCCTTTGGATAAGAAAACTCTTTCAGTGTCTGGACCAGCAGAATTACAAATCAGCTACAAACACAGCATCTTCTTAGTGCTGCTAGTCCAGTTTCGTCTTAGTATTCATCACCCAGCTTTGTAAGAGCTAGGTGCTCTCTCAGCATGAGAAAACAAAAATCTGTCTCAGAGTCAAGGCAGGGGTAAAGCAGATAATACAAACTTGCCCCACTTCAAAGCACAAGGCATATCTTTCAACTAACTAAACAGCAATCCCAGCAGGCGTGACAATGCAAGCTGTCTTCCCTATTATTGTTTGAAACAATCACAAGCTATTTGTTCATATTAATTCGTTTATATGTAGTACTAGGCAGCCTTGATTAGAAAAATGTTCTTTGTTACCCAATGAATAGAGTAACAAACAAAACCAAAAGCTTTTTTAAAAAATTGTTTTGGCCTTAGAAAAGGATTTTCAGGTCTTTTACACTTGAATGTGGATTTATCTTTACAAGGTCCCTGGATTCACTGGAAAAGAATGCAAGTTGATGTGCCAAACAATACCAGGCTAAGGTGACTGAGTGAGCTGCTTATTATGCTTGCCCACGAAGATGCTATATCTAAATTATTTTTACCTTCTTTGAACCTGGGCAAAACTGATAATAAGGGAGAAGACATCAGTAGAAGCTCTGGGGCAAGCGCAAGTCAGCCTTGGACTAAATTTGACTGTACAAATTACATGTGAGGAACTGACATATAATTAGGAGGCCCATCATTGGCCAAAGGATCCTGGGAACCAAGTGACCCAATGGTCTGCATCTCTCCAGAAGAAGCCATCTATCTCTGTGACCTAATGCCCGAGTGTATAGCTGACTGCTTCCCCGTGGGCTTAGTTCCCCAACCATCAGAGGCTGCCACTATTCCCAAAATACAGTGAGAATAATGGAACTACCCTGGTTAAGGTTAATTAACAAACTTGCTCAATAAAACAATTATTGAAAGTCAGAACTTGAACCCAGGTCTATTTCAAAGGCTGGGACCATTAAGCTAACAAAGACTTCTTTTAAGATCAATGTTAAATTCGTTAATATGGTTTGAAAGACCTTGTAAAATCTCCAATTTTATAACCTAACCCATTTATGCTAATTCTAGCATTTGCCGATTTCTGCAGTGTAACTATTCCATGTGGCTGATTTCAAGCTGCTAGCGTGAAGTCAATTGGCTCGCAAAATTCCTGAAAATTTAACAATCCGCCTCTTTGAGTTGGTATAGGTGGCTCCAGGGACATCACTGTTTACAACCTCATGCCCCACTGTAGTGCAACCATCCAAAACAAAATTCTAAATGCTTTGCTCTCTCTCTCTCTCTCTCTCTCTCTCACACACACACCTTGGGACACTTGACATTCACCTATGCTTTTTCTTCTCCTTTACCAAAATAACTCATATTCATTTGCTCTCAGCCTAGTGGTCTTCCTTCAAGAAGCCTTCCCTGATCCTCTAAATCTTTTCTTGGGTCTCTACTTTCCTCCGAGAGCACCCATACTTCCTGTATTTGTGCATTCCTGCATGGGTGACAAAGCGCTGTAACTTTTTGTTTTATCTGTATATCTCCCACTATATCTCTAAACTCTGGCAGGGCAAAACTTATTTCTCTTATTTATTCTTGCATCCCCCAGCCCTGCCACAAGGCTTGCTGAGCAATAATAACAATGCTTGCTAACATGCACTGGGCAATATGTGCCCAGAATATGTGCCAGGCACTATTCTGAGTTTTATAGAAATTATTTCATTTCCTCCTTAAAATAACTCTATCGGGTTGGCTTCATTATTGCTATGCTCATTCCGTGGGTAAGGAAATAGAGGCACTAAGAGGGTGGATACCTTCCCCTCGGGCTCAGGTAATTAGTAAATTGAAGCAGGGTGACTGGTGAGCCTATGTGCCTCCCTCAAGAAACCAGTGTTTCTTGGTCATATTTTTTTCTCATTAGTGATCCTTAAGGAGAAAAATTAATTACATTTAAATTTTCTCTAGTGAGAAAAAACTAAATACTAAGGAATAAGATTTTGTTGGATAGAGGTATAAGCTTTGGAGGGATTTTTTTCATCTCCCAAAACCCAATTTTTGTCCTCTTGGGGCAATATCACTATGTTAAGAATGTATGTTCTAGGACTTTCATTATCCATTTCCATTAATGTACCATATATTTGTCCCTAAAAATAGTCTTGTTTTAGAATTTTAATGGTATCTTCCTGTAAGTACTATTTTGCATCTTGCTTTCTTTTTCCTCTATACGATATCTTGGAGTAATATATAACTGTGTAGACATCCTCATTTTAAAACTACCAAATAGTGGTCGGGCGCAGTGGATCATGGCTGTAATCCCAGAACTTTGGGAGGCCGAGATGGGCAGATCACCTGAAGTCAGGAGTTTGAGACCAGCCTGGACAACATGGTGAAACCCCATCTCTACTAAAAATACAAAAATTAACAGGGCGTGGAGGCACACGCCTATAATCCCAGCTACTTGGGAGGCTGAGGCAAGAGAATCGCTGGAACCCAGAAGGTGGAGGTTGCAGTGAGCCAAGATCGTGCCACTACACTCCAGCCTGGGCAATAGAGCGAGACTCCATCTCAAAAAATAAAAAATAAAAATAAATAAAATGACTGAATAGTATTTTAATCATGTCCACATTCCTGAATTCATTAAGTCTTTCTACTATTGGATATTCACAAAATTTTGTACTTCTTGGTTTGCAACCAATGCTTCAATGAATATCTTTATACATTCCTTATACACTCCTTGGGCTCAGGTGTGAGTGTTTTTCTAATGTAGATTCCAAGACAGGAGCAGGGCATGTGCAGAAGTGTATAATTTTAATAGACACTGTTGAATTACCCTCCAGAGTGACTGTACCAATTTACTTTCCCACAGAGAATTTACAAGAGTACACATTTTCCCCAGTGATTGTATGAAATAGAACCTCTTTCTCCTTCGGGCAGTGTTAACCATTTTAATTAAATGAGTCATTTAGAGGCATTTCTATTCCTCACCAGCTGATAGGAGCTTGTGTAACAGAGAAGATATATAGTTAAGAAGATGCTGTTGGAAATGCTGACAGATGACAGCAGCAAACCAGGACGTGGAAATGCCCTTTATAGAAAACCTGCACTAACCTAACTCACTTCACAAAAGGACTAAGAAGAGTCATTATATGGGAACAGCTGCAGTGGACTTTGAAACGGTGACCTCAGGTAACAGGCACTAAATCTCTTTGCCCATTCTCCAGGTCTCTCAGACACCAAAAAAAGTCTATTGAAGATAAGGGAAACCAAACACCCAAAGTAAATGAAGTGTTGAAAGGACAATGGTCCACTTACCAGAAAGAGGAATGCATATGACGATGGTAACACTAAACATTCTGGAAAATAATACTAAAGGCCTTAGTACTTTATTCTTTATTCATATAATATGAATAAAGGGCTTTATTCATATGATAAAATCCCAAGGTTGATAACAATGATGACATCCCAAATGGTGCTGAGGAGAAAACACTATACTATACGAACGAAAAATGCCCCTTGTTCTCCTTTTTCCCTCTCTTCCTTCTCTCCCTCTCTCACAAACACACAAACCCCTACTTAAAATACATACAAAATTGAATAGCCTGCAAAATCATACTGAAAAAAACAGTGTGGAACAACATTCTGTATCAAGTTCAAATTTCAATCAATATGGCTCTTTCTTGAAAGTATGCTTTTTTCTTCAAAGTTGCCCGGCAGTGGCTCAGACCTGTAATCCCAGCACTTTGGGAGGCCAAGGCAGGTGGACCATTTGAGGTCAAGAGTTCAAGACCAGCCTGACCAACATGGTGAAACCCCATCTCTACTAAAATACAAAAATTAGCTCAGTGTGGTGGTGGGCACCTGTAACCTCAGCTACTCGGGAAGCTGAGACAGGAGAATTGCTTGAACCCAGGAGGCAGAGGTTGCAGTGAGCCATGAGCCAAGATCACGCCACTACACTCCAGCCTGGGCAACACAGCAGGGCTCTCTCTCAAAAAAATAAATAAATAAAAATAAAATTGGCCAAAAAATGATTGTCACAAATGAGAGAGGAGGTCACACTATAGAAAGAAGATAAATGAAGAGCAAATGGGAAACTATACTTGCTGAGCACCTCTGTATGCCTCATGTACATAAACCATCATTTAATCCATGTAACCATCATGTGAGGAATTATTACATGAGAGGAAACTGAAGCTGAGAGAGGGTGGCATGACTAAGGCTCTTTATACTGCAATCAGAGGAGCAGAGATGTGAACTGTGGCCTTACGACTCCAAAGTCTGTTTCCACATTGTACCCTCCTGCCTGCTGAATCTGAAAGAGTCCAGCAAATGCCTGATTAAATAAGGCTGTAAAATCATCTGAACAAAGACCATGTCCCTGCCGTATTACTGCTCTTCACTGGACAGAAAAAAATAACTCATATGATTGCTGTTCAGAAGTTTCTGGAATTGCATTTTGTTTTCAAAGTTCCTAGAACAGGTCAAGGCAAAAGAGTAAGTATAGGAGGAGGACAACTAGACAGCCCTCAGAAAACTTGTTCTAAAATTAGATCCATTCTGATATATTTCATTAAACCCCACCCCACCTCCCGGCCCACAAAAAAGCCAAGAGAGGAAAAGCAGCAGGGTTTACTACTGACTTACTTTGATTTAGAGTTTGATGCCTATAATGAGTCAGGCATTCTAAGCACTGAAAACCAAGGCCTCCTATGAACAGAGGCCAGTTCACTAAAATCACTTGTTCATTGTTCCAGCTGCTTCCTGAACTAAATGGCACCTCACTCACAAAAGCACCGTTATTCAAATACGCACCAAATGATAGCGAGAGAGATATACATGATCCCTAGCATCAAACACACTTCCTGAAGCCCAGTTTAAATATTTGACAAACTTATGATTACCTCAGACCTCTGCTAGTTTGAAGCCCTTACCTGGGGCTGTGAAATTACAGGGATGGAAGTAGAGATGGCAGCCATGTCAGCTCTGTGGTTGTAGGTGGTGAACAGGCCCCAGAACTATGGGAGACAAATTTTGTTTGCTGATCAGATCGAGGTCATGCTAGGAGAAGCTGTGTACCTGTAAAACAACAGGAAAACCCACATTTAGCATAAAAGGACTAGCATATGGGTGTGAAGTACCATTGGCCAAAGGAGGTAAGAATCCCTAGACGTCAAGTGTCAAATACTAGCTTAATGCAAACAGAAAGCCAGTAGGGAAAAGCTAAGTTCTAAAAGCCACAACTTCTGTGCTGTCTGTCCAAATACTCTTAAGTTGAGGAATTTTCATAGGTTTGAATCCAACATCCCAGCTAGATGTTTTGGGAAGACAGTTTCAAGTTGCAGAGCTGGGGAGGGTGAGGCGGGGGAAAAGCCACCCTGCCATTAAATAATAAAGGAATAATCCACAGTGGAGAGCTGATGGCTTACATCGAGGACAAAGAGAATGCAGTAACCACCCCCACTTATCTGAGGAGTGGATTCTAAGCCCCCCAGTGGATACTTGAAACTGTGGATAGTGGGCCAGGTGTGGTGGCTCACGCCTATAATCTCAGCTCTTTGGGAAGTCAAGGGGGAAGGATTACCTGAGGTCAGGAGTTTGAGACCAGCCTGGCCAACATGGCAAAACCCCATCTCTACTAAAAATATAAAAATTAGCCAGGCATGGTGGCACATGCCTGTAATCCTAGCTACTCGGGAGGCTGAGGCAGGAGAATTGCTTGAACCTGGGAGGTGAATGTTGCAGTGAGCCAAGATGGCACCACTGCACTCGAGCCTGGGCGACACAGCGAGACTCCTTCTCAAAAAAAAGAAAAAGAAAAAGAAACTGTGAATAGTACCCAACCCTGTATATAACAGAGACAGCTACTAAGTGACTAATGTGCAGGTAGCATATACAGTGTGGAGACGCAGGACAAAGGGACAAATCACATGGACAGTATGAGATTTCACTTACGCTATACAGAATGGTATGCAATTTACAACTTGTGAATTGTTTCTGAAACTTTTCATTTAATATTTTTGGACCAAGCTTGACTGCAGGTAACTGAAACTGTGGAAAGTGAAACTTTGCATAAAGGTGGACTACCACAATACCGTCAAGTGATTAGATATCACCCAGTCCAACCCCACCTATTTGCAGAAGAAAAAATTGACGCTTAGAGAAGAAAAGGGACTAGAGTCACACATTTAATGGTAGAAACAGGACTACAGCAGCAACTCCAGTTCCCAGGCTTATATGAAACATAATGAAGTGAATGTGTTCCCTGCCTATATTTCCTCAAGGAACTCAAGTTCCTTAAGGAACTGCTTTTAAGACTAAAGAAAGGCAAGATACCTGATGCTGTAGGTGTCAGTCCTGAGAAGTCAGGTACTCAGACAGGTGGATGGGGAGCTTCATAAATCAGACATCCACCTGTGTGAGAAAGAGAACATTTCTAAAATCCTTTTGACATCCTCAGAGAGAGGATGCTAAATAAGCACAAAGTATAACCAAATCTTTTATTCACATGTTCATTAAGAAAACTCAGAAAGATGCTAACTTCCCTGTAGTAAATCACGGCCCTAGTTCTGTCCAAAGGCTGATGTGACTCTTTCCACATTGCAGTTTGGTCCAGAAGAAAAAAATTTTTCATTTTAAGAAAAGATTTTTTAAAAATTCATTTTTAAGAAACATTTTCCTTTTCCGGTGATTTTCATACCCCCTAACAATATCTTTTCTTTTATTCAAAGGACGTTATTGGCTGGGCACAGCAGCTCATGCCTGTAATCTCAAAACTTTGGGAGGTCGATGGGGGCAGATCATTAGAGGTCAGGAATTTAAGACCAGCCTGACCAACATGGTGAAACCCCAACTCTACTAAAAATATAAAAATTAGCTAGGCATGGTGGCACATGCCTGTAATCTCACCTACTCAGGAGGCTGAGGCAGGAGAATCACTTGAACCCAGGAGGTGGAGGTTGCAGTGAGACGAGATCGTGCCACTGCACTCCAGCGTGGGCAACAGAGCGAGACTCCAACTCAAACAAAAAACAAAAAACAAAAACACGTTATTGAGCATCAGTAGGGAACTGGGAGCACCAGAAGTAAGGCTAAGCCAGCCTTGCCTTTAAGGGGCTTTTGTCTGTAAATATACTTTCTAGTTTCACCAACATGCAAGACGATACCTGAACACTTTTTAAACTATTGGGAAATGATACTTTTCATAATAGTAAAAGTAATGAATGACAGGTCACAAGATCCAAGTCTTGTACAGTAGAAACTGTGGAGTTGGACATTTAATCCAAGTCCTTTGTCTCCCAAATCCCATGGTGCTACCCTGTATCAGGGATACTGGGCAAATGAGAAGCTCAGAAATGCTGCTTTTCTAAGAAATAATCTAGGTTTGACAGCAACTTCTATAAGCTTAAATTTTTAATTGCTACATTTTTGTGCAGCATCCTTGATACTATGGTTTCAATCACTTTAGGTTCTAGCTGCTTAGTACTGTAGAGCCTTCCTATTTTCTTCCCCCATTACAGCAATTATTTTCATTGACAAATAAGTAGTAAAGTTCTCAAGCTATCTTGTCATGACATTCAACACCGAATTCCACAGCTTCCCTGTGACAATACTGATATTCTCCTTAGTCTCAGTTTTAGGAACAAATAAGACTTGTTTATCACATTGTGAAAGTAAATAAACAACCCAGGAGAAAAGCATATGTATACAGGACCTTTCTTTTTTCAAGATGACTGCCAGAGTGCCAAACTGACCCAAGAAAATTACAGGAACGCCATGGTGCACTGTTTTACACTGAACTTATTCCTGGCACTATTTTTTGCCCACTCCTACTTTCATTTTTCCTTTCTCCTTCTCACGTATTTATTATTCCTGGCATTATTTTTTGTCCACTCCTACTTTCATTTTTCCTTTCTCCCTCTTATGTATTTATAATTCACATTATCTTGTTCTATGTGACATAAATGAATATATCAATAATATAACTAAAAAGCAAAAAATCAAGCACACAAGATTCCATTCTTAAGGACGCATACTATATGCTCAGGTCCAACATCATTTCACCAAGCTATGTCATTAAGCAATGTAACCTTAAAATATTTTCAATATTCAGAATATAGAGAGTTGCCTGAAAGGTAAATAGAGGCACCTAGCTTACAGTAAGGAAAGCGATATAGAAATGGATGAGATCCACCAAACAAATATGTCATATGGCGTTATTACTAACAACAGCAGAGGGAAAGATGGGAGACTGGGATTTAATGAAAGGCCACTGGATGCTGAGCTTTGGAGCAGTCATTTCCCCTAGAGTTTGAGGCGGATACTATTCAGTTATTTTACAGAGGAGACATCTGAGGCCTTGAAAGATATTGTGAGGTTATGCAACATACCCACAGTCACACAGTCAGGAAATGAAAGAGCTGAGGTCTGAACCAGGGCCTATGCTAAGATTCATACTCTTTCCATAGGCCAATACTCCATGTGATCAAAGATTAAAAAGAGATGAAAAGCACATGGAATCTTTAAGCAAAAATTTCAGATAAAAAATGGAGAAAGTAGGATGAAAGTCAGATGACCTGCGGAGTAACCCTGAGACAGAGAACCTTGTGCTCCTCTCATCTATATAAAATTTTAATCATTTAACCCTCATTTGGATGTGTCATTTCCTTGAGATGTCTAATAAACATGACAGATTGTTAGTTTCACATTTTCAAGAAGAAAATAAGACAGAAAATTAACTAAACCCATAATGATACCCCTAGCTCAGAGCAATGGGGGCTGAGGGAACTAAGCCCAAGAAGACTTGGGGTACATTTAAAACACACTAACTCCTTAAAAGGGTTCCTGGCTTCAGAGGCCAGCCAAGCAAGTAACCTCTGGGCTGCATTTACTTCTGGTTGACAGGTGACCATGATGACTACCACGGAAAACACATGGGAAAAAGACACTCCCAGCTGGCTCCTGGCAAGGGCAGCCATGCCAAGTGACAATGACCTTGCTAATTACTGAGTGCCACACCAAATACCTAAAACAAAGTCTTTAGTTTGAGGCAAACTTCCCTTTGATTACTTCTGGAGCTGATGCTGGCTCTTTTCCCAGGCCTCACAGGAATATGAATTCATAATTGGTAAATTAATCTACTACAAATGTAACCTTTTTCCTTTGTCTGGACTTGAGTCAAATAGTGACTCATACAAGTTTCTTGAAAGAACACAGGGTTACTAATGCATGCGGGGCTTAAAACCTAGATGATGAGTTGATAGGTGCATCAAACCACCACAGCACATGTATACCTATGTAAGAAACCTGCATGTTCTGCACACGTATCCCAGAACTTAAAGTAAAATTTTTAAAACAGAAGAAAAGAAGGAAAGGAAGGAAGGAAGGAAGGAAGGAAGGAAGGAAGGAAGGAAGGAAGGAAGGAAGGAAGGAAGCAGGGAGGGAGGGAGGGAGGGAAGGAAGGAAGGAAGGAAGGAAGGAAGCAAGGAAGGAAGGAAGGAAAGAAAGAAAGAAAGAAAAAGAAAACAGGGCAATACCCGATACTGAATATGCATTGACTTCCCTAAGGATAAGCAAAGGAGAAAAATCTAAATCCACCAGGCAAATAGAACACATTGTGGTTCAAAAAAGGGGAAGATTCTAGAATCAGAGCAAATATTTACTTAAGAAATAGATATACTACATAAAAGAGAAAACTCTATTAACAGAAAATTTCTAGCTCACGTTCTTAAAATTCCAGGGGACATAGTAGAATCTTTGCGCATAGAGCAGGTAGTCATAGAAAGAAATACGAGACCAGAGAAGAGTTTGTGTTAACCAGAAAAGAAAATCTGAATTATGAACTTGAATAAAAGCAACCAATGAAGCAGAAAGTAGAATATTTTTAAAAAGAAAAAAATAAAATTAGTGACGCAAAAGATAAAACAGATTTTTCAGAGGTAGTTGGAGGAAGCTACATGGGTAAAGATTTTAAAGCCTTCATCCCCAAAATAGAATAGACGAACGAAAAGCAATAAAGGAGGAAAGAAGAAACCATCAATGCTGAAACCAGGAAAGGACAAATTTATTCTAAAAACTTTAGAAAACTATTACAGATATACAACAATTTAGATAAAATGGGGAAATTTTTCAGACTGTGTATCATTCTTCAGAGAGCCCTATAGTCTGATAGAAACAAAATAGAAAAAATTCCTGAAGCCCAAACCTGGAGGAACAAGATGAGATACAGGCAGTTCAGAGCTGAAGTTTGTCTTCTTTCTTATTATCTCTTCCGCCTATCGGAGCTAAATAGCATCTGAAGCCAGTCTTACATCATCTAAGGCCTGAGACTGAAAGATTTTTCTCTCTGGAATCTGAGCAGATGAATAGGTTTAACAATAGTAACATCAAGAGGAATATATTGCACTTATTCAAACAAAAACAGGATGCTTAAAAAGTGGTAATTCAAAATCTAAAAAAGTTGTTCCCACAGAAGTAGAGAGCAAAGTGGTGGTTACCAAAGGCTGGGGTGGTTGTGGGGAGAGGGAGTTGGGAAGATGTTGATCAAAGGATACATATTTACAGTTAGACAGGAGGCATAAGGTCAGATCTATTGCAGTTAAGAGGAATAAGGTCAGATCTATCACGTAGGACAGTGACTATAGATAATGATGATATATGGTATTCTTGGAAAATGCCAAGGGATTTTTTTTTTCTTTTTGTGATGGAGTCTCTCTCTGTCGCCCAGGCTGGAGTGCAGTGGCGCGATCTCAGCTCACTGCAAGCTCTGCCTCCTGTTTCACGCCATTCTCCTGCCTCAGCCTCCCGAGTAGCTGGGACTACAGGCACCTGCCACCACGTCTGGCTAATTTTTTATATGTTTTAGTAGACATGGGGTTTCACCATGTTAGCCAGGATGGTCTCGATCTCCTGACCTCGTGATCCGCCCGCCTTGGCCTCCCAAAGTGCTGGGATTACAGGCGTGAGCCACCAAGCCCGGCCTAAGGGAGTGGATGTTAACTGTTCTTACCACAAAAAAATGATGGCTTTGTGAGGTAATGCATTTGTTAATTAGCTAGACTTAACCATTCCACTATATATATATATATATATATATATATACTCAAAACATCATGTTGTGCATGATAAATACATATAATTTTATATGTCAATTTTTAAGAATTTCAAAAAAATTCAGTAGACAGATTGGAATATAACTTTAAGGAATGTGCCCAAAATGTAGTTAAAAAAAAAAATAAAGGAGACTAGAACAGTAAAAATGAGAAGGCTATAAAATGTGTCCAGAAGTTCTAATAGCCAAATAGAATTCCAGAATAAAAGAGTAAAGGAAATGGGGTGAGAGTGAAGTCAAATGACTAACTCAAAATATTTCCTAAAATGTAACGCCATAACTGTGTAGACTATAAGGGCCCACTGATGCCTACCTGCCCATTTCATTTGATTTCAATATGCCCACATTAAACACAGCATCTGTCATGATGAGTTGTGTTTTTTTAACTGTAAGTATATTAAAAAGGTCCTATAAAATATCAGAAAGCAGGTAGGGAAGCTCATAAGCAAAGGATTAGGAATTAGAAAGTCTTTGGACTTTTCAATAGCAACCCTGAAAGCTAGAAGGCAATGAAGCAATGAGGAAGGCAGTTTACAACCTAGAATTCTATTGGCAGATGTTCTTCTGCAAAACAGGGAGGAAACTAAGAAAAAGACAGGCATGTGATACAGGAAACAGGAGTCCAATACAAGAGGGAGTAAAAAAGGAATTCCTGGCACAATTGTGAAGAGAAATCCTTGGGTGATACACAAGAAGACTCACGAAGTAGTATATCAAGAGGAGATTTGGACAACCAAGAGCGTTTAGGACTGAATGAGTAAAAAGCACATAGAAAACTAAGCAAATATCAAAAGAACAATTAGTTTAAATAGAAAAAAAAATTTGCAGAAGAGGAAAAGGATTCATAGAATTCTACATGGCTCGGGTATGAACAGCATTAACAACGTCATCATCCTATTAACACTGAATAATGGCCTAGTCAAAATCATGACCTAACTATACTAAGACAAGGAGGTTCAGGATGGGAGTATGTGAATGGTACACTCTGCACATGGTACATCTATAAATATTCAAAACTAGCAAGACAAAAAGAAATAAAAACCTTAGAATTCCACAAAGTACATATTTCAAAACATATCATTCACAATTTTAAAAATTTTCAAAAAGAAGTTAAAATCTTACAGATTCCATGCAAATATCAAATGAGGCTGCCAAAACAACTGAAAGTAGTAGCTCTGGGGAAGGTAAAATTGTAGGAAGGGAGCAAGGACTCCTCTTTCCTGGCAAGCATCAGAGCTATTTGACACTTTAAATTACATACATCCTGTCATTTGCAGCAACACGGATGAGCCTGGAGGACTGTATGTAAAGCGAAGTCAGACACAGAAAGATAAGTACTGCAATGTTCTCGCTCCTATGTGGGAGCTAAAAAAGTTAATCTCACAGAAGTAGAGAGTAGGATAGTGCTTACTAGATACTAGGAAGCCTAGGGGACAGGGAGGGATAGGGAGAGTTTGGTTAATGGATATATAAAGTTATACCTAGACAGCAAGAATAAGTTCTAGTGTTCTATAGACTGAAGAGTGACTTGGAGCAAACAACAATTTATTGTATTTTTTCAAATAGCTAGAAGAGAGGACTTTGACTGTTACCCATATAAAGAAATGATGAAGGTTTGAGGTGATGGATATGTTAATTATATTAATTTGATCATTACACATTGTATACATGTATCAAAATATCACACTGTATCCCATAAATATGTACAAATGTATGTCAATTAAAATGAATATACTAAAAGATAATATAGAGGAACAAATCCCAAGCATGATTTAATTTCTTCTGTAAATAACTCAGCACAATACATATGCTGTAAATAACTTTATGTTAACATATTTAGCTGGTTTGTCCTTAAAAGAACTTTTATAAGGAAACTACCACACCATCACCACACTTAAAAAATTAACCAGAGGAACTTGATATCATCAAATATTCAGTAAGTTCACAATCCCCTGATTTTCTTATAACTTTTAACAGTTTGGTTGGTTGAGTCAGAATTCAAATAAAGCACATACATTTCTTTTCTTTAAGAAAAGGAGGAAGAAAGACAGGCAGTGCTGCATTGTAGTTACAAGTGCAATACGCTAGGGAATCCAACTGCCTAGGTTCAAATCCTTGTCCTGCCAGTGTGACCTTGGGCAGGTTATGTCATGTCTCCTTGCCTCAGATTTCTCCTCTGTAAAATGAGTATAATAATAGTAAGGCTGCCACATATGACTGTAAGAATTGAATTGATTAATATACCTAAGATACCTGGAGTAATACTTATGATACTGTGAACAATATAGTGAACATGGTAAAAGTGATAGCTAGCATTGTTTGCCAAATAAAGTATCTACCTATATATTTTTAAATTATAAACATTTACAAGTTTGATTTTAAAATTTTTTAAGAAAATAAAAAAATAATATGACTGCAGAAACTAAAAATTTAAAACTACAAAAGACAGAAATGCCACTGCAGAAAACCAAGTTGGTGCCATGGAAGTCTGGCTTGAAAAAAAGTACATGTGCTTACAATAATGAAATTTACTAGATTGATTAGAAATTATGGACATACAGAATCTACAAATAAATTTACAAGAAGAAAACAACCTCATCAAAAAGTAGGCGAAGGATATGAACAGACACTTCTCAAAGGAAGACATTTATGCAGCCAACAAACTTATGAAAAAATATTCATCATCACTGCTCGTTAGAGAAATGCAAATCAAAACCACAATGAGATACCATCTCACACCAGTTAGAACAGCGAGCATTAAAAAGTCAGGAATCAACAGATGCTGGAGAGGATGTGGGGAAAATAGGAATGCTTTTACACTGTTGGTAGGAGTTTAAATTAGTTCAACCATTGTGGAAGACAGTGTGGCAACTCCTCAAGGATCTAGAACTAGAAATACCATTTGACCCAGCCATCCTATTACTAGGTATATACCTAAAAGATTATAAATCATTCTACTATAAAGACACATGCACACATATGTTTATTGCAGCATTGTTCACAATAGCAAAGCCTTGGAACCAACCCAAATGCCCATCAATGATAGATTGGATAAAGAAAATGTGGTACATATACCCCATGGAATATTCTGCAGCCATAGATGAGTTTATGTCCTTTACAGGGACATGGATGAAACTGGAAACCATCATTCTCAGCAAAGTAACACAAGAAGAGAAAACCAAACACCATATATTCTCACTCATAAGTGGGAGTTGAACAACAAGAACACATGGACACAGGGAGGGGAATATCACACACTGGGGCCTGTCAGGGGGTGTTGGACTGGGGGGAGGGAGAGCATTAGGAGAAATACCTAATGTAAATGACGAGTTGATGGGTGCAGCAAACCAACATGGCACATGTATACCTATGTAACAAACCTGCACATTGTGTATGTACCCCAGAACTTAAAGTATAATAATAATAAATAAAAATTAAAAAATTTAAAAAGAAATTATGGATATAAATCACAGAACATAAAGATTCAACATAATTGGCATACTTGAGAAAAATAAATGGAACAGAAGTTACTTAGCAATAAAAGTAAACTTTCCTAACTCCTACGACTCAAAATCAAAAACAACAAACAACTTCAAAATTGGGCAAAAGACTTGAGTAGTCACTTCTACAAAAACGTATACACACACACACACACACACACACACACACGGCCAAACATGAAGAGATGCTCAACATCACTAATCATCAGTAAAATGCAAATGCAAATCAAATTAGTAAGATAACATCTGATACCCATTAAGATAGCCATTATCAAAAAAAGAAAAGAAGTATTAGCAAGGATGTGGACAAACTGGAACTCTTCAGCACTGCTGGTGGGACCAAAGATGGTACAGTCACTATGGAAAACAGTATAGAGGTTCCTCAAAAAATTAAAAATAGAATTACCATATGATTTAGCAATCTCACCTCTGGGTATATATCCAAAATAATTGAAAATGATCTTTCAAAGAGATATTTGCATACCCATGTTCGTAGTAGCATTATCTACAAGAGCCAAGAGGCAGAAGCAACCCAAGTTTTCAATAACAGATGAACAGACATAAACTAAATTGGTATATACATACAATGGTTTATCATCCAGCCTCCAAAAGGATATTCTGGCATATGCTATGACATGGATAAACCCTGAAGACATTACGCTAAGTGAAATAAGCCAGTCAAAAAAGGACAAATACTCCACATATATAATAAGGTAGCTAATGGTCAAATTAATAGAGACAAAGTACAGTAGTACTTGCCAGGGACTGGGGGAGAGGGATGAATGAGAAATTGCTGTGTAATGGGTATGGAGTTTCAGTTTTACAAGATGAAAAGAGTTCTGGAGATTGGTTGCACAACAGTCTGAATATACTTAACACTACTGAACTGTACACTTAAATGGTTAAGAGGGTAAATTTTATGTTATGTGTATTTTACCATGATTAAAAAAAAAGTGTGACAAATTCCAGGAAAACTATGAAGTAAATGATAACTGAAAAACAGATTTAAGTTAATAAGCTTTAAAAATTAAAAGAAATCCCATTAAAAAAATCAAATGGGGAAAATAAATCAAATCATAATGGGAAACAAATGGGCTGGACACAGCCATTAACCTCACCCCAACAAATAAGATGAAGGAATAAATTTCAAGATTTTGTCAGAAATATGGAATGATTCAAAAATTCTACAGCCAATCAAGCCTTTGTTTACCTGCAATAACAAAAACAAGCCAGTTTTAATATTTTTATTTTTAATTTTTGTGGGTACATAGTAGGTGTATATATCTGTGGGGTATATGGGATATTTTGATGCAGGCATGCAATGTGTAAATGGGGTATGCATCACCTCAAGCACTTATCCTTTGTGTTACAAACAATCCAATAATCCAATTATACCCTTTTAATTATTATAAAATGTACAATAAATTCACCCTGTTGTGCTACCAAATACTAGTCTTATTCATTCTATTTAACTATATTTTTGTACCCATTAACCAACCCACCTTCCTAGCCTCTCGTAACTATCCTTCTATTCTGTCTCCATACGTTCAATTCATTTTTTTAGTTCCTACAAATAAGAACATGCAAAGTTTGTCTGTGACTAGCTTATTTCACTTAACACAGTGACCTCCAGTTCCATCCATGTTGTTGCAAATGACAAGATCTTATTCCTTTTTTGGCTGAATAATACTCCATTGTGTGTAAGTACCACATTTTCTTTATCCATTTTTCTGTTAATGGACACTTAGGCTGCTTCCAAATCTTGGCTATTGTGAACAGTGCTGCAATAAACATGAGAGTGAAGATACCTCCTCAATATGCTGATTTTCTTTCTTTTGGGTATATACTTAGCAGTGAGATTGCTGGATCATATGGTATAATTAAGATATATTTCTCCCTGAAAAATTTGCTCAATGACATAATACAACTACTCATATGACAAATCAAAATAATGTGCTCAGGAAACCTTTGGCAAGAGCAGCTTGTCAATCCAGATAAGCACAGAATACCTGTGATAGTAATGGTGACAAAAAAAAAAAGAATGCAGTTTTAACTAATAGGAATAAAAAGCTATACAGTTGAAATACGTGTAACTAATAAACTAAGATGAAAACTCCAGAAAATCACAAGAAAAAGGAGAACATTCTTCACTTTTTGAGAAAGGAGCCAATCAATACTGTTTCATTTCTAAAGTTGATAAAATCAGAATTTCTGGTTTAAAGAATCAAAAAAAAAAAAAAAAGGAAAGGGGAAAACAGGATGACAGAGACATGGCCATGCTAAACTTTTTATCTGGGTTACTTATCCCTACCACTGACTCTATCCCCTTCACTGACAGTGAAGCAAATGGTTCAGCTGGGATGAAGGAGGCTATGGGTCCATTTGCTTCACATGCAGATTCAGAACAAAGAAATCAGAAATGCATTTGAGAAACCAAATGACTACCTTATGTTTTGTTTTAAAATACCATCGCCACCTGTGGCTACAGGCTACTTTCCTCTCTGTGGCTACTTTCCTCTCCTCCTCAAAGCGTCAGGCCTAAGATCTTGCTTCAGTGTACTCACAGAATACAATCTATTTCACGTTCATAAATCCTTTTCCACAAATAAGATCAGTCTCTTCATTTGCTTCTCCAGCTTTTCAATTAGACCTTTTATTCTCAAATTGATCTAAAAGTCTATCATTTTTTCTACAGGGCACAGAGCTAACGTATTCCAAGGAAGAAATAAAACTAGTCCATCCTGTGCACACTGACTGCAGAGAGAGAAACACAATTAACACAATTGCACCATTTTACATGTATTTTATCAGGTCAGGGCCCAGTATTCCAGAAGCTGGAGAAACTGGCCAAAATTTATGTAAGTAAACTCACTGTCTTAATTTCAAAGACTGTATTCCGAGCTATATCGTTTTCACTTTAGAAGTGGTCCTGATGGAGAGGAATGCTATCCTGACACTTACCAAAATAAACAAGAATTGTAAAATTCAAATTATGGAGATTACTATCTTAGAATAAATGTCACTATGAAGGCAAAGGATATATTGGCCAAACTGTTTAGCCTCAAGGTCAAGCTAGTTTGTGTTACAATGCTTAGAAAATGGGAGAAAATCTCTACTTAGAAGTAGTAAATCAGGAACGGCCTGGAACTACAGATTTCTGAGTTGGAGAAAATTGAACTCAAGGGAGTGTGATCAGTTATGAAGACAGAGAGCAAGAAGAGAAGGAATGAGATCTACATTTTAAGGGGAAATGAAGAGGATTCAACAAAGAAGACTGAAAAAAATCCTCTTGAAAAGTAGAATTCTACTCTGAGTGAGACAGACTTCATTCTACCCTGTTTCTTTCCAGAGTCCTCTAAACTCTTGATCTTCTTAGTGTGTGCATGCCATGACCCTCAGCCATTTGCATAGGGACCCAGAGCAATGCAGATATAAATTAGAATTAGGATTTCCACCAACAGGAGAAGCACCCTATAGGGTGGATACATTTCTACCGAGGGTGCCACTGTGCCAAGCTGGGGTGTTTTCAGTCCATAGTTTTCAGAACAAGGACAATTACAACATCTATAACCAAGCTTCAGGCAACCTAGACTCTTCCAACCACAGATGAGTCTTGAAAAATATTTCATTCTAAGAGTAAGTGCATGTTTCTAACATCAGAAGTAATTTTCAGCCAAGTGTGGTGGCTCATGCCTGTAATTCCAGCACTTTGAGAGGCCAAGGCCGGAGGATTCCTTGAGCCCAGGAGTTTGAGACCAGCCAGGGCAATATAGTGAAACTCTGTCTCTACAAAGATTAAAAATAAAAAAAAATTTAAAAAGTTAACTATTCTAAAAAAAAAATGTAATTCCCAAATGGCCTAAAATAGAAGGAATGTGAATATATGAAGTGAAGGGAAGAAAATTAGGGAAGAAAAGAGACCAATGGGGGTGTAAACAAAGTGTTGAAATAGCTAGTCAGAATATAGAAGTCTGTGGCTGTGGTAAGAAAAGTGATTCAGCCCTGAATAACAGTGTTCAACAGCAGAGGGTTCTCTTAACAGAGACATCTTCCATTATTTAAGGTTTCAAGTAGCTTAAAATTCAAGCACCATTGGGAGAATGAATCAAAATCGATACTGAGTGCTTGAAGGATTGTGATTTAAAACTGCCTCAGCATAAGAAAGTTATCCCTGAAAGATGGTTTTCTGATGTGTTTGTATACGAAGTAGGAAAATAGGCACTTAAATATATTTCTGGTGTAGGTGAAACTGTTGTAACCTTTCTGGAATGCTAATATTAGGGATACGTGTGTATATGCACGGTTTGCATCAAGACCCTAAAAAGTATGCTGAATCAGAAAGCATGTAACTCCACCACTAGGAATTTATACTGTGGGAAAAATATAAAGGACAAAGAATTTGCTACAAGGATGCTTAATGCAATATCACATACGATAGGAAAATTTTAGGAACAATCTAAGCATCCAGTAATACAGTACTTGGCAACCTTGTTATTAAAACTACATTTACATGCAATTCAACTATTACATACCTATTCAATTATTATGTTTATTCTATATAATATATTGCATATAATAGGTATTATGCTCAATTATATAATACATATGTTTATATAATATACATGTTTATATAATATTTCAACTCCCAATAATTTCATCTCCAGCGCCACCAATAACACTCGCTACTCCCTGGCCCCCTACCCACCAAATTATTCTTTAAAAACCTCAGTCTCCAAATTTGGGGGGAGACTGATTTGAGTAATAAAACTCCAGTCACCCATTCAGCTGGCTCTACATGAACTAAACTCTTTCGCTATTGCAAGTCTCCTGTCTTGATAAATCAGTTCTACCTGGGGAGTAGGTGAGGAGAACCCATTGGGCAGTTACACCACAGACAGCCTTGTGGAACCTGCATATATATATATATATAAAGTTGGCCCTCCATATCTGTGGGGTTCACATACCATGAATACTGTATTTCTGATCTGCATTTGGTTAGAAAAAAATATGCATATAAACAGATCTGCACAGTAGAAACCCATGTTGTTCATGGGTCAACTGTACATGTAATTGGAGTCCCCAAAGGAAAAAGGGGGAGTGAAAAAACAAGGCTAAAAATAAAAACTATAAACCCACAGACTCAACAAGCTCAATGAAGCATGAGCACAAGAAACAAAGAAAAATGCACAATCAAATTTACAAAACCATAGCAATAAAATCTTTAAAGTCACTGGATTAAAGAAAAAAAAAGACATGTAGATAGAGAGGAACAAGGATAAGAATGACAGCAGATTTCTCATGAGAAACAATCCAAGCAAAAAGACAGGTGATCAACATCTTTAAAATAATGGGAAGTGGGGGGAACTATAACTTTATACACATAAAAAAATGTTCAGAGGTGAAAGTAAAATAAAAATATTTTCAAACATACAAAAGGTGAAAGAATTCACCATAAGCAGACAATGGACTATAAGAAATGTTAAAAAGAAGTTCATCAGACAGAAAGAAAATTATACCACATGAAAATATGCATCCTCATAAAGAAATGAAGGATACCAAAAATATTAATAGTAATAACATGGATAAATATGAAAACCATTTTATTATATAAGTATCTTAAAAATATAATTGAAAACAACTCACAGAAAGAAAAAATATTTGCAAATCATAAGGGACTTGTATCCAGAATAAAGAACTCCTGCAATTCGATAATAAAGAGACAAGCTAATTTTAAAATGATTAAATATCTGAATAGATATTTTTCTAAGAAAATAGACAAATGGCTAACAAGAATATGAAAAGACACTGGATATCCTTTAGCCATTAGGGAAACAAAAGCCAAATTCACACTTCATAACTACTAAGATGGCTATAATTTAAAAGACATAATAACAAGTGTTGGTAAGAATGTAGAGAAATTGGAACCCTTATACATTGCTGGTGGGAATATAAAAGGTGCAGCCACTGTGAAAATCCGGTAGTTCCTCAAAATATTAAATAGCATTTTCATATGACCCAGCAATTCCACGCCTAAGTATATGCCCAAAAGAACTGAAAATATATATCCACACAAAAACTTCTCCAAGAATATTCATAGAAGCATTACAGAATCATCAAAAAGTAGAAATAATCCAAATGTCTATCAACTGTTGAAAGGATAAAGTTAAATATGGTATTTTCAAACAATGGACTATTATTGAGCAGCAACAAAAAAGGAAAGAAAGGTACATACTACAACATGCAGTATTGTGCATTTTTTTCTAAGTGAAAAGCCAATCAAAAAAGGCCACAAATGTATAAGCCTGCTTACATGAAATGTCCAAGATAGGTAAATCTATGAGAAAGAAAGTAGATTCATGTTTTTCAGGAGTTTGGAAGAGGATAAATAGGGAGTGGTTGAAAACAAATATGAGGATTCTCTTGGAATGATAAACATTTTCTGAGCTTGATTGGAGTGATGATTGCACATTATCTATCTATCTGGAGACAAGGATTGGCTATGTTGCCCAGGCTGGCCTTAAACTCCTGTGCTCAAGTGATCCTGTCTCTGCCTCCTGAATAGCTGGGACTACAGACAGGCACATGCCACTGCTGCAGAACTCTTAATATATCAAAAACTATTGAATTTTAAATGGCTGGCTTTTGTGGTATTAAATTATATCTCAATAAAGTTGTTCTAAAAAGATAATGAAAATAATAACCATAGAGTTTATTTAAAAAGTTTTAAAAAGCAGGGGAGTAAAGTAAGTATACTGTACTGTTGTGAGGTTCTTGTACTATACATAAAGGGGTACGATGTTGCTTAAAAGTTGCCTACAATAAATTAGAGCCTACTGCACACACTGAATCAACCACTAAAAACAAAATAATTATGGCTAATAATCCAACAAGAAGATAAAATGAAATCATAAAGTATACCCAATCCAAAAAATAGAACAAATGTGACAACAGACAAAAGCAAGATGATAGATTTAAACATAACCATATGAAAACACATCTATATACGCTCATTAAATGTAAGTGGTCTAAACAACTCAATTAAAAGGCATAGATTATGAGAATGGATAAAAGAGCAAGACACAACTATATGCTCCCTATATGAACATACTTTAAATATGAAGACACAAATAGATTAAAAGTAAAAGGATAAAAGAAAGAAATATCCAGCTAACACTAAACAAAACAAAGCTGAAGTACCAATATTAAAATCTAGCAGAGTAGATTTTAGAGCAAAACATATTACCAAGGATTTAAAAAAAACAAACTTTATTTCATAAGATAGAGTCTCTTTATCAAGATGACGTAACAATCCTAAAAGCGTATGCATCTAATTACAGATTTTTGAAATATATGACGTAAAAACCAGTAACTGGAGAAATAAACAAATCCACAAATATAGCCAGAGATAAATATGCCTCAGTCATGACAGAACAGAAAAAATCAGTAGGGATATAAGAGACTTGAACAATACAAGTAGTCAACTTGATCTAATTTGACATTTTGAAAAGACTCAACCCAACACCACACTACACATTCCTCTCAAGAACAAAAGAAATCTGTACCAATATAGACCATATTCTGGGCCATAAAACAAGTCTCAACAAATGTAAAAGAATTTGAATCATAAAAAGTCTGTTCTCTGACCACACTTAAATTATCAATAACAGAACGATCTCTGGAAAATCATCAAATGCTGGAAACTAAGTAATATATCTGTATATGCCTTATAAATCAAAGAAGTCAAAGGAGGTAATTAAAAATATTTTGAATTGAATATTTTGAATTAAATGAAGATGAAAACAAAACATATCAAAATTTGTGGGATGTCACTAAACCAGTGCCAAAGAGGAAAATCATAGCATTAAACACCTATAATAGAAGAGAAGAAAAGTCTCAAATAAATGACCTCATCTTTTACCATCAGAAACTAGAAAAGGATAATTTAATTAAAATCAAAGTAAGCAGGAAAAAATAAAATAGTAGATAATTATATAGAAACAATAAAACAAAACCAAAAGATATTTCTTTAAGAACATCAATACAATTGCTAACCCTCTAACCAGATTAGTTGAGAAAAAAGGAGAGAAGATATAAATGACTAATAATAAAATTGAAAGAGGGGTCATTACTATTGTCCCTGTCAGAGACATTAAAAGTATAATAAATGATTAAGACAGTGTAGTATAGCCTTTTCTCCACTTTTAAATATGAAGTCACAATTTTAAAATCATGGTGGAACTATTAGATATCCATAAGCAAAACTACAAACTGAGAAAACAAACTGATTCATACCTCATACCACATACAAAAATTAACTGAAAAGGGGCATAAACCTAAATGTAAAACTTAGAACCATAAAACTTCTAGAGGAAAACATAAGAGAAAATCATTGTGTACTTTGGGTAAGCAAAGTTTCCTTAGATAAGATACCTGTGAGCCAAAGTAACAAATGTAATTTTGCTCATTTCTGCTTGTCAACATACTTTCCCAAAGCCCCTGACTGTGACAATGTGTAGCTCTCCAGAAACGTGCATTGAAGACAAAACAGAATAGAGAACAGGGCCTCCCACCCTCCAACCCTTGCCTGAGTCATTGTATTCCTTAAAAGATAAATGGTCCTAGTCCTTGCCTTTTCCTACACATAAGAGAACCCCTGACAGGGTTAGTGATTACACTTCTGTAATCTATAACCAGATAGACTCTTGCATCCAAACTTTGATGTGATTTTATATGTACTGAACCTGTATATAAACCGTGAGCTGAAACACTATTTTGCAGCAGTCTGATAGAATCTTTCTGGTTTGTTTTTTGTTGTTGTTGTTGTTGTTGCTGCTGTTGTTGCTTTTTGGGACAGTTTCATTCTTGTTGCCCAGGCTGGAGGGCAATGGCACGATCTTGGCACCCTGCAACCTCCGCCTCCCAGGTTCAAGCAATTCTCCTGCCTCAGCCTCCCAAGTAGCTGGGATTACAGGCATGTGCCATTTGTATTTTTAGTAAAGACGGGGTTTCTCCATGTTGGTCAGGCTGGTCTCAAACTCCTGACCTCAGGTGATCTGCCCACCTCGGCCTCCCAAAATGCTGGGATTACAGGCGTGAGCCACCACTCCTGGCCAATAGAACCTTTCTGAAAGACTCCTCCTCCCAGGCTGTAGTCCTCAGTCAGTCTATAGCTCTCAGTAAGACTTCTGAATAAAACTAACTTAAATTCCTTAAAAGCTTGTTTTTTTTCTTTAGTCAAAATATCAAAAGCAGGATCTATAAAGAACAAATTGAAAAACTGAACTTCATTTAAATTTACTTTTTAAAAGACATTGTTAAATAAATTAAATGGCAAGCCACAAACTGAGAGAAAATACTTTCAAAGTATATGTCCATGAGGAACTAGTATCTACAGCATATAAGAATTTTCAAAATTCAAAAAGGGGCAAAAGATTGGGACAGTTTACCAAAGATAATATATGGATGGCAGATAAGCATAAAAGAGCAATTAGGAAAAATGCAAATTAAAACCACAATGAAACACCACTACATGACTATTAGAATGGATAAAATTGAAAAAACCAACCATACCAAGTGTCAGTGAGGATTTAAAGAAGCTGCAACTCTCACACACTGATGTGGGAATGTAAGATAGAATCAGTCTGGAAAATAATCTGACAGTTTCTTTAAAAGTTAATTATCCAATTCAGCCATTTTACTCCTAGGTATTTACCCAAGAGAAAAGAAAGTATTTGTCTATACAAAGATGAGCACAAATGCTTCTAGTAGTTTTATCTGTAAATAGCCAAAAACTGGAAACAGCTCAAATGTCCATTCATAAATGAATGGACAAATTGTTATATAGCCATAAAACAGAAGACTACTCAGCAATAAAAACAAGTGAACTACTGGTATGCATAATACTATCTATCACTCTCAAAATAAGCCAAGTAAAAGAAGCCAGACAAAACACAGCACTTACTGTATGATTCCGTTATATAAAACTGTAGAAAATGCAAACTAATTTATAGTGACCAAAAGCAGTTAAGTGGTTGCCTAGGAGTACAAGAGCAGAATGACATGAGGGAAGGATTTGAAACAAGAGGAGAAAAGTTGAGGAGTGTTGGATATGTTCACTACCTTCATTGCAGTGATAATTTCAAGAGTATATGCATATGTCAAAACAAATCAAACTGTATACTTTAAATATATGCAGTCCACGTTATCAACGAAAAAATTAAAAGAAAGCATAAGACTTAAAGAAAAATGCTATTTTACAACTTTTTAAAATGTAATATTTAAAGAACATTCTCCTTAAAGGGAAAACTCTGGCATACAAGAAAATATGACCACTAACCACAAACTAATTTTCTTAATACACTTTAAGTTCTAGGATACATGTGCACAACGTGCAGGTTTGTTACATAGGTATACATGTGCTATGTTGGTTTGCTGCATCCATCAACTCGTCATTTACATTAGGTATTTCTCCTAATGCTATCCCTCCCGCAGCCCCTAACCCACCGACAGGCCCCCTGTGTGTGATGTTCCCCTGCCTGTGTCCATGTGTTCTCATACCACAAACTAATTTTTAAAAATTATTATGGAATAGTTTCTAAGTTTTTTCCTGGCTTTTATACCCTTGATCTCTTGATTATAGGTTGTTTATTGTGTAGAATGTTCCTCAGTGGCTGCAAGGGCAGCCCAACGCAGAGTGTCAGAGTCTAAGTGAGGTGAAGAGGATGTCCCCATGGGAAGGCAGCCCAGAGTTTGTGTCAAAGCCTGAAAGGTGAGGGGTCAACCAGGAGAGAAAGAGAGAGAGGTAATCCAGGAGAGAAGGAAAGAGGTTTTCAACAGAAATAGAAATAAAAACAGTTATCAATGTGTGTGTTGCACAGTAAGAAGCTTGGGAATAGTGATATCCCAATAACAAGGAGCACGCCTAACACTTACGTCTTCATCTCTTAATACCATTCTCTACAGAAAGGTGCCAGGCTCCTTGGAGATGCGTCTGATCCTCAGATTAGGGAAATACATGATGCCTTGGTCATCTTGAGCAGGCAGTTAAGACAGCACTTAAAGAATTATGCAGACATGTAAAAAGGACAAGGAAACTAGTTGGAAAGGTACTCACTGGTCTAATTATTTCTAACTTTGAAAATAAAAAAGGAATCCATAATCATTTTAATATAAATAAAAGTTTGACCAAAAAAATGATATTTACAGAGACTCATACACTTCCCGAGAAAATACTTACTATAAAGTGCAAAATAATAATTTTACAGTAAATAAGTCTGGAAGACATCACCTTAATCAAGTGATCAAAATAACATCACCAATAATGGAGAAAATCAACAGCATGTGCCACCTGACGAAAGGCAATGAGAATATCACTTCTGTCATATTCCTGCCAAAAGTACAAAATCTGAATTTAATCAACAGGAAACATGAAACAAACCCACTGAGGAACATTCTACACAATAAACAGCCTATAATCAAGACATCAAGGGTATAAAAGCCAAGAAAAAACTTAGAAACTATTCCATAATAAAGTAGACTTAGAAAAGACCTAATTATAAATACAACGCAAGATGATGAGCTGGATCCTTCACTATCAAGGATATTGTTGTGGCAATATGGGAAAACTTCAATGGGATCTGATAATTAGATGATAGTAAGATAACAGGGTTAATTTACTGATTTCAGTGGTTGCTTTGTGACTATGTTGAAGAATGTGCTTGTTTGTGAGAAAAACAGAGTATTTGAAGATGTTAGAGCATCAGTGTAAACAATTCACTCTTAATTGACTTAGGGAGATAAAAGGTTCTTCATACTTTTTTACTGTACTTGCAACTTTTCTATAAGTTTGAGGGAGGCAGAGTAGAGGAGGAGGAGAGGAAGGAGCAGGGATAGAAGGAGAAGCAGTCATCTTACATAAAATAATTTTAAGTGGAAGAGAGGGTTCATGTGTCACTACTAACCATAAGAATAGACATCCCCAAGATCTGGCTAGAAGTGACTGTTACAAAGTACATGACTACCCCAGACACGCATGTGCCTGATTTTAGAGAAGACAGGAAAAGATGTCTCAAACAAATCACAAACTCTAAGAGGCATGTTGCCAAAAGTCAAATAGGTCTTCTGAAAAAGGAGAAGTCTAGACCACAGTCAACAGTGCAGGCAGCACTGTACCACCAAGTTTAGCTGTGTTTTCAAAAAAGCTAAAGAAATATCATAGTATTAGAAAGACATATTTATGTTCAACACAAAACAAAGACAAAGGCAGATGCTCCAGCAATGTGGCCCTAAGTACTTCTGTTTCCAGGATACATGTCACATGAGAAATGTGACGAGGTACCATGTTCTTTGAAGATGGTACATTATGAAATTTCTTCTGCCTACCAGTGAGACTAATCTCTTCCAGATGTTGTTTGGCCCACAATGTGCTATTCAAATATATGAAAGTTTTGTTTATTTTCAAAGTTTGAGAGCCAAATAAGAAACCCAGTTTCCTTCACCAGCCTCTAATTAAACTGGAGATAAAAGCTAAAAAAAATCAGTATATAACCTAAGTCTAGACTTATACATCCTGCCTGAAGTTTTGAGGTGAGGAGGGCGAAGAAAGTAAGACCTGTGGAATACAATCCTAATATCTGCTTCAGCATGGGAAAAATAATGAGACACTTAATTTCATTTCCTTTCCTGCTCCCAGCATATTACCATTCTTCCTCATTGAAAACCCTCTTGGCAATACCTCTCTAAAACAGTAAATATAGAGGGGAATCTAAAGAAAACTAGTATTGTACTAGAGGATGAATTATTCCCAGCTGGGTCGAGGATATGTAAATACTCTGGCTTCCTGAGAAGTCACATACGTGATTTTACCAACTTGAGGGGGCACCAAGAAAGAGCTGGCCTCGTTCTTTGATATACAATTCTATGAATAACATCTCAAATGTTACCACTCTGTTGAAGAAATCAGGAAGTGAAGCAAAGGGAATGAAGTGACTTTCCTCTGTTCACAATGATTTAGTAACTATGAAAATCACCAAAAAAGGGGGTCCCCTCTCTAACTTATGTGAGTGGTTAACTCCTGTTTTCCTGTTATGAAAGGGTTTAAAATATAATAGCAGACACTTTTAAAAATAATGGCTGAAGACTTTTATCAGGAAAGCAGCAGAAAATGGAAGGGAAAAGGAGCCTCTTTTTTAATGAACTATGAGGAGATAGTAAAACCACAAAGTAGCCACAAAGCCCCTATGTCTGAGACATGACCTAAAAACCAACTGGAGACCTAAAAACAGCTGTGAGGCCCCACTTGAAAGACTTCTATCTGCTAATGGGCCTGAAAGATGCTGTCCTACATGTCCAGAAAAACGTGGGATCGTCCAAATACGTAGAGAACGGAGAATGTCACACAGAAAACTTCTAACTAGTGTGAAAAGGGATTTGATGATCACTCCAAAAAAGAGATAAGGCATTATGACATTAGAAAGGGAATTCTGGGCTGGGTGTGGTGGCTCAAGCCTGTAATTCCAACACTCTCCGAGGCCAAGGCAGGACGATCACTTGAGACCAGGGGTTCGAGACCAGCCTGGCCAACATAGCAAGATGCCATCTCTACTTAAAAAATAAGAATAAATATAAAAATATTTTTTAAAGGAAAGGAATTCTGATATGAAAGGAGTCCACTTACAAAAAAATAAGTTTTACTAAACCGATATTCCCTAAAAAATCTGGGAGAAGAAGAAACAACCAGGCTCGGTGGCTGTGGGTGCGACCTGACCAAGAATTTCCTGGGGCTTGAGAAGGAAGCAGTGTGCCAAAGGGCTGAGGTTAGAGTGACTGTTGTTTTAAGCCAAGTCATAGCGATAAAATGAGCAGGTGGCAAGTCTCTAAATCTTTTGTATTCCCAGATTTCCCCATTTTACAGTAATATAGTGCTGGGGGCAAGGGATAAAATGTGATGTGTTCAGCCCATTGCAGAGAAGTGGCTCCAAGGGTATAATTTTAGATTTCTAAAAGGCCACCTCTCCAAAGAACTACCCCAGTTTCTCTTGGTGGTAGCTGTGGAGGTAACTGAAGTGACATACAAGGACCCTTCTCCTTCTAGGGTCTGATGGTCTCGTTATGGAGACTGATCTCTGATCCAAGTTACACGAACTCCTCTCAGCTGGAATTCATAGCACCACACTGATTTCTTTTGGCCCCAAGCCCAAATTGCAGCTGTTTGTACTTATTCGTGGTATGGTGTATTTTGAAACAAAATGAACCAGATTTTTCCTACTGCCTATGTCAGTGCCTGGTATTGGGAAACATTAACTCTTTCACAGTCAGGCTACCAACAATTGTATCGTCTATGAAAGGAAGGATGATATAAAGAAAACACTGACCCCAAGCTGGGAAAGAGTCAATCAAGAATTTTCCTACTGCCTATGTCAGTGCCTGGTATTGGGAAACATTAACTCTTTCACAGTCAGGCTACCAACAATTGTGTCTATGAAAGGAAGGATGATATAAAGAAGACACTGACCCCAAGCTGGGAAAGAGTCAATCAAGAAGCCCATTTCAAAGCAAAGGGCAGATATTCCATCATTTACTTAGTTTTGGGGCCCCATCTACTTCCAAATAAGTTTCAGATAGGTTACAGAAGACTATAAAGAACAAGAGTCATGGATTAAAGTAAGCAAGGGAAATAGGTATTTCAAAACTGAGTGCAAAATTTTACTTTGAGCTCTCTGGTAACCAAAGCAAAAGGGAAAACGAAGAATTGCATATTAACTATTGAGAGAGAGAGAGAGAGATGTTATTTTCTTCTACTAAATCCTAGTAAGAGTTATCAAATGGTATAAAATATACAAAAATATTAATATGGCTATTTCTTCTCCTATCAACTCTCAATGAAAGCTGAAGATAAAAATAAGTGGTTCTTGGATGATATAGCACCCATGAAACTTAAACATAAGACAAAACCAGACTTAAACAAAACAGAGTTTTTGATTTAGTAGAACCTAGACACCTGTATTTTTTTAAGTCTCCTTAATTCTGAAGCATATGTCTGACTACATGCCATTATCTTAAATCAGAGTTCTTCACAGATACTTGGACTAGAACAAATGTATTATATTCCACATTTATTGCTAGTAAGTGATCTAATATGATACAAGGTGAGCAGAGCAAGCTTTACTGCAGAATATAGTAACACTGAGTCCTGTGTCTTCTCCAAAGCTGGTGAATAAGATGTGTGAGAGAGAACCAAGAATCTGTATTTTAACAAGCACCCAAAGTGGGTCTAGGTTGAAAGCTAGGTGTGTTAACTACTGCATTACACCAGTTGTTCTCAAATTGTAATATGTGGCACACAGAATTCACTGGAGGGCTTGTTCAAACACAGATGTATAAGCCCCACCCCACTGTATGTCTGATTCAGTAGGTCCGGGGTGGATCCAAGAATTTTCATTTACTAACAAGTCTCCAAGTGATGCTGGTGCTGCTTATGGGGCCACACTTTAAGAACCACTCACTAAACTGTCCATTTACTAAATCAGTGGCCTCACATGGCCTTTAATAGAACTGGAAATAATAATTTAAAATAATATATAATTCAAGACTAAAGTCTCTGATAAGTGTCTGAAGTGTTCAGTATTGTTGATTAGAAACAGTTTTAAGTGCTTTTAATACCTGGCAGAAAAGGCAAATTTGGCATTTTATTAAATAAATACATAGATAAATAAATTGGACTTTCATCCAAACAATGTCATTCCACCTGGTCAATTATAAGGACTGCCAGAAATATTGTTTTAGGAGAGAACTTCTGAATTACTCAATAAAGACTGTAACTGAAACACCGTGGACCAGTGCAAAAAAGAACTGAGGGCAGGTGTTACCATTTATAAATCTTGGACATTAAAAATACACACACATGTTTAATGAAACTCCTAAGAGCATGTTAAGTTTGAGAACTTCATCCTGGCAAGCGTCTACAAGAATAAGGGAGCTGCAAATGTACCTTCACATTATATGACTTGATCTGTAGCATAAAGCTATTTAGTGTAATCCATCTGAATCTGAATTTTGGAGGGTGTTGCCCAAGGCAACAGATTTAGTTTTGACAAAGTCAATAGCACGTTCTCCTTAAAGAAAAGAACTGGCCAATAGGTCTGAGGATTCTTAAATTCCTTTTCTGTTCATGAGCATAAGATCACATCATAGCTCTACCAGAACGGCAATATCTAATGCATAGATAGATTTCTTAAGTTATTAAATCATAGATTCAAAAGAAGGCATAAGGATGTGGACACAGGTGGGTTTTATATCATTTGGAAATGGAACCTGATCTGTCAAAAGATAACTCCTATATACTACATTATTCTCTGGATGGCTGTATCAATCCTCTTAAGAAACATTAAAGTTTAAATCTTCGCGATCAGTCAGCTCAACCCAGAGACATTTTATTAAGATCGAAAGCTGTAGTGAAATTAATATATCCCGCACATGGTCATAAATCGACTTCTGAATAAAGATGACGTCAGCCCCAACTCCCCAGTATGTCCACACCCAATTTCCAGTCAAAATACAAATGAAGACAAAAACTCAAAATAGCTCTGAAACCAAGAATAACAGCCAGCCATTTATAAGAACCTGGGAGTGATGTCTATTTAGTACAGTGCAGATGGAACTGAATTAAAAGCAACTGGTGTCCAATGAACGCTTTAATTGCTAAAAAAGAACAGCTAGAAATAAATTAGAAGGTTCAGACCTCCCCCACCCTACCTCATTTTCCAGAACACTGGAATGAGCAGGAATGAGTAGCAGCAGCATCCCCACACTGTGCAGCCCTGCTTTCTAAAACAACCAGACAGCTATCCACTTGTCTTAGTCAGTTCAGGCTGCTATGAAAGCTACCACAGACTGGGTGGCTTAAACAACAAACATTTCTTTCTTACAGATCTGAAGGCTGGAAGTCTAAGACCAGGGTGCCAACAAAGTTGGGCTCTGATGAGGCCTCTTCGGGGTTGTGGTCTGCCATCTTCTCAATTTAGCCTCACAAGTGGAAACAGGGCTAGAGAGCTCTTCTGGGGTCACATTTAACGAAACTCCTACGAGCATGTTAGGACAGGGTCTTGCTGTCACCCAGGCTGGAGTGGCGCGATCGTACCTCACTATAGACTTAAACTCCTAGGCTCAAGTGATTCTGCCACCTAAG
The DNA here is from genome assembly GCF_009828535.3 of Hylobates moloch. Lineage (NCBI taxonomy): Eukaryota > Metazoa > Chordata > Mammalia > Primates > Hylobatidae > Hylobates > Hylobates moloch. The sequence goes on from NW_026652285.1 coordinate 83,131,952, forward strand.
CCTCCTAGGAAGCCGAAACAACAGGCACACACCACCACACCAGGCTAATTTTTAAAAATTTTTATTAATAGTAGACACAGGGTCTTGCTGTGTTGCCCAGGTTGGTCTCAAACTGCTGAGCTCAAGCAAATCTTCTGCCTCAGCCTCCCAGAGTGCTGGGATTACAGGTGTGAGTCAACACGCCGAGTGTAGGGTCTCTTTTATAAGGCCCCTAATCTCATTCATGAGGGCGGAGCCCTTATGACCTAATCACCTCCTGATACCATCACCTTGGGGACTGAGATTTCAACATATGAATTTCAGGGAGACACAATCTTCAGTCCATAACACTGCTATTCTCCCTTTCTCTTACCCTTTCAGAAGCTCTGTACAAAGAAGTTTTTTCATAAATCAGTAAGCACAATAAACAATCTACTGGTTGGTTCATGGCCTCCTGAATATGGGAGAACAGTAGTCCAGTTCTAAAAGAGCTGGGTACAAGAATTCTAACATGAAAAATTTCCTTGTCACCAGCCAAATCTCTTAGTATTGACTTGTGACTAGGGAAACAACGGGCTCCACTTTGATCGGGTGACTTCTTAGGGGCATGGGGCCAGGGTTTTCTCCTGTTTCAGCAGTCAGGGTCCAGAGCCTCCAGAGGTAGTCACCAGGATCACCCTTGCCAATGGTGCCAGCTGCTCACTTGCATAAAGGCATCAGGCCTAAAGGAGAGCCATGGCTGCAATCCAGCAAGGACTGCTCTACTCCCCCAGCCACGTGCCTCAGTGTGAGCTGTGCTAGCCCAAAACAATAAGCCTTCTGAAACCAGGCAGGAACCTGCGCAGCTAGTAAATGGGGCATGGTTAGAACTCCAAAGTCTAGGCCCACATTGTCCAATACGATAGTTGCTCTCCTACGTGCACAGTGCAGAAATACAACATTTTCCATTATCACAAAAATCTATTGGACAGTGCTGGAATACTGTCCACAAAAATTACGAAGTGGAAGGACGCTTTGCCACTTTTCCATTAAAATGGAAATACTCTTATTCTCTCCTACAGAATACAGTCTCCAGAGAGGTTGGTCATTTTGGAGTCAGAATTAAATCTAACTAAATGCCTCTAAAACAATGAAAACATTAAGACAGCTAGTACGCTAAGCTCATAATAACCCCTTTTGTTCACTGCATGTTTCCTATGTTTTTATGTGCTAAAATCAAACACAAGGAAATGCTGAGCTGTTTTAAATAATACTCCTCAAAAAGGAATAGGGTTCTCTTTAGAAGCATTTTCTGCAATATCAGGAATAGCAAGAATCTCACTATTACTCCTACTATTCAACACAGTTCTAGACAGCCTAGTTAATTCAATGAAACAAGACAACAATAAATAACATGTAAGGAGTGAAAGAGTCAAAACTGCCCTGATTTGCAATCAAAATGATTATTTAAATTCAAAGTCCAAGAAAGTCTATAGATAAACCTGCTCCTAAATTTCCAGTGAAATGCTAAGGACCAAAATAGCCATGACAAATTAAGAGAACAGAAGTAGAGGACTTGACCTACCAACGCGTAAGACATATTAAAAGCCATGTAATGAAGGTAATGTGACAATTGTTCCAGGCTAGACATTCAGAGGTACACAAAGTTTCAAAACAGTCTTACATAGATGATACACATGACATTACAGTGGGGACATAAAGGGACTGGAAAAAAAAAAATGGTTCTAAGGCAAAAGGAAAAATATACCTAATCAGACACCCCAACTTCATATCATACACAGAACTAACATCCAGGCGGATTAAAGGCCTGAACATAATTTGACTGGCCTAGGGGAACTCCAGCATCATGCTGGTCTCTTATTTCCTTTTAGCTTCATTTCTGAACCCTTCTACTGTTATTCTGTGCTAACAATCTAATGTAGGAAAAGCTGCCTCTTTCCTCAAATGATACAGAAACAAGAAGTTAAAAAGATCGTGCTTGAAGATCTCTTTTATACCTAAAACTAACCACTGGCTTCCTTCCCCTCCAAAGAAAGTCATGTAATGTTCCTGATTCAGCAGACAGATTAAAAGCTCAATTAGAATTCTATTTTTAAAAATAATACATACAGCTTCTGAAAGAACATATAAGATGCTGACTAATAAATACCCTGGATAAAAACTTCCAAAATGACTAATAAATACCCTGGATAGGAACTTCCATATAAAAATCAACATAAATGTAGCCAACAAATGCAGAATACGATTTAGCTTTTAATATATGCTAACCTTCTTTGGAAATTAAATATTTTACCTGGAAATAACAGTGGTTTTTTAAAGTTCTATCTTGAGACTTTCTCCTTGGTTTATAGCTCTTTTACTTTATCTAACACTTACATGTTTCAGATGATTAATAACAACTACGCAGGAACATTCAATTCCAGAGGCAATTTTAATGTAGTCATTGATAAAATACAAGCTATCATAATAAAACTGTTTAATTTACTTAAAAAAGGAATGCAGTCCTAATCACATATTCATCTATTATACTTTTCTTGTAAATTTCCCTTCAGAAAACAATTTTAAACTTCTAAACCACCTCAATCTGCACACTTAACAGTAAATCACAGTAATATGTGTATGTATTCTAGCTCTCTTGAGGTAAAACAAGCATTTAATTTTAACAGACACTACTCATGGGGTGCCAAAGTTAATCACACAAAACCAGAAGTATGGCTCAATGTGGGAACATATTTCTGAATGAACTTATCATTAAAGATAGAAAAAGTGTCCCAGAATGTAAACTAATAATGGGAGATAATGAGGATGAACACGGTGCAATATTCATTGCTGTTTGAGAGCTGAATAGGTAGGTATTCTCTTATTCCTAATCGAAATTAGGATAAACCAAGGGACCTAAAACTCCAGAGATAGGATTTTTCCTGCTAAGGCTAATAGAACAAAGCAGTTAACAACTTTCAGTAAAAGAGGAATGCAAAAACTATGCTCTAGAAAGATGTGTCCATCAAAAGTCGAAACACTGTAGGTGTAACTTCTCTTTAAAATATGAAGGGAGCCAGGCATGGTGGCTCACACTTGTAATCCCAGCAGTTTGTGGGCCTGAGGCAGGAGAATTGCTTGAGGCCAGGAGTTTGAGACCAGCCTGGTCCATATGGTGAGACCCCATCTCTACAAAAGAAAAATAAAAATAAAATATGAAGTGCTGGTTACAAGAAACCTAATTCGTATACCCAGATGAGAAATTCTGGGAATCCAGGCAGATCATCAGGAGCCCATTTGAAATGGAAATCCCCTGATCCTGTGGAATCAACTGTAAATTAAACAGTTTTATTATGATAGTTTGTATTTTATCAATGACTACATTAAAACTGCCTCAGAATTGAATGTTCCTGCATAGCTGTTATTAATCAGCTGTTATTAATCAGCTTACACGTTTTATCTGAAACGTGTAAGTTTTATATAAAGTATTTAAATTACAGAGATTCAGTCACAAACAGAGAAGGCAGGATTATGGCTGTCCCTATCCCTGGAGTTTAGTAGACAAGCCAGAACACTCCATGGTAAGACAGAGTCAACGCATGCACCCTTGCATCTCAAGTAAAAGCAGGCAAGAGTGAAACCAGCAGGGTGGCACACAAATCTACTTAGAACCCATTCTCTAGGGACAATGAATGTAATTTGCTTAATAGAATGAACCACAAATCAAAAGAGAAAGGGCTATGTTGGGTGCTAAAAGTGTTACAAACACACAGGCATCCCTGAGGATGCCCTAAAGAGTTTTCCTATTTGGAAGGAAAATCTCCTTCTCTTTGGGGAGGGGAAGATAAGTACAGTGAACTATTATTTGAGGGTCAGGGACTAAACAGTGGTGGCTGCAATCACAGAAAGGGCAGTCACCCATGAGCCAGTGCAGTGTGGCCAGTTCAGAAGCTTCCTCCTCCACCATCCCAAGGAGCTGGACCATGAAAACCAAACCATTCTTTGTGGGAGTTAAGGGGAGACGCTGCAGCCACATATCCTAGGAATTATTCCCCCAAACCTCCAGCTGTATCTCAGATTTATATGGCTTACAGAAACAAAAATGTAATGGTAACAATAATTAGGCTCAGAATTCATAACTCAGAAATAACTGAATTTATTTGCATATGTCTTGGACCACTATTCCAACTAACATGTAATATTCATACTGCTAGTAGTGTCAAAGTCACATTAACTATTTCAATGAAGTTCATCCCAACAACTCAGACTTAAGAAAAACTAATCATTCCATGAGGGCATAATCAAGGCTCCATCCTTCACCCAGTACACAGCTGCCATAGTTCTTTGTGCTCATAAACATTTGTGAAATGCATGTCTTTATCCTCCAGTGATAGTCACTGTCACCAATTTTGGCTAACAATGATTTTGCAAGATATCTCTACCATTCATCCTAGTCTTCAATTGGCCACATCTTGTTTTGAACTGTAGTTTACTTCATTCAATTATCCTCTCTTCTGTGGCTTCAGTTTTGTTCTCTCCTTAGTTCCCAGTCCTCAGAATATAAACATGCTAGATTTCCTATTCAAGAAAGAAAAGGTACTCTCTTGACCCCAATTTCTTCCTTCTCTCTCGTCCCCCTACCCCAACCTCCCTTTTCAAGGCCCAGGATACTGAAGAAACTGCGCTTATTGCTTTTACATTTTTATATGATGAACCATGACTTCCTCCACCCCAACTCAAAACCTTAAGATCACTGACCTCTAAAAAGGATCTTTTTCTGTCCTTATCTTACTTGACCCTTTGTTGGCATTTTGCATCATTAATCACTCATTTTAATTTTGCCCTACTCACAACACCATGCTCCCTTGATTCTTATCCAACTTTGTGATAGCCTTTTCTCAAGCCTCTTTGCAGAATCCTCTTCCTCTGATGACTAGGAAATGTTGGCTTACCCCCAAGCTCTGCCTTTCCTATTCTACTTCTGCTTACTCTCCTTAGGCCATCTTATCCATACCAATCAATTCCACAGACACTTATAGGCTGGTGATACTTAATTACGCATCCCATTCCAGAATGTAGTACAACATTCCAACTTAATAGATTCAAATCCATTCTTGGTTGAGCATGGTGGCTCACGCCTGTAATCTCAGCACTTTGGGAGGCTAAAGTGGGAGGATCACTTGAGCCCATGAATTTGAGACAAGCCTGGGCAACAAAGTGAGACCCCATCTCTACAAAAAACAAACAAAAATAGCCGGGTGTGATGGCGTGTGCCTGTGGTTCCAGGTAGTCAAAAGGCTAAAGCAGGAGGATTGGTTGAGCCCAAGAGGTCGAAGCTGCAGTTAGCCATGATTATGACACTGTACTCTAGCCTGGGTGACAGAGTCTCAAAAAAAAAAAAGGGGGGGGGGGCCTCTATCTCTAACCTCATTTCATTTCTCTCTGTCTCTATCCAATTTAACCTCTTGCAATGATCAACAAAACTGTGGAAATCCTTTCAATTGTTAAGAATTGGGAAGGAGGTGGGCCGGGCGTGACAGCTCATGCCTGTAATCCCAGCACTGTAGGAGGCCCAGGCAGGTGGATCACTTGAGCTCAGGAGACCAGCCTGGGCAACATGGTGAAAACAATTAGCTAGGTGTGGTGGCATGTGACTGTGTGGTCCCAGCTACTCGGGAGGCTGAGGTGAGAGAATTACCTGAGCCCAGGAGGTGGAGGTTGCAGTGTACTGTGATGGCACCACTGTACTACAGCCTGAGCAACGAGTGAGACCCTGTCTCAAAAAAAAAAAAAAAAAAAAGAATTGGGAGGGAGGAAGCAAACTTCAGATTCCTTTGTACATTCCCCAAGACATCACCTGATCCAGCCTCTGCCTCGTCCACTAGCAAGTCTTACATTATTTACCAACAAAACTACCTGGAGTTCCTAGAAAACATCATGCTACTGTTTTCACAATTAAAATGCCTTCTTCCACTGCCTATCCACAAGGTGAATTCCCTTTATCTTTCAATCATCCAGTGTCCAGCTGATGTCTCAGGAGTCTCCTTTTTAATCACTGCCACACACACATCATCAGCCGTGTGTTGGTGTGCCCTGCTATATGCCATCATCTCTGTACCTTGCACATAAGTAATAACATTCATCACACTAAACCCTATTCAGTTATGAGACAACTGCTGGACTTTGAGCTTCCGGAGGATTAAGCCAGCCCTATCATTATTTTTTTATCCTAATGCTCAGTGTGCCTGGCAATATAGACAGTGCTCAATAAAGGGTAATTGAACAAGAAAAGGAGGAATTAATGAAGGCATACAGCCACTAGAAATGAAAAATGAACTGAAGAATTGGTTTGCCCAAAAGCACAGTTATTCTAACACAACTATTTCCTGTCCAATGATTTTCTTCATTCATGCATGCATGCAAAAGGCTATACACAAGACACAAAGTGCTGGTAATATAATCTTCCCAGCTTTCTCAAGTCACTGAAAATCCTGATGATGCAAGAGCCTTCCTGGTCAATCCAACACATTCCATTCCCAATGGCCATTAGGAAGAAAAAAAAAACATATACAAAATGTTGGGGAAATGATCCCTAAAGGTTAAGCATTATAATTAACTTTCTGTCTTGGCACATCCTTTAACTTATTCCTTCTTCCTTAACACACGCAACTGCTTGTTCCATCATGAATTTGGAGTTCACCATTGCCTGTGCAAACATCTATATTACCAATTCCATGCCATGGTAATTACATATTCAAAAGTTACAGACTCAACACACAAAAAAAAACCCAAATAATTTGGCTTGATCCAAATCACACCTCCAAATAGGTAAACAGGCAAGCCAACTCAAATAAATTCCCAAGGGTACAAGGTATAAATCTTTACAGCACATAAACAAATGTTTCTGCATTAGAAATGAGTATGAAAAATAAAGCCTTAAGAGATCTAGAAGAAAATATGGTAGAATGTTTATATAGTCACAGATTGAGAGGAGGCTATTTTAGCATAAGGCCAAAGAAAAGACTGATAAAGGTAACTACCTAAAATAGTTTGGATATTTGTCTCCACCCAAATCTCACATTGAAACGTAATCTCCAGTGTTTTACCTGGGGCCTGATGGGAGATGTTTGGATCGTGGGGACAGATCCCTCATGAATGGCTCTGGAACATCTTCGTGGTAAGTGATCTGAGTTCTCTCAAGATACTGTCATTTAAAAGTATGTGTCACCTCACCCCAACTAACTCACTCCTTCTCTCCCTTTCTCTCTCTCCTTCAGTGGTGCTTGTTTGCTCCTGTTTTCACCACATGAGATGCCTCCTCCCCCTTCACCTTCTGCCATGACTGTAAATTTTGTGAGGCCTCCCCAGAAGCTGAGCAGATGCCAGCACCATGCTTCCCGTAGAGCCCGCAGAGTTGTGAGCCAATTAAACTTCTTTTCTTTATAAATTACCCAGTCTTAGGTATTTCTTTACAGCAGTATAAAAATGGCCTAATACACTACCTAAACATTTAAGGCTTTATTATATTAAACAAATGCATATATGAAAAAATGCTTTATATCACATCATAAACTGTTAACATTCTTAAAGTTTTAAAAACGAAAATTATATGTATTAAATATACAGCTTAAACAAGTAAATTTTTAGATGAGCATCCTAATAGAAAAATGGTTGATAAACATCCACAAGAAATTTATGAGAAATAATACAAATGATCGATGAGCATAAGAAAAAATTGTGCCTAACATAAAGTGATTAAATAATCTAATTTTAAAAATAAAATGCCATTGCCCCCAACACATTGATAATCTTTCTAAATTTATAATATTCAGTTTAATGAAGTTGCTGCACTTTCGAGCACTGTGATCACGGGTTTCAGTATGGAACAATCCCATCCTGTCCCTGAAGGATGATTTTGGCAATATGTATCAAAAGCCACACAAACACACCCTTTGACCTAGCAATTCTACTTCAAGATGTTTATCATTGGAAAAGAACCAGCAATCTGTGCTAACATACCTACTGAGGACGATCATTACAAAACTCTATCTATGAAATTGAAAGCAACCTTAAGGTTTCAAGAAGTGGTATTAATTTAAGAGGCCGAGCACAGTGGTTCACACCTGTAATCCCAGCACTTTGGGAGGCCAAGGCAGGCAGATCACCCAAGGTCAGGAGTTCAGGACCAGCCTGGCCAACATGGTGAAACCCCATCTCTACTAAAAATACAAAAATTAGCTCGGTGTGGTTGTGGGCACCTGTAATCCCAGCTACTTGGGAGGCTAAGGCAGGAGAATCATTTGAACCTGGGAGGTGGAGGTTGCAGTGAGCCAAGATTGTGCCACTGCACTCCAACCTGGGCAATAGAACAAGACTCCGTCTCAAAAAAAAAAATCTTATTAATAACAATATATTTGAAGGACAAAATATCTCCTACTATTTTAAAAGTCACACGATAGACGTCTTTTCCCAGAATACTAAGAGCAAAATACGCTGAAAACTCTTCTAGCACAAAAACATGTAAAACTGCTGTGTGTGTATGCATACACAAGCACACACCTCCACCTCTGTAAATGTTTACCCAAGTTGGCAAAAGTCATGAATCTCCCAAGAAGCAAAAATAATCAAGAAATCAACTCAGAAAAGAAAAAAATAATAATAATAAACTAGAGAGTCTGTCAGCTGATTATATCCTAATAATCCCAAGTGACCTTGAGTTTTGGCTTTCAAAAGCAGAAATCAAGTGAAAAATGGAAGTCAGATCAAAGACCTCTGCAAAAAGCTGGGACATCCTACCCTTAACAGCTGAACTAATAGAAAAAATACTGACCCATGTTACACAGGGACAGGGTCAGAAAATGTGACTGTCTCACACATGGATCTAGGTAGGAAAGAGTCGCCCCTGAGAATTTATATCCGGACACTTGCCCTTAATAAACTGGGGATGACCTGAATTCATACTGCTGGTGCAGCCACCCAAAAACCTCAAGCTAATAATTCAACCTGATGTGGACATGGGTTGAGAGTGCCTTTAATGCATCAAACAGAAGAAAACACAAATTCTTTCTGAACTGATTCACCTTAAGCTCTCAAAGAATTCCCAGAGAAAAAGTTCCTAGAAACATGAGCTTACATTGGGAGAGTGGGGAGTGGGGTGGGATCGCAAAGCACGTACAGAAACAAGTTAACATTTACAAGAGTCATCAAAAAGAACAAATAGCAGAAACAGACTTACAAAGTCTACAGATACTGGGATCATCAAATACAGACTATAAAATAAAAATGTTTAATAAGTAAAAGAGGACGTATTAAAGGATAATATATTAAAAATGACCATACAACTTTTAAGAAGATGTAAACAGGGTTCCTATAATAAAAATAGAAACAGGGTTCCTAGAAATATAAAAACACAGTATTTCAAATTAGAAATTCAGTAGGTGATAATACAGCTGATTAAGTGCAACTGAAGAGATAATTAGTAAAGTGGACCATCACTACAAACAAATTACACAGAGGCACAGATGGGAAATCTCAAAGTGAGGTTTAGAGTCAGGAATGAGATTTAAAAAAAAAAAATTTCATACCAAAACAAACTTTATTGAGCATCTATTAACACAAAAATGTTTGATACATTCCTAAATATTTTTTAAAAAGCCACAAAGCAATATATACTTGTGTCATTTTTATTTTTTGTAAAGTGTGGGGTTTGGCCGGGCGCGGTGGCTCACGCTTGTAATCCCAGCACTTTGGGAGGCCGAGGCGGGCGGATCACGAGGTCAGGAGATCGAGACCACGGTGAAACCCTGTCTCTACTAAAAATACAAAAAATTAGCCGGGCGTGGTGGCGGGCGCCTGTAGTCCCAGCTACTCGGAGAGGCTGAGGCAGGAGAATGGCGTGAACCCGGGAGGCGGAGCTTGCAGTGAGCCGAGATTGCGCCACTGCACTCCAGCCTGGGGGATGGAGCGAGACTCCGTCTTAAAAAAAAAAAAAAAAAAAGAAAAGTGTGGGGTTTGCAGACATAAGTGTACATATTTGGAAGAACTGGTAAAAATGATTGGTTTATGTTTGAGTGGAAATATTTCAGTCCATTTTTTATTTACATGTTTATATTTTCCAGGGGTTCTGAATTATACATGAATCACTTTTATAGTAAAAAAAAGTTATTTAAAAATTAATAGAAAATAATACTGGGCATATATATATGTATTTGAGTATATGAAGGGACATATACCAATACTGTTAATAGCTGCTATTTCTAGTTTTTCAGAATTTGCATGATTTGGATGATTTTTACCTATAATTTCTAATCAATAATTGAATAAATTATATGTCTAAATATGGAGCGGAAAAGATTTGGTACTTACAAACGTTAATAGAGATTTTATTATGGATGCTAAGTTACTATGATTTTTATATTTTACAAATTCTCGTTTGTTTTTGTTGTTTATATAGTTTACACTTTACATATTTTCATTTCTCATTTCATAATTAGGAAAAGATATATATATATATGTGGATACATAGATAGGTCAGTTGGCCGTAGAACTGTATACAAACCTTTGTGCAAGAAAATCCCATTTTAAAATTGAAAACAAATATGCAATATATCTATATATTTATATACAATGTTTTCAGAGACTTACAATGTGAGGGGAAAGCACTGCCTTTAAATGTTAAAATTTTAAAACACAGAACAAAAATACATTCAGCTCTCATAAAGGCCTTGCAAAGGAATAACAGGCAGAAATTATAGGAGAATGTTAACAGTGGCTGTTCCTGGTGTCCTAGTTCCCTTCTTGCATTAATATCTGGGGAGGGAGAGAACAAGAGAGCCAGTCAGTTTCTTGATGTTAACATACATCTGGCCTCAATTTTGATTCTTGGGAACCAGAGCAGTGGAAGCAAGAGGACCAGGAAAATAAGGTAGGGGCTAAAACCACCTATCTTAAAACATGTTAAAATGTACAATCATTGAGATGAATTAGAGGCAAAAAGTCAACATTTACTACTGCCTTTCAAGATAAGGGAAAAGGACAAGTGCAACCAAGAAAAGGGAAAAGCCAATAATGCTTAGCTGTTGCCGCTTTTCTTAATGACATAAAAACCCACATCAGACAAATTTTTTTGGTACCCTACCCTTGAACTGGAAACCACAGATTTTAATCTCTAATTTATTTAGGAATAAAAATTCAGATCACAGGCAACACACTTCCATGTGACTTTAAATGTATATTATTAGCTAATGATAGGAAAACCTCACATTGCCCAGTTGAGTTCACATAAAATGTCATGACTTCCCTTCTCCTTCCAGAAACAGATCTCTGAAAGCAGATCCCTAAAGAAGAATACCAAATATTAGCCAAAAACTTAATTTATTCTATCCCACGTTCCTCTGATCTTTAAAAAATGATTCTGCAGTGCTTTCCAAATTCACAGCAGACACAATGTATAAACATCAAATCATCAAAGACAGTTCAAGAGAATGCCTCACTTTTAGAAACACTACAAACTAAAACTTAAGAGCTTCTACACCTGCAAATAATAAACTTCAAAGGCAATCCAAACTATCCTGGCATTTATCATTTGTGGGCATAAGTGTGTGTAGTGGGTGTAAGTCTGTGCTTGGTTTTAATAATCAATTGACTGATAATAGTTTAACTAGTCTTATTTCAGCCTCGAATCCGTGTAGAGTGTCTTAAAGCTATTTTAAGTGTGTTGTTCATAAAACTTATAGCATCTCATGATTGGAAGAAAACTTCTGAGGTCATCTAGTTCTATATCTTATCCAATCCTTTAGTCACTGCATAATCTATTCTCTATGATGTCTGCTGGAACACTTCCAATAATGGGAAGCTCACTACCTTCCAAGGCCAGCCATGAGACCCTTGGACAGGCAGTTTGCTAGAAATTCTCTCTCACATGTAGTTCAGATTATCCTAACTGAAAAACCCATCCCTGGGACCCAGCTACTCTTTTGTAACCAAACTGAATCCCATTCTTTAAACACTTCAAAGCTTATCTGGCCGATGAAGATAGAGATCAGATTGTCTGTTTCTTTCTTTCCTCTGTCTCATAATTCTATTTTGCAGATCCTTTACAACTTCTTTCCGCTTTTCGCTGAGAACATGACAGCAGATTTATTCTATCCTTCAAGGATGACACCTAAAACACAATATGGTACCCTTGCTGGCTAGTTCTGACCAGTCCGGAATATGATGAAACCCACTTGTTCTTAATGTTTGGATATGAGGTGTTTAGAGAGCACATTACAATGAAAAAAAAATGTCTACAGTTTGATAAAACAGTCATTTCAAATTGGCCCAACTTTGAAAAATGCTGCTACTGTGAGATGGAAAATAATAATAACTAAAGTCCCCAAATCCACTGTTTCTCAAAGAACATGTGGCCCACCAGTTGTCTGTTAAAAATGCAGCGTCTCGGCTAGGCACAATGGCTCATGCCTCTTATTCCAACACTTTGAGAGGCCAAGGCAGAAAGATCACTTGAGGCCATGTGTTCAAGACCAGGCTGGACAACATAGCGAGACCCTGTCTCTACAAAAAAAATTTAAAAATTAGCCAGGCACAGTGGTGCACATCCGTGGTCCCAGCTACTCAGGTAGCTGAGGTAAGAGAATTGCTTGAGCCTAGGAGTTCAAGGCTGCAATGAGCAGTTATCATGCCACTGCACTCCAGCCTGGACAATAGAGCAAAAACCTGTCTCAAAAAAACAAACAAACAAAAAATGCAGAGTCCTGGATCCTTCCCAAATTATCTGAATCGTGAACACTGTGAGCAGGCTGAAAATTCTGCATTTAAATACACATCTCTGGCATTTCTGATGACAGTAAACAGTGAAAACCAATGCCTTACCCTATGCTTGCCAAATTGTTATTGTTTTAACAAACACAAACACGCACATGCATGCACGCGCGCACACACACACACACACACACACACACACACTCAGTATCCTGGTAGTCCACAAAAGCAGAAGTGAATCTGGGTTGGTCTCAGTTGATGGTAAAGCTGGGAGTTGATGGTAAAGCTGGGTAATCACATCTTTCAGTTCCAGTCCAAGCTTGTCCCCTAAAGAAGAAAACAGTATCTGGAATGTGGTAGGAGGATGAGACAGAGTTTTAAATGGGGCTGATGGGGCAAAATAAAGAGCCTAAAATAAAGCAATTACTTCATTCACACTTGATCCTTTGAGGTTGGTGGTAAAAAACTAAGAAACTGTTCAATTGAGAGAAATATGCCAAAAGAGAGGACAGGAAAAAGCAAGGAAGGAGAGAGGAGAGGAAGAAGGAAGGAAAATTTCATGTAATAGGGGGAATTCCTGTGACTGGACAGGGCAGACCAGCTGGATTCAGCCTGTAACTTTGTGAAAGATCTAGAATTTCACTCTTACAATTTTAATCTCCAAATTTTATTCTGTTAATGTTAAGCTTTATGTGATTTAGAAAATGTTCTCCCCTAAATAAGCAAACTCACTGATATCTGCATTTGCTGCAACAAGAACAACAAAAAATACATTCAAGGATTTTTTTTTTAATTCCGTGATAAGGATCAAATTTATTTCCTCATAGAACAAGAAGACACTCTAACAATGAAGGCCAAAAGTGCTTGTAAAATCCTTTTTGCTGTTGGGGTCGTAGTTTTAAAAAGTACACTTCATTCCAGTTCTAAATACACATGCAAACTACAGACAAAACATCCTACCACAAAACTAAATCTGAAAATGTCCAGAACCAACCAATCCACAATAAAGAGGTTAAACACCAAACCCAAAATGGTAAGTGTAATAACCATGACCCTCACCATGTGGTAAGAGATGAATCCAATTAATGTTACCTTAAAAAGAACTTAAGTAACTCCTTCCTGTCCTAATTGCCCATTATAAGTCTCAGAAGCCAGCTGTGTGGTGGAGACAAATCAGTGACATTCAGCAAAGCACGTTCCGACCAAAGTACCACTTTACCCTGTGTGAACTCTATGAAGCATGCGTTAATGGATTCCAAAGGCATTTAAAGAGGCTATAACCTGTCAAACACTTACAATTACAATGGGATCAATAAAAATGGGATTGTTAGATGGCATTTTTCAGATTGCTCTACTCTGATTCCAAAAAGAAAAAGAAAAAAAGGAGATCAGGGAGCCATGACACAAAACAATGACATTTTGTTAAATCCTGAGGCTGGAAGAAACCTTAAAGGTTATCTAGTAAATTTCCCCAACCTTCATTCCCTCTTGCAAACAACTCAATCATCAAGCAAGTCATTATCAAGGGCAATTTCATCACACCCAACAGTCTGACCTGACAAGTTAGTTTCTGAAGTGACTATACCACTTAGCCCCTCATCATTCAGAATTGCCTGTGACATTTCAAAATCCCCCTTTATAGCTGAAACTATGCATCTATGCAGCTGTTTGAGCTCATACACATTATTTCAGCCCTCCAAAATACCCAGCCTCCTGCTCCCTCCATTCTTTCCTGTTCACCAGCCCTATCCAAGGTCAATTCTCAGAATGCCCAGCCTAAATACCATGGTCAGCCCTCTGGGCTCCCCTCACACCAGCCTGCTACCCCATGCTCCTTTCTGCCAATCTGCCCTTTGACACCGCAATCATGATTAAACTCCAAACTGCCTGTTCTGCTCCCATTCACAACCTCCAGAGGCCTCGTGGGGAAAACTTAAGGAAAAGGTAAAGCTGTCACTATTAATCAATGCATTCTAATCTCAGATGAGCCCACAAAGAGAAGCCATCAATGCTGCCATTTCTCTCAGCACCTCTTCCAAGCCTTAAATCCCCTCAAAGGAACTCCCTAGTTTGCACGTCCATCATGGAGAAGTTGATGGACATCAGGCAAGAAGCCCCCCAGACTCCCATCCTTCCCATCCTTCTCTCTCTCTTACCAACCACCACTTGAATGATCTGAGCCATTCTTTCAGATCTCTTCTCTACACTTACCCTAGACCCATCCTCTCAACCTTGGATCACATTAGAACGACCAGGTGTCTGCCCTGGCCTCTCTTTCAAAGACTGAGTCATGGCCTGAAGTGAGCCCCCTGCACATGGTATGTTACAAAAGCTCCCCCAGGTGTTCTTAAAATAAGCCAAGGTTGGTTATTACTGGTCAAGACAATTTTATCCATGCCCATGGTTTTAAATACCAAATCTGGAGTTCTTTTCTGGGCTGTGTTCTCACACATCCAAATGCATTATAGAACCACCACCACCACTCTACATACTCCACAGGGTTTGCAAATTCAACATGTACCAAACTCCTCATCCTTCCTGTTCTAGGCTAAACTGTGTCCCCCCGAGAAATACATATGTTGAGGCCCTAACTCCCGCTACCTCACAATGTGACCACATTTGGAGCCAGGGCCTATAAAGAGGTAATTAAGTTAAAATGAGGTCGTTAGAGTGGCCCTAATCCAATATGACTAGTGTCCTTATAAGAGGAAGAAAGTTGGACACAGGCAGGTACAGATGAAAAACCACATGAAGACATGGGGAGGAGACCATTACATGCAAGGCAAAGAGAGAGGCCTTAGAAGAAAGCAGTCCTCACAATTCTCTATGACTTCCAGCCTCCAGAATTGTGAGAAAATAAATTTTTGTTGTTTCAGCCACCCAGTCCATGGGACTTCATGGCAGCGCTGGCAATCTAATATAAATACACATCCCATGTCCTTGTTACTCTCTCCTACTTCGTCTCATTCAACGGCATTGCCATCCATTCACTATCACTCCTCCCCCGTCCCTCACCCACCATATCTATTCAACAGCCAAGTTGCATCAGTTCTTCCTCCTAAATGTCTTTCGTATCTACCTTCTTCCCTCCAAACCCACTGTTACTGCCTTACCTCAAGCCCTAATTATCTCTCTTAAGATATCTCAGTACTATACGATCTCAACTTATAGGCAGAATCTTAAAAAAGTTGAACCAAGAAGTAGAGGGTAGAATGATGGTCACCAGAGGCTGGGGGCAAGGGATGAAGAACAGCGGGGTGGGAGATAGGGAGTTGTTGATCAAAGGGTACAAAGTTTCAGACAGCCAAGAGGAATAGCTTCTTTCTGAGATCCACTGCACAGCAGAGTGGCTAGGGTCAATAATAATGTACTGTATATTTCAAAGTAAGAGTAAATTTCAAATGTCTCACCATAAAAAATTATATAGGTCAGTGAAATGGAGGAAAAATAAAGATGTTTTCATAAATAACTTTTTTTAAAAAGCTATTCTAGTCCCTTCTACCTGCAACTATTTCTCCTGGGTGTTTGGAGAATAACCTTCCTAAAACAGAAATCTAGTATGGCAATGATCTGTTTCAAACCTTTCCATGGTTCCCCATTGCCCCAAGGCCAGCCTCCTCATGCATGGCAAACTGAGTCCTTCAGGTACTTCTGGCTTAGGCTATAACTCATCTTGCTTGTTAAGCCCCAGCACTTTGGATCTACTCAGAAATCCCCTAACATATAATGCTAATCCACACAACTGTCTTTGCATACGCACTTGGCTTTTCCTGGAATACCCTCCCTTGTCCAAATTCTATGCCTGGCAAATATCTACTCATCTTTCCAGTCACAGCCTTTCAATGAAGCCTTTTATGGGTCCTACTCCCCACCCAGATTAATCACCGCCTCCTCTATGCTGCTTCTGAACTTACACATACATCATTACACTGTGACCATATACCAGCAAATGTCACAAACACAAATACCCACAGGGCCCAACCAGGTATCATAAATACATGAAGTGCCTAATGAAAACAGATCTTTAACTTCCAAGCTACACTTGCATGAGGAACAATCAGAATGCCAACCTGTCTACGCTGACTTTTGACACTTGACCTGAACAAATAAGTTGCACGTGGGGCCAAATTCATTTAGCACACAGACTTTCAGTCTTGCAAACTCTGGCCAAAGGCATCAACTGTCAGAGCCTTCATTTCTCTTCCTTCTACTCCCTGAAGTAAAAAGCATAAAATTCGTGCTCATAGGCTGATCTTTGTTCATGCTATTCTCAGTCAAGCCAACACTGAAAGCACAGGAACCCACACTTAACTGACCACAGAGGATGCAGTATTGAGCTTAATAACCTTGAACTTACTGCTACTCAGTTCTTATCAAAAATATCCTTTTGCATGAAGTAATATTCATAGGGAACATCCTGAAAAGTATCTAATTCAGCATTCCACAAAGAATGTGGAATGTCTATCCTTGGACGGAGCCAGCAGTGAGCTGCTTGTCTGAACTGTCTTGCTTTGGCTCTTACAGAATGGCTTTTCTGAGATAAGCAATTGGCATTATGCCGTTAACCTATATTGAGCAATACAATTTTTTTTAACCCCACTGTCACATTCATTGTAAGATTGTATTTGGAAACACGACTCATTAAAGTATCTAATGTTTGGAGACCCATGGATAAAATCCTCTCTCCTCCCAGCACACGAAGAGTTCTCCTCCCAGCACATGAAGAGTTGTCCCCTCTGGTTAGTCCTTATCTTCATGGGCTCTCTGGGTAACACAGCTCATTGAGTCCCCTCTTGTCAACTATGAGGAAGAACAGCAAAACGTGTGGCCCTTTTCTAATACATGAATAGCACCCTAAGGTGGGCCCTTGGTCTTGGTCTCTGCTTAAATTCACACTCTCACTTTCTCTTACCCCATTTCCTTCCTATGCCCATTAAATTTCACTATATTTAGTAGGAAAATAGACATGCAACTAACTTCTAACACTGCATTTATCACATGGTATCTTCATTCAGTTCCCATCCCTCGAGTCTGAGTTTTTTGAAGGTGGGCCTCCATCACTAATTAGATGTCAAATTTAATTGGATTACATGTGACTACTTCCAGTAATGGGTGAAATTGCAAATCTATTACCTCCTAAGGAAGCTCACTTTATTTCCCCAAGGCACAAAAGTGGTCCCTGACTGTAATATCAATGGCATCTAGAAGAAAATTAAGCTTATGCGGGTAAATATGCAAAATACACACTAAACCAGCACAGGTATAATTACCATTTAGTTTTTAATTCTTTGCTATCCATTTTTAGAGTACTTGCTCCACTTTCTAGTAGTTAACCAGTTATTTCACAGAAGTATACTCATCAGGAATACCCTACCATCAGTTGATGCAATGTATACAGTTAAAAACAAAACTTGGGGCCGGGTGCGGTGGCTCACACTTGTAATCCCAGCACTGTGGGAGGCCGAGACGGGTGGATCACGAGGTCAGGAGATCGAGACCACGGAAAAACCCCGTCTCTACTAAAAAAAATACAAAAAAATTAGCCGGGCATGGTGGCGGGCGCCTGTAGTCCCAGCTACTTGGAGAGGCTGAGGCAGGAGAATGGCGTGAACCCGGGAGGCAGAGCTTGCAGTGAGCCGAGATTGCGTCACTGCACTCCAGCCTGGGCGACAGAGCGAGACTCCGTCTCAAAAAAAAAAAAAAAAAAACTTGGCTGGGCGTAGTGGCTCACGCCTGTAATCTCAGCACTTTGGGAGGCCGAGACAGGTGGATCACAAGATCAAGAGATCGAGACCATCCTGGCCAAAATGGTGAAACCTATCTCTACTAAAAATACAAAAATTAGCTGGGCATGGTGGCGCCTGCCTGTAGTCCCAGCTACTAGGGAGGCTGAGGCAGGAGAATTGCTTGAACCCAGGAGGTGGAGGTTGCAGTGAGCCAGATCGCGCCACTGCACTCCAACCTAGCGACAGGGCAAGACTCTGTCTAAAAAAAAAAAAAAAAAAAAATCTTTTCACAGCATATTAAAGGACATAAAACTAAGGGAAGCTTGAAACATAATGTTCTCTGTTAGAAGACAAAACTGTGGATGAGTGAAAGACATCACCACGGTGGAGAGAACATCCACCAATGAGGTCTAGTCAATGTCATCCAGGACAGATTATTATTAAAGTTTCCCATTGCTCTAATCATTTCACATTTCACTTATACTAATTTCCATCTTTAAGTTTTTCTCAAACTCTGCTGGAAGGAGTATGAAGCATTATCATTGTTTTGGAAATCAATTTAATCATTTCTGTCTCTAGCCATAAAAATCATCCCTGCCTTTTAAGGTAACAAATTATATTACCAGGAATCTACTCTAAAGAAATTACCTGAAATGCAAAAATAGGCTTGCAAAGATATTCACTGAAGTGAGTTCACTATAGCAGTAGCTGAATGGAATTAACATCATTTCCATTTACCACATACTATTAAGAGAAAGGACAAAGTACTGATTATGCCCAGTAGGATTCCAACTAGATAAAATTTACAGAGAAAATATTAAAAGGGAATATCCCATAAACTTGACAATGGCTATCTCTAGGTGGGGAGTATGAGTACTTTTTCCTTCTTCTTCTTTATATTTTTCTTTGTTTTCTAAAATGAATACAAACAGGTGTTACTTTTAAAAGTTAAGTTTTTAAACTACCTTTTAAAATCTACTTGAAAACCAAATGATATTACTTTCAAATCAGTGATCTCACTCTTAATCAGTCTATGGAAATTACATAAAAGTTGTTGAGTACAATGCTTTTTAAAACAGCAAGTACAAAGGAAATAAAACTGTGTAAAAATAGGGCAATGGTTGAATGAACAGTTTAACAGCTTAATGGATTATTATCAGGCTATTAAAAATATGATTCAGACTATATTGCCTTATATAACAGTGTGTTAAAAAATGATCAGTAGAAATAAAAACACACATTTGTTACTTCTAGGTAGAAGTAGACCATAAAATAGAACATAATAGAAATAGGCTATAAAACTAACATGACGAAATAACAAATATATTCATTAGGAAACTGCAAATACAAGTGGGTTTGTTTATTTAAATATTGCCATAATGTGATTTCAAAAATAATTTTTTTAATGTTTTTAAGAATACACTAAGGATCAGGTATGGTGGCTCACACCTCTAATCCCAACACTTTGGGAAGATTGCTTGAGCCCAGGAGTTCGAGACCAGCCTGGTCAACATAGCAAGACCCCTTCTCTATTAAAAATAATAATAATAGAGGTATATTTTAAAAGATAATAAAGAGTATTTCATATAAAAACAATTGTTTTAAATAAGTTGAACAGTTTTAAATACTTTAAGATGTGTTCACTGAAACATTTTTAATCACTGAGTTATTCTGCCATTAAAACGGGATGAAGAAGGAAAAAGGAAGAGAGTTAGGCAGGTAAATGATAGTGTATATTTTCTGCTGAACAGCCACTGGACAGAGTTACTTTTATTCCCTACCCAAATTCATGGAATGTTTTATTAGCTTAGACTGTCATTAAAAAGTTCCTTGGGAGGCCGAGGCGGGCGGATCACAAGGACAGGAGATCGAGACCATCCTGGCTAACATGGTGAAACCCCGTCTCTACTAAAAAAAAAAAAATACAAAAAATTAGCCGGGCATGGTGGTGGGCACCTGTAGTCCCAGCTACTCAGGAGGCTGAGGCAGGAGAATGGCGTGAACCTGGGAGGCGGAGCTTGCAGTGAGCCAAGATCGCGCCACAGCACACCAGCCTGGGCGACAGAGCGAGACTCCGTCTCAAAAAAAAAAAGTTCCATACATTAGGTGGCTTAAATAACAAAAATTTATTTTCTCATAATTCTAGAGGCTAGAAATATAATACAGGGTGCCAGCATGGTTGGTTTCTGGTGAGGGCTCTCCTTCTGGCTTGCAGACAGCTGTCTTTTCACTGTTTGCTCACACAGCCTTTCCTTGGTGAATGTGTATAGAGACAAAGATCTCTCTCTTCTTCTTCCCATAAGGCCACCAATCCTATCAGATTAGGACCCCACATTTATAATCTCATTTAATCCTAATTATCTCCTAAAAGCCCTATCTCCAAATACAGCTACACGGGGGGGTTAGGGCTCCAACATGAGTATTAGGGAGAAAATCCAGTCCACAGCAAATGTTAAATATGTTTAATAATAAATCTCTTGTAGAAAGAATACATTTAGTCATGAGACCTCGGCTAATTCCTGCTCCTAGAGAAATAGTATTCAACAAGGTTCTTAATCCCTGAATCAGATGAGAATTTGTGATTTCGAAGCCCTCTACTTTAAGATGGCCAAACATTGAAGAGAAGCTGGGACTTTTTCCCAAGGTCATGGTGACTAAACCCCTGCTTGAGTGTTGAGATTCCCTTGAACAATCAGAGAAGTTCAACTGATGCTTCCAACTCTGAAAATAAATTTCTCCTGGGAGCTTTAGACTTTTGTCTATACCACTTCTCTCTTAGGGCTATCCAGAATGCCTTTTGTGGAATTCTAGGCCAGGCATCTACATGCTCTGTGCCTCTTCCTGGCTTTGTCTACCTTGAACCTACCCTAACCCCATGACCCCAACCCCTTCAGACCCAACCTGTTTCTAGTACTAGCATTGAGCATCTGTGCCTAGTACCTGTTTGGACCTACACATTGCCAAACATTGCCTGTGCCTGTGTGACCTGCCCCTGCCTTGTCTCAGATCAGGAGCCTGGAGTCCTGGCTGGTTTCCATATAATAATCAGCTTAAGAAGGTATTCAACAACGAATAAAAGAAACAACTGATGAATCAGCACCAAAACACACTAAGTAAAATCTCCAGAGTTACCTGAACTTCCTGAGTAAATATTTTACTACCAATGAGGAATTCAGTAGAGTTCAGACAAATAGAAAAAGCATGCATCTCATCTTTCTTCCTTCGATTTCTAAACAAAAAATAAGAACAAGTGTAATAACATATTCACATTACAATAAATGAACTTGAAAGACTGAATATATTGAATTACAAAAAATAATGTTGAAATGTATTTGAATCAAATGATTTAATATACTGGTAAGAAAAGGTGAGTTGGTGGGGGAAATGGAAGACGCTGGTCAAAGGGTACAAACTTCCAGTTATGAGTAAGTTCTGGGGATCTAACATACAGCATGGTGACAATACTTAATAGTACTCATTTCACAGTATATATGTATATCATCATCATAAGTAGACCTTAAATACAGTTTTGCTTGTCATTATACATCAATAAAGCTAGGAGGAAAAAGAAAAGGTAAGCTGAATTGCCAAGTACCTTTAATTCTCTTTCACATAAGCCCATTTCTTATAAAATATTCCTTAAACTTGGTATAGTTGTTAAAACTGAATTTATCTTCCATATGATTTGATTCCTTAGCCCTTTAAAATCTTTTTAAAATAATATCACCCTCATCCAATGGGTTTTTATAAAATGTGGATTATATATAACTCAGATGCTGCATATTTCTCCAAAGCAAGCATCCAGCATATAAACATAAAATAATCATATTTTTCCATGTTTGCTGAAAGGATAAAAAAATTAATTTCAAGTGTTGTCAAACTACAAACTATGATATAAAGTCTTAAAGATTCAGGCCAGTCGCAGTGGCTCATGCCTGTAATCCCAACACTTTAGGAGGCCCAGGTGGGCAGATCACCTGAGTTCAGGAGTTCAAGACCAGCCTGGCCAACATGGTGAAACCCCATCTCTACTAAAAATACAAAAATTAGCTGAGTGTGGGGGCGGACACCTGTAATCCCAGCTACTCAAGAGGCTTAGGCAGGAGAATCGCTTGAACCACCCGGGAGGTGGAGGTTGCAGTGAGCAGAGATCCCGCCACTGCACTCCAGCCTGGGTGACAGAGCGAGATATCGTCACAAAAAAAAAAAAAAAAAAAAAAAAAAAAAAAGTCTCAAGAGAATTCTAATCTTTGCCCATTCTTCCATGCTTTAATGAGAAGCATTAGTAGTGTTGCCCAATGTGAAGGAATTAGTGTCACCTGAGCCCGACCCCACAAAGACTCAGAAAGATGCAAATACCTGGAGTTCTCCCAAGTTTGGCCTGAGCTTGTTGGACTAGCTTAGTTAAATGGTGGGGTGCCAAGTCTTTAAACAGCCAGAGCAAAGTTGAAAATAGAAAGCATAAAGGCACTTAATATTAATAATAGGATTGGGAGAATGATTCTTGCAAATGATTTCAAGTCCTCCATTTTAAGACAAGGTTCCCAGGGCCTCAAAGGTTGGGTATTGTCAAGGGTACCATGCGCAGCAGTGGAAGAACTGGCACTTGAATCATGGTCTCCCATCTCATGTGGTCTCCAACTTACTTTATGGACTTCCAATTTAAAATCTTTCTTTTAAACTCTTCAGTTTTAAAAGAGGGTGGGGGGAATGAACACTAAAATCCTACCGAGGTAAAAAAACAAAAATCCTAGCGCAGCAATAATTCCTACCATTATATTCAAATCAACAAGAAGCAATGAAATACTCACCCAACCATCTGATCTTCACTTACCAAAACTTAACTTCAGTGTTATAATTTCTTACAAATTATGCATAGTTACTAAATTGGTAATTATACTATATAAAAGTATTTTTTAATCCAACCAAATCTACTTCTCCTACGTATCAAACACAACTTTGTACAGCTCCTCATACAGAGCAAGCCTTCAAAAAACCCTGCTGTTACCAGGCACGGTGGCTCAAGTCTGTAATCTCAGCACTTTGGGAGGCCAAGGTGGGTGGATTACGAGGTCAGGAGATCGAGACCATCCTGGCTAACACAGTGAAACCCTGTCTCTACTAAAAATGCAAAACAAAAGTAGCCAGGCATGGTGGCGGGCACCTGTATTCCCAGCTCCTCGGGAGGCTGAGGCAGGAGAACGACGTGAACCCAGCAAGCAGAGCTTGCAGTGAGCCAAGATTGTGCCACTGCACTCCAGGCTGGGTGACACAGCAAGACTCCATCTCAAAAAAAAAAAAACCCTGCTATTTAGCAACACACTATATTGCTCTAATACAAAACTACTTCAACAAACACTAACACCCATCTCCCCAAAAAAATCCTTGACATTCCTATTTGATTTTTGTCAAGTAAGAAAAAAAAAAAGCCACAAACAGGAAGGCCTACTAAGTATTACAAAAAATGCCAACTCATCAAACAAAGAAGATTGCCTTCCACCTGTCTTTCCCTTCCAGTTTTCTATTTTGCTTCTGTTACTATTTCTTCCATGACTCTCCAATCCCACGCACACACCCCGCTCAGTCCTTCACAGAGTTAACACGTTCTCATCTGCAGACCTAACCAAATGTCGGTTCCCCAGGGAAATCCTGAATCACCCCCAAAGTCAGATGAGGTTCCCCATTTAATCGCTTTTGCTCTTTCCCCCACAGAATTTATCATGCATAGTATTTATACATTTGGGTGATTTTTTTTTGGTTCAGATGCTCCATCCCACTAGACTCTATGCTTCATGCCACCAGTGATAACGACTGCTTTACTCATCACTCTATTCCCAGCTACTAGCAAAATAACCAATAATGTATCTAACAAATGGATTTTGAAAAATGAATGAACCTGATTTTAGACAGCACAGCAACAGACTAGATCAGTGTTTTTCAAACTGCATGCAGTTCATGACCAGATCAGTGTTTTCAAAATTTATGAGTTGTAACCAGTACTTTTTAAAATGAAAATGAACAAATTATAGGAAAAAATAGAAAAGAAAATGTCAGAGTTTACTATGTGTAGTAAACTATATAAAACTAATGTCTCATTCATATATATGTACAAACATATCTAACTATGGGTCATGACTAAAAAGTTTGAAAGCCACTGAACTAAATGTCCCAATAAAACTCATCACAATTTCCAGTTAAAATGCTCAAGAAGGTGCACACAAAGACAAAAACTGGCAACAGCACTAAAAATATACGAGGAAAAAGCAGCCAAAGTCAAGGCATTATTTCCACTAACTACATAGTACAAAAAATGGGTAAGAAGCATGTTCTTGGACCATATGCACAATGCATACCACACCTTTTGAACTTCAACAAGATAGATTCTCTAACAAATGTAGAAAAAAATTCTGAGTTGAACTCAGAAAATGCAGAAGATGCAACTGGCCAGATAAATCTGAAGGGCGTAATATTAGACTGAACTGTACAAAACTACCATTTTATAGATCAAGAGCAGTCAAATACCAGCAATCTCATATGATCCAACTTACCAATGAAGATAATGAAAATGGTAGCTAATACATTCAGTGTGCTGGGCATCATATATATATATATATATATATATACACACACACACACACACACATACATATTTATATATACACATATTTATATATACATATTTTTATATATTTATATTTATATATATATGTGCATGTGTGTATGTGTATATATACACACACACACACTTTAAGTACTGGGATACATGTATAGAACATGCAGGTTTGTTACACAGGTATAAATGTGCCATGGTGGTTTGCTGCACCCATAAACTCGTCATCTACATTAGGTATTTCTCCTAATGTTATCCCTCCCCTTGTCCCCCACCCCCCAAGAGGCCCCCGTGTGTGATGTTCCCATCCCTGTGCCCATAGGTTCTCATTGTTCAACTCTCACTTTTGAGTGAGAACATGCAGTGTTAGGTTTTCTGTTCTTGTGTTACTTTGCTGAGAATGATGGTTTCCAGCTTCATCCAAGTCCCCACAAAGGGCATGAACTCATCCGTTTTTATGGCTGCATAGTATTCCATGGTGTATATGTGCCGCATTTTCTTTATCCAGTCTATCATTGATGGACATTTGGGTTGGTTCCAAGTCTTTGCTATTGTAAATAGTGCTGCAATAAACATACATGTGCATGTGTCTTTATAGTAGAATGATTTATAATCCTTTGGGTATATACCCAGTAATGGGATGGCTGGGTCAAATGGTATTTCTGGTTCTAGATCCTTGAAGAATCACCACACTGTCTTCCACAATGGTTGAACTAATTTACACTCCCACCAACAGTATAAAAGCATTCCTATTTCTCCACATCCTCTCTAGCATCTGTTGATTCCTGACTTTTTAATGATTGCCATTCTAACTGGTGTGAGATGGTAGCTGACTGTGGTTTGATTTGTATTTCTCTAATGACCAGTAATGATGAGCTTTTTTTCATAAGTCTGTTGGCTGCATAAATGTCTTCTTTTGAAAAGTGTCTGTTCATATCCTTCACCCACGTTTTGATGGAGTTCTTTTTTTCTTGTAAATTTGTTTAAGTTCCGTGTAGATAGTGGATATTAGCCCTTTGTCAGATGAATAGATTGCAAACATTTTCTCCCACTCTGTAGGTTGCCTGTTCACTCTGATGATAGCTTCTTTTGCTGTGCAGAAGCTCTTTAGTTTAATTAGATCCCACTTGTCAATTTTGGCTTTTGGTGTTGCAATTGCTTTTGGTGTTTTAGTCATGAAATCTTTGCCCATGCCTATGTCCTGAATGGTATTGCTTGGGTTTTCTTTTAGGGTTTTTATGGTTTTAGTTCTTACATTTAAATCTTTAATCCATCTTCAGTTAATTTTTGGATAAGGTGTAAGGAAGGGGTCCAGTTTCACTTTTCTACATATGGCTAGCCAGTTTTCCCAACACCATTTATTAAATAGGAAATCCTTTCCCCATTGCTTATTTTTGTCAGATTTGTCAAAGATCAAATGGTTGTAGATGTGTGGTATTATTTCTGAGGCCTCTGTTCTGTTCCACTGGTCTTCATATCTGTTTTGGTACCAGTAATAGCCTTGTAGTATAGTTTGAAGTCAGGTAGTGTGATGCCTCCAGCTTTGTTCTTTTTGCTTAGGATTACCTTTGCTATACGGGCTCTTTTTTAGTTCCATATGAAATTTGAAGTAGTTTTTTCTAATTCTGTGAAGAAAGTCAATGGTAGCTTGATGGGAATAGCATTGAATTTATAAATTACTTTGGGCAGTAGGGCCATTTTCACGATATTGATTCTTCCAACCCATGAGCATGGAATGTTTTTCCATTTGTTTGTGTTCTCTCTTGTTTCCTTGAGCACTGGTTTGTAGTTCTCCTTGAAGAGGTCCTTCACATCCCTTGTAAATTATATTCCTAAGTATTTTATTCTCTTTGTAGCAATTGTGAATGGGCGTTCATTTATGATTTGGCTCTCTGTTCATCTATTGTGTATAGGAATGCTTGTGATTTTTGCACATTGATTTTGTATCCTGAGGCTTTGCTGAAGTTGCTTATCAGCTTAAGGAGATTTGGGGCTGAGACGACAGGGTTTTCTAACTATACAATCATGTCATCTGCAAACAAAGACAATTTGACTTCCTCTCTTCCTGTATGAATATTCTTTTTTTTCTCTTGCCTGATTGCCCTGGCCAGAACTTCCAATACTCTGTTGAATAGGAGTGGTGAAAGAGGGCATCCTTGTTTTGTGTCAGTTTTCAAATGGAATGCTTCCAGCTTTTGCCCATTCAGTATGATATTGGCTGTGGGTTTGTCATAAATAGCTCTTATTATCTTGAGATATGTTCCATCAATACCTAGTTTATTGAGTTTTTAGCATGAAAGGGTATTGAATTTTATTGAAGGTCTTTTCTGCAACTATTGAGATAATCATGTGGTTTTTGTCATTGGTTCTGTTTATGCGATGGATTACATTTATTGATTTGTATATGTTGAGCCAGCTTTGCATCCCAGGGATGAAGCCGACTTGATTGTGGTGGATAAGCTTTTTAAAGTGCTGCTGGATTCAGTTTGCCAGTATTTTACTGAGGATTTTCGCATCAATGTTCATCAGGGATATTGGCCTGAAATTTTCTTTTTTTGTTGTGTCTCTGCCAGGTTTTAGTATCAGGATGATGCTGGCCTCATAAAATGAGCTAGGGAGGAGTCCCTCTTTTTCTATTGTTTGGAATAGTTTCAGAAGGAATGGTACCAGCTCCTCTTTGTACCTTTGGTGGAATGCAGTTGTGAAGCTGTCTGGTCCTGGGCTTTTTTTGGTTGGTAGGCTATTAATTACTGCTTCAATTTCAGAACGCTCCACCCCAAATCAACAGGCCAGGTGCAGCGTTCATACCTGCAATCCCAACAGTTTGGGAAGCCAAGATGAGAGTTCGAGACTAGCCTGGGTAATAAAGCAAGACCCTGTCTCTACACAAAAAATAAATAAATAAATAAATAAATAAATAAATAAATAACCAAACATGGTGGCATGTGCTCATAGTCCCAGCTACTCAGGAAGCTGAAGCAGGAAGATGGTTTGAGCCCAGGAGTTTGAGGCCACAGTGAGCTATGATTGAGCAACTGAACTCCAGCCTGGGTGACAGAGCAAGGCATGGTCTTTAAGAAACAAAACAAGAAAAATATTTTGGGGAAACAGCAGAAAATAAAAACAGAATTTTTTTTTAAGTCTTGTCCTCATCTAAGAAGTCAGAAGAAAAGTGCAATGGAGAAGAAAATATCAGGCAAGCTGGGTAGACAGGAAAGGTCACAAAATTTTAAATGTAGTGATAGAAGGCCTCAGTATGGAGTTGACCTTTGAGTTAAGACATGAAAATAATGAGAGCAGGCATGTGGATACCTAGGAAAGAATGTCCTAGGCAGAAGAACAAAGACCAGGAAACCACAGTCCACTGTGTGGATAAGCTCAAAAATGGAGATCATTTAGAGTAAGGATAGAATTCTGGGAACATCAACACTGAAATATGGGCAGAGAAGCACAAGTCCTCAAAAAAAAAAAAAAAAAAAACAAAAAGAAGCAAGCAGAGAAAGGGAATGACTAAACATAATTAGGTATGTTTAATTAGTCTCACACACATTAAATAGTGTGACTAATATGTAGTCATTAGAAATTAAAAATGAAAGATTTTAATGGCCTGTGTACATATTTATGATACAAAGGAGAATACTGTTAAATATTCCGTAAAAGCAAACATTTTTAAAACTGCAAGAAATTATCCCAAAATGGAATAAGAATTTTTTTTTTTTTTTTTTTTGAGGCAGAGTCTCGCTCTGTCACCCAGGCTGGAGTGCAGTGGCACAAACTCAGCTCACTGCAACCTTTGCCTCCTGGGTTCAAGAGAGCACATCCAGCTAATTTTTGTATTTTTAGTAGAGACAGGGTTTTATCATGTTGGCCAGGCTGGTCTTGAACTCTTGACCTCAAGTGATCTGCCCACCTTGGCCTCCCAAAGTGATGGGATTTCTAGCATGAGCCACCATGCCTAGCAAGAAAGTAAATCTTAAGTGATGGAACTACACATGAATCCCTGTACATTCCAAATGTTTTAAAATGAGCATATACTGCTTTTTCCTATCAAATTGAAATGAGTATAATTTAAAAGAATCATAATGGCTTAGAAAATTAAGAATAAACTTCTTTTTTCTATCTTACATGCAAGAAGGCATGCCAATAAAATTATCTAAAGTGAAAATAAATTCTTAATTAGAAAAAGACTTTTTTTTTTTTTTTTTACCAAGTAAAGGACAAACTTGTACTGCATCCTACTTTTTAGTAGGCAACTAAAGCTTAAAATTATTTGATCAGACTTTTAAAACCTCTATGACAAACCTTTACGAGTTTCTCAAAGCATAGTCTTTAGGCTACTGAAATTTCCAAAGTTCTTCTGGAAGGTTTATCTTTTATATGACAGCAATATGACACTCACTGCCACTAGCCCTACAGTAAATTAAAACTATATCTGCAACTTCCACCAGACCTCAAATCACCACGTAATTATTGTAAGGATTTTTTTCCAGATAACAATGGCTGGAATGGGCTGTTTCAGGGATTTGTTGTTCACCTCAATGGGATATTGTTGAAATTTGCACCATTTCCTTCCTATCTCCCCAGGACCACCTATCAAGAGAAGCCATAGTAAACGCTCAACAAATGCTTGATAACCCATAAAACTACTTTAATCTGCTAAAGAAAAATAACCTAAAGAATTGAAATAAGTCTTGTCCTTGTTAAAATATATCAATCTTTTCATTCTAAAAGTACCTTCCAGCTTATCACACATATTTTACTGGCATTTACTTCTACATTTAGCAATTATGCCTGAATACTGCCAACTGACTCGTCAGCTAAACTTCAAACTCAAATTGCCAGCTACCAGCTGAAAAATCTCTGCCTGCGTGGTTTTAGACATGTCTAAAACTAACAAGCCTCACTGCAACAATCTTCATACTCTCATGTCCTGTCTGGTAATGGCATCAACATGCCCTTTTTTGTCCGCAGTAGTCTCCAGTACCCTTCTACCTCCACAACCTTTGAGATTGGTCCCACCACTTCCTGCCACAAACCGCCAATTCCAGGCACTCCTCCCCAAGCCTGTCACTCACTGGGTCTTCCTCATTACTCTTCTGCATGGAATGAGCTCCACAGACCATCAAGGCTGCCATCCTGCTGCAAGTCACTTCCCTCCTCTAAGGCTGACTTACCCTTTCCATCCTCAGATATGCAGACAGCTCTTTGTTTGAACCTTGGTTTACCGTATTCATCACTATCTACCTGATCTTAATCATTTGAGTCCATATCACTCCATGTTCATGAGCTACTCAAGAGCGGGGACCATATTTTCTTAATTTTTTTTTTTTAATTTTAGTGTCCTCAGGCCAGGCATGGTGGCTTGCACCTGTAAAGTCAGCACTTTGAGAGGCCGAGGCGGGTGGTTCACTTGAGGCCAGGAGTTCAAGACCAGCCTGGCCAACATAGCGAAACCCCATCTCTACCAAAAAATACAAAAAAAATTAGCCAGGCATGGTGGCGCATGCCTGTGGTCCCAGCTATTTGGAAGCTGAGGCAAGAGAATTGCTTGAACCCAGGAGGCAGTGAGCCAAGATCGTGCCATTGCACTCCAGCCTGGGTGATAAAGTTAGACTCTGCCTCAAAAAAAAAATAAAAAAAAGAAAAAAAATTGTGTCCTCAGCCAAATATAAGGATACACAAGTTCTCCAAGATATCAGTTGCATGAAACTAAGTTGACAGTGTCTCAAAGTGACCAGAGAACAGATTGTGCTGAATCTGGAAAAGTCAGTCATCTTGCCCTAGCCTTTGAACCTTTACTTCTCTGTGCCTAGTCAGAAAGTAAAGCAAGCAGTTCTCTGTGGAACTACAATAAATAGTGGGTACAGAATGAATGCCCCATTTACTTGACAACAATTCTTCTCCCCACAATCGTAGTCCAAGAAGGCAAAGCATCCCCTTAACAAAAAGCAATTCTGTTTCAGTTGTGTTATTCTCTTAGTAAGAACACACCATCCTTATCATCTGCTGATTACAGACTTCTAAGGCAGGGGTCCTCATTGACTACTCCTACAATGAAACCTGCCTATAATGAATAACTCTACCTATCTTCTCTGCTCCAGAAGTGGTTGATAGGCCTTTCATCCAGGCCTTGTTTTCTACCTAACAAAAGGTTCACAGATGCCAAACACGTGTTCCAAAATGCCCCTCCTCCCGTTGTCTGAGACCCAGATGAAGCAGGGTCCTTGTGGCAATAATATTCTCTGCAATGCTTTTTGTCGTCTTGGTTGTCACACAGCTGGAAATAGTTTTCTTGTTCCCGTTTATAATAGCCAGACATTCATTATCACTCTGACAAGAACTCTTGAGTGATGTCATGCTGCACCAGTTCAAGAAGGGCCCACGCAGCTTTTCCAGCTTCAAACTTCTCACTCTTGATGGCAGCCTCAAGTATAGCCTCTTTAAAGCAAAAGAAAATGGAGGCAGGCACAGACAGATACACACACAAACATATATATGAATATGTATAAACATATCCACACTCATCCCACACACACATAAATATTAATTTTTGTAGGTTTGTATAAGTAAAAGGACAACAATGGAAGGCTATGGAACAAACTGATATCAGATGGGTAAGGTTGAAGTGGCAGAGAGAGATTTTTACATTTACTTTAGACACATCTATAGTGTTTGAATCATTGCAAAAAAAAATTTTGTAAATGAATGCAGCTACCTTCTTCTAGTTGGGATGCATTTTGTTGTGTTTGTATCCCTGAGTGACTTCAAGATCATAAGTGAAATACATTAGTGAAGCAAAGCACCATGACAGGGTGACTTCAAAATAAGTATTAGCCAGATGCGGTGGCTCACACCTGTCATCCCAACAGTTTGGGAGGCCAAGGTGAGAGGATCCCTTGAGCCCAGGAGTTTGAGAACAGCCTGGGTAATGTAGTGAGAGCCCATTGAAAGAAAGAAAGAAAGAAAGAAGGAAAGAAAGAAAGAAAGAAAGAAAGAAAGAAAGAAAGAAAGAAAGAAAGGAAGGAAAGAAAGAGAAAGGAAAGGGAGAAAGAAAGAAAGAAGAAGAAAGAAAGAAAAAGAAAAAAATAGCCAGGCATAGTGGGACACACCTGCGGTCCCAGCTACTTGGAAGGCTGTAGTGGGAGAATAGCTTGAGCCCAGGAGATCAAAGCTGCAGTGAGCCAGGATTATGCCACTGCACTCCAAGACCCTATTTCAAATAAATAAAAAATAAGTCTGACTTTCCACAGGCACTAGATTTGAATTATTCTAGAAAGCAAACTATACACTGAGCAAAGAATCTCAAACACAAGTTGGGTTAAAAGTAAGAATAGGGAAAATGAGATGGAAGCAAGGCAGGGCTACAGATAAAACACAGCTATGTCTATCTCTAGACTTTAAAACAGACAAATCCTAGCGAAATATTTCAAGCATATAAAATGAAAAGATTACCAGGCTCTGTGGTCTCCTTCCCTAAGAGAGAAAGGCCAACTCACCTCAAGCATTGAGACTACCTTGGAGAAAATGTTCCTAAAATGGAAGAATAACAAGATATATATGCCTGAGTTTGAAGGCATTCTGAAAGAACTTCTCTTACTAATGTCATATGATAGAAGGCAAGCTCCATGAGAGAAGGGGTCCGTCCACATCTTGTTTCCTGCAGTGCTATCTTCCCAGTACAGGGTGGGTACAAATGCCTACTGAATATGGAAGAAAGAGTAACATAAAGGATTAAGGAACACACAGTAAATGAAAACTAGAATTACCAACCAGATATCAGTTCTTATTCTTATTTTCCAGATGTAAAAAGAGAGGCACTTTGACCTACCCAGGAGTAGCAAAACTGGAGATAGAAAGCCTCTTGATCCCTTTTTTACCTCTTCTAGGCTTAGTTTATCTCCCAGGGTCCTTCCAGATCCTAACCTTCCAGGAGCATTCCCTGACCTCCACCACCTCACTGCTGAAGGTCAAGTGCCCCGCTTGGTGCTCCCGCAAAGTTATCTTTCTCATAACACTTGTTTACACTGAATTGTAATTATCTGTTAATCGTGTGTAAGCTCCTCCTGGAGGGTGGGAATCCTGCCTTATTCACACTCACCCTAGTAACTAGCACAAAGCCTGGTATATAGCAGGCAGTCAGTTACATGCTCCTGAGATGGGGGGAAAAAGTTTCCTCTGCCCCTGAACCATTTCTCCCTCCAAAGACCCAGGAATATTCTTCAATTAGGGCAGAATTTCAGAATCAGGGCAATTAAAAGTTGGTCAAAGAGAACCACCTAGACATAGGGGAAGAAAATTTAGTAGAACAGATCAATATAAAGTCTAATCTAGAGCATTGTTCAGACACATAAGGTAATGAATACAGGGAAACTTGCTATAAAAGGAATGGTTCACAGTAGCAATCTCAGCATAGCAAATCCTAAACTCTAAGAAACATAGCACACATAATGGCCATAATGAACAAAATTTCCTTCAACCAACAGCTAGAAATCCCACCCATGGCCAGGTATTATTAGTCAAATTTTTTTCTTCTAGAGAAAAGGCTGGTTTTGAAAACATTTTCCTTTATTTTCATAATATAACAAACACAGCTTGCCCTGCCTCATGCAAGCTTATTGCATGTTTGTTTTAGCACAGGACTAAAGTTAAGGGTCTGCCCTGTCATTATATCACTTTTTTTAAACACTACCACAAAAATAAAATAAATTATAACCTAAATCCATGAATGTAGTAAAATAGTTCTCTTTCATTTCTGGAAAAAAATAATTAGAATTTTACATGGACTTCAGGGTTAAAGTTTCTATAGCACTGATTAGATGACAGGGACATGCAAGTATTAAGACAATATTCTTTGGCCCAGCCCCACAAGTTGATAATACAACAACACTACTTTGAAATCATACTAACCTGCTAAAAAATGCCAAGGAGTTTGAATAAAATCATCATCACCACCATGCCACCCCTCCTCCTCTCCCACCAAAAATGTATCCTAAAATAAAGTATACTAACCTTGGGCTTCTCCAACTTAATTAACTTAATTTATTAAACATGCCAAATCTAAGTTCCCTTGCAGAAGATAAAGCAAACTGCTAGGAAGATCATTCATTAAATTGAATTCACAAGGTAACTGAAAGAAATTCAGCCAGTTTCTTTTTCTTTTCCTTTTTTTTTTAAGTTTTTTGAGATGGAGTCTCACTCTGTCCGCCCAGGCTGGAGTGCAATGGCACAATCTTGGCTCACTGCAACCTCTCCCTCCTGGGTTCAAGTGATTCTCCTGCCTCAGCCTCCTGAGTAGCTGGGATTACAGGCGCCCAGCACCACACCTGGCTAATTTTTTGTATTTTTAGTAGAGACACAGTTTCACCATGTTAGCCAGGCTGGTCTCAAACTCTTGACCTCAGGTGATCCACCCGCCTCGGGCTCCCAAAGTGCTGGGATTACAGGCATGAGCCACCGTGCCCAGCCTCTTCTTTTTCCTGTCTGTCTCCTGGGTACCCTGGCATCTCCAGATTCAACAGCAATTCAAAGACATCCAAGTCAGTTCCACCTCTGACATGCAACTGAAAACTGATGTATATCCTCCTGTGACACAAGAGGTACTGGGGAGCAAGTGTGAACCTATAAAGCTCCTGAATACCTCTCCCAAATGGATCCCACGGAGTGAAGATAATGAGTTAAATGCTTTAGCTCTAGGGATTTAAAATATATTGAAAGCAAGTTACTTCTACTGGAAGTTAAACTTAAAGAATTCTCATGGTTATGTCATCTCTCACTGCAGTACCGAGGGTGCTACTCGGCTTCCCTCTCTCCTTTCATCTACTGCCTTGCCCTATCATTTACAGAGGCATTAATGCCGGTTTCAAACTAATAATAATTCTTTTTCTTCTGTGCTGCAAATACCCAATCACTGTGGTTAAATACCATGTATAACATAAACAGGGTCAAGAATGCCAGCTGCCAGAAGAGTCATGTTTAAATTAGCATTAACCAGCAAGCCCTTCCCTAAACAAAAAAGAGAGGGAAAAAAAATGTTCTCTTGGACAGCTCTGTGCCTGCAGAATGACTTCAACCCCACATGTTCAAAAGGCTCCACAAGGTCCAGCTGTAACACAATAGCATCATTAATTTTTACTAAATTAAATTTCTCAAAAGTATAAAGCACTATCAATTTGTGGAGAGTAGGGAGGAAGAAACCACTTATTAGTTTATTCTACAACCTTTATATAATTTGAGTAAACTGGCAATAGTGTCTTAAAACGTAGCAGCCGTAAGTTACATGGATTGTAGTGGAATAAAAGCCCAGTACTCCGTCCATCATCGCACCCCTCACTCTGCCCCAATACGTGTTACTCAGTGTCTTTCTGCATCTTGAGGTTATGTAATACGTCCTCCTCGCCTTCCTATCCCCATGTAGCACAGCTCCTTAAAATAACATCAGAGGTCCCCCACAATTTGTCCCTTTGTAACTTTCCAGGCTTCATCACCCCACACTCTCACTTTGTCTTCATTCCCCCACCATTCATCTTTTAAAAGATATGTTATTCTTCAAGCCACATTTATAAAGTCGTCCCCTGAATCAAAACGTAATTCTCCATCCCCTGGCATGCCAAAGTTCTTGGACACTACAGCTACCACCCAGTACACAACACTGCATATACATATTCAGTATAAACCGTGAGGCTCACTGCATCTTTCCCCACTGCGTTGCAGTTCTTTCTGGAGCTTCCTTTTCACCATTCTTGCATCTACCACATGAAAGGAATTCAATAATTGTTTGCTGAAATAGAATTGCCTCCTTTTCTTTCAGCTTTCTAAGACATCCATAATAGTTTTCCCTAAGATTTTTTTTTTTTAAGAGACAGTCTCTCTGTCACCCAAGCTGTAGTGCAATGGCATAATCACAGCTCACTGCAGCCTTGAATCCTGAGCTGAAGCCATCCTCCCTCCTCCGCCTCCCAAGTAGCTGAGACTACACGCACATGCCACCATACCCAGCTAATGTTTTTATTTTTTTGTAGAGACAGTCTCACTATGTTGCCCAGGTTGGTCTCAAACTCCTGGCTTCAAGCAATCCTCCTGCCTCAGCCTCCCAAAGTGTTGGGATTACAGGCATGAGCCAGTACACCTGGCCCGGGATATTTAAATAAGAGGATAACATGATATGTAAAAATAAGAAACCAAACAGTAGTATGATGCTGACTTAAGGCCAGAGAAGACTATTGCACTTTAAACCAAGAGCTTATGTTTAAGTTTTTATTACATCACAGTTCAGCTTTTAAAATAAATAACGTTCCTCAAGGGTGTAGGCATATTGATACCAAAACATCAAAGAAAAGGAAGAGAGGCCACACATCAAGCACAGACATTAAAATCTTGACCTCAAACTAAATTCTAAAAGTTCTGTTATCTGCTGACCACTTGGAGCTTCCCAGTGAAAATGATACAGTGTATTCTGCCCAGATTGCAACTTTCCATACTAAGCACTTGAAATGATTCTTGGCCCTAAATATCACTTACTTCAGACTGAATGTCACTGTGTATCAAAAACACTGAGCAAGTGAGATTTTTATTCTTTGAGTGTTCCAGGAGGTCACTAATGGAATAGATTCAGTAAAACCTTGCAGAGTCTATGGTATAATTTGAAACAAACAAACAAAAAAAAAATCAAATTACTTTTTGGAAAAGATTAGGTTTGAACAAAAATAGAAGTTCCGAAAGGGCCGCCACTTACATTCTTCCCTCTGTTATTTCTTTCCCATCACTCACAGGGAGACTGAAATCCATGCTGAGTGCCCACAGACCTGGACAGGAGCTGTTCCCCGGAGAGACAATGATGCAAATGGGTCAAGTGATGCCTAGTAGAAGTCAGACTGCAAGGATCACCTTGACCTCACCTTAGTGCATTAGCTAAGCAAACTCACAAGCTTTAAATAAAGGTAACAAGAGATTGATCGGGGGAGTGGGGGGGAGTATTATTGAGTCCCTTGAGGAAAAGAAAAAAAAAAACAAACAGAGGAAATGAGCTCCCAGCTCGAGGATTTTTCTCCTCCAGGCATCCTCTGTTGCTGGTTTTCTTCCATCTTCCTGGCCCTCTGGACCTCTCACTCCCCCCTCCTACCTTTTCCGACTGCTCTAACATAAGATAACCTCCCACCGGCTTCTATCTATTTGGGAAGCTGGAAGGAACAGCAATGATCACCAACCCCTTCCATTTTCCGGATGGGGAGACGGAGACCAGGAGCTGAGTGAGCTGACCCGACTGGCTGAGGTCGCGCCGCTAGGGGACGTGGTGTGCCTTGCGGGCTCGGATGATGACAACCCAGCCTTCCCTCCTCGCTCCTCGCCTGTGCCTTCCTGCCTCAAGCTACCTCCTTCTCTTGCCACTTGGTGCTTTTATCCTCAAATTAGAGAAGTATCAAGAAAAAAAATGCAACCTTAATATACTTACAATGCTGATTATTATTCATACTTTTGCATTTGGGGCAATTATACTCGCTCCTACTGGGATATGGAAATCAAGGGCAGAAACAACTAGGTGACATTCTACCTCCCTGTGTATTTTAATGATGTTTAGTTTGGTTCAAATAACCATACCTCTAACATGCACCCTTTTTCCTTGGGACTCACTCTTCTATCTGGCAAGGGAATAACTTCTTTAAAAACTTCGCATTTTCCAAGTGCACAGTCTCCCCTTAACCAGAACTGTAGACTCTGAATCACAGACCTCTAGCTTACCAGTTATGCTTAGCTGAGCAAACACACTTATGCAAATACGTGAAAAACAAACTGTTAGAGCCTGAAGGAATAGAGGATTTCGCTGTGATCATCATTTACGTTTTCAATATTTATGTTTACCAATATCTATCTAACCCATAAGAAACGACGCGTCCATAGTGAAACAAGCCAGCACCCACATTTATGAAACAATCCACCGATTTCAACAAAAATGAACAGAGGAGAGCAGAAGCGGAGAGCCACAACCTCAGGCCCCAGACAGCAGGCAGCAGCAAGTCCTGAAGGCCTTCACTCTTAACATTTCAAAGACCAAATGGCAGCAAAGAAAAACAAGAATAAACTTTAAATCCATTCACCACAAAGGAGTCCTGCGCAAGTCAAAGGAGCCGTCGATTTCAAAACCATCAACTCAAAGCCAGGTCCCTCCCTTGCCTTATAACCTCCTGTTACTTGCTAAGCACGTTTGTTAGGCGGCTGGACAGAAACTTAGTTAAAAGTCCTCAGCCCGGTGATGGGGGACAACCGAGTCGTCAATGGGAAGCGAGAGGTACGGGAGCCCCAGGGGCGCAGGGACCCCTCGGAGGTGCACGTCCAGCGGGACGAGGTTTTGGGAGAATTTCGAGGGCCCCTCGCAAGCCCTCCCGCGCACCCACCCCGACCCAGGTAACCGGAGGCCACCTACGTGTCACTTGGGCGGGCCCCGGGGCGCACTGACCTGGCGCGGGACAGGAGGGCCGGCGGTCCGGGCGGCTGCGGCAACTTCCCTCCCGGGGCTCGGTCCGCCGCTGGGTGCGGGAGGCCAGGGGAGCCTCGCCTCCTGCAGGCCGGCTCGCAAGAACGCACGGCCACCCACCCGCGCCGCGGCCCAGCGCGCGCACCCACACTCTCACTGGCACTCGCACGCGCGCCCCCAACCACAAAGCCCATCCGCGGCGGGACAGTGTGAGCCCAGCGCGCAGTGTGGCGGCCGAGCCGTCGCCGCGGCCTCTGGCTTCGCGCCCAGGGGGCGCAGTCCCCACACGCCGCGCCGGCCCCTTTACCTGCGCTCGCCGCCGCCGCCGCCGCGCGTCCCGCTCCCGCCGCCCCCGGGCTGACTTCAGGCCGCGCGCCCAGTCCCAGCGGCCCCCGCCCCACCGCCAGCCGAGCCCGGCCCTCCGCCCGCCCCTCGGCAGTCGCCCAGAGCGGGGCCGCCCCCTGCGCCCACCCCGCCGGGGTCCCGTGCTCGGCCGGGCGGCGGGGAGGGCTCCGCGGCTCCGGGCCCTGGCCGCCCCAGATCCGGCCTGCGCTCCGCAGCGGGGCTGGAGACGGAGTCGCCACTCGGGGAGCGTCAGCCGCCGATCGGCCCGTACTGCCCGGCTTTGGCGCGCTGGCAGGAGGAGGGGGCGCAGAGGGAGGGCCAGAGGAGCAGCGCCGACGCCAGCCTCCTCTCTTCCTCCGCCTTCCTTCTTTTCTGCTTGCTCCACGTAGCACGAGTCAGCAACTCCCGAACCCCCAGAGTCCGCCCTCCCCGCTCCCAAGCTGGACCGCTTACCTGGTGTGGCGCCCCCAGCGCCCCTGACCTCTGCGCCCCCTCCTCCATTCATTGGCTCTACAGCCCACAGTGGTGGCAGGGCCGGGGCTGGGGGGTGGCTACCCATTCATTATCTCAGCAGCCTCCCCCGCCCCGCCCCCGAGCCGACACACCCGCGGCGGGAGACCCGTGGCCGCCAGCTCTGGTCCCACCCCCGCCCCTCCTGCGCTCACCCCAGCGCCCGACAGCTGGCAGGACTCCGGTGGACGCCCCGGCACGGGGCATTTTCACGTTGTCGCTCTCCTCTTCCCACTCGAAAAGCTCTGGCAAACATCGCGGGGCCCGCAAATCCCCCGAAATGTGGCCTCTCTTTCGTGGCTCACTTTCTAAACTTTCCAGAAGGCGCAAAGTTTCTCCCAGCGCCGCCCTGCACTGGAGGCTGCGAAGAACGCAGGGTGGCTTTGCTGCTAGGAAGGTGCATACGTTTCTAGTTCTGATTTTTCACTTCACTGGATCTGTAAACCAAAGCAAGTGTGTCTGCTCCCCTAGTTCTCCATATCCATGATTATAAATTTCTCTTCCGCTTTCCCAGTGTAGCTTCGCAAGTGTAAACTATCAATTTTAGTGAGAGTAATTAAGGGCGGGGACTGCACACCTGGAGGTGTGGGAGGGAGCGGCTTGGGACTAAGGCCTAGGAGTCATTCTCAGGAGAGTGGCAGCCACAGGGATTCGCCCAGGTCTTGTAACAACACCCACTCGGTGGGGTCTCCCTAGCCACGCCACCTCACCACACCCATCTCCCACTTCTGGCTTCCCAGGATTTCCGGAGTGATCAGAATTATCGGACTCTCGCTCCACAGCTAAGGCCACCACCGCATGTCAAAAGTAGCAGCGTGTGTGTAAAAGTTTCAGGAGCCCTCGCCTTGAAATGGCACAGAGGACACAGCACGCCAGCAGTAAGGCATGGGGACTCGGCAGAACTGATCTGATTGAGAGAAACGCAGGACAGCGAGGCAGGGCTATGTTGGTGGCCACCCGGTAACCGTGGGCTTTGCAGAAGAGAAAGGTCACTGCAAACCGTAGTTGGATGGAAACTTTTCAAGCCTCAACTGAGTTATGCTGTGACGGGACCATGACCATCTCCCACCAGTGACTGCTTAGAACTTTGACCAAGCTCGTGTGGTTTTCACAGGATGCTCAGGGCTGAGTCCTGGCTGTAAATAATTTACTATCTAAAGCTGTTTCCTTTTTAAAACAATGGTTCTAATCTTTTTAAAAAAAAAAAGAAAAATCATTCGAATCTTTTTTAAAAATCCACTTTAAATAACTTTGCTTTCTATACCTTTCCTACCAATATATGATTTATTTTATAACCTACTATGTGAAAAAAATGAAATTTTAGTACATGCACAGTGCTAATATGTTCATGCACAATGCTGCTATGTTTGTGTACAGCATGCAGAAATGTGTATAAATATGTATACCCATGAATACAAACCACTCCCTTATCTCACAAATAATGATAGGGGTTGATACCAAACTATAAGAAATATTATATTGGGATGAATAGGCAAATGTTCACTATAAAACCTAAGTATCATAAAAAGTATATATTGGTAAGAAAAAAATATACTCGAAAGAGATTCCCATATATTTTTAACCATAGCTCTACTCAAGTCAGAAAAATCACTTATTAGCTTATTTTCTTGTCTCTTTCTTCCTATACGCTCTACTTACTATCAGATTTCTTAACACCAATACTTCTATATCTAATATAAGGACATTTTAAAATTAATTATTTCCACGTTTAGCCTTTCCCCGTAAATCAAAGGTAAAGTAAAAGGAGTTTCTTACCTACCACTCAACTTGAATATTTTCAATATGTTGATTTTGTCTCTAACCTTCTTAAGGAATACAGTTGCTTCTGTTTTGACTACATGTTAACTATCTTAACTACTCTGTGGCCCCTTCTAACATCAAATTGGGAGGCCTGTCCGTACAAGACATGTGTATTCAGAAGTAAGTTATTTGCTATAAAACACTTCATTTCCTCTTTATTTGGTCTGCTGTGGCCTGAAATGAAATATAGAACAAACTGAAAGGTCTGCCTGGACAGACCTGTCTTCCTGACAAGCGTGGACCTGTCTGAATGAGACAGCTTCTGCAGCCAGCTTTAGATCGATAACTTTAAAATTAAATGTAGGTATGTACATCCAGTGGAAAAGGACAGAGAAAATGAAATACAA
This sequence comes from Hylobates moloch, assembly GCF_009828535.3. Classification (NCBI taxonomy): domain Eukaryota; kingdom Metazoa; phylum Chordata; class Mammalia; order Primates; family Hylobatidae; genus Hylobates; species Hylobates moloch. Next base: position 83,173,499 of record NW_026652285.1, read on the forward strand.
TACAGAATTCAGTTCAGCATCTAGATTAATCCATAAAACCTAGCTCATTATGTTCCAAATGAGCTACTTTTCTCATCTGTAAAATGGAATAATGGTACCAGTGCAGTCTTTTATATGGTTCCAAGTTGTCTTTTATCAAAGTAAAATAATATATTTGAGTGGGCTTCTGAAGACACTCACATTGATGATGAGGTTTCAACAGGAACAAAGAATAGCTTGATAAATTTTCTTGAATGTTTTCTCCTGTCTGTAGTCCTCTTGTCATTCAGACATTCCCTTTCCTGGAGAGTCATCCTGATGCTTTCTGTCCTAACCTTTCTCTCCTACCCTCTGCCAAGCAGTATTTCTTTAGATTTGTTTCTTCAAATGACTTCAGCAGAGGTAAAGACCCAAAGACGGCTGGCACTGTCAAACATGACAAATATATACTTAGCCACAGTGGCTCATGCTTGTAATCCCAGCACTTTGGGAGGCTGAGGCAAGAGGAGCACTTGAGCCCAGGAGTTCGAAGCTGCGGTGAGCTGCCATTGTGCCACTGCACTCCAGCCTGGGCAACAGCCAGACCCTGTCTCTTAAAAAGTTTTAAAATTTTTAAACATATATATACATATATGTTCAGCAAAATGAAGCCAGGCATGGTGGCTCACACCTGTAATCCTAGCACCTTGGGAAGCCAAGGTGGGCAGATCACTTGAGGCCAAGAGTTTGAGACCAGCCTGACCAACATGTCTGTCTCTAGTAAAACCCTGTCTCTACTAAAAATACAAAAATTAGCCAGCATGGTGGTGCATGCCTGTAGTCCCAGCTATCGGGAGGCTGAGGCATAAGAATCTCTTGAACTTGGGAGGGAGAGGTTGCAGTGAGCCAAGACTGCACCACTGCACTCCAGCCTGGGCAACAGAACAAGACTGTGTCTCAGAAAAAGTTCAGCAAAATGAAACATTGTGATGGATATTTCAAGTTCAGGTTTTACGTTAACATCTGGAAGGACACCATAGACTTTGTCAGACTATTGATATAAGCTAGTGATCCAAGGACTATAATTTGAGAAGCATTTAGGGTGGAAAAATTGGCTGTCACTGCCTTTGGCACTATTATTTGTTCAAAAGTTTCCCCAGTCATGGCACACTCATGGAAGAGTTCTCTCTTCCTCCCTCTGTTCTCTTCCCTCTGGCAAAAAGCTTTTGAAATTTTCTGTTCGAGAGTAATCAAAACTATCAGCAAAACAATCTGTTGGAAACTTTCCCTCCAGTCTATTAAGGTAGAGACTGATTCAAAGACAGTATTTTGGTGAAACAATACCCTGAGAGAACTCAGCCTTTTCGGGAAAGTTTTGCAGATGCCTCCAGGCATAGTTTTCTTCCTCCTTGAAATGGGGTATTTGTGCCTCTCCAGTGTTTTTCCCCTTGGCTAGGGGAAAAAAAAAAAAAAAGCATTCTCCTTAGGAAACCTTTCTATTTTAAAAGGCCAGTGACAAAGGTGGGTGGGGCAGCCCAATTTAGTAAAAAAGTAATAATAATAACACTCTTCAGAGTGCAGGTGGCATAAGGAGACTCCAAGAATGGAGAGAATTTGGGTTTGCGTGCAGCAGCCTCCTGCAAGGACCAGGCTACAATGAAAGCCCCAAACAGAGTAACTCTGTGTTCACCTTTTTCTTATCACACACATCTGCATGAATAATCTGGGTAATATCAGAAGTAGGTCAAGGCTAGCAAATCCTTTCTCTGTAGTCTCCCTCATCCAAAATAAAAAAGACTTAGATCTAAAACAAAGTGAAGAAAGAAAAGGAAAAGGAAAAATATATATGTGTGTTATATGTACAACTATAATGCTAAAAATGGATCTGGATACAAAGAAATCATAGAAAGGGTCAACAAAACAAAAACCTAGTTCTATAGAACAATAGTAAAATAGATAAATTTCCGGTAAAATTGACAATGAAAAAAGAGAAAAGAAACAAGGCTATGAATATGGAGATTATAATTACAGTTTCAGTAGAATTTTTTAAATCCTAAGAATACTATGAACATTAAAAAACTTGGCTGAAACACTTTCTTCAATAAATTAATTTTTAATTCAATAAAAGATGAAAATTAAAATAATACATGATTTTACATTTTCCTTTGTTGACAAAGATTTCTTTTAAATAATGATATTTGCAATATAGGTATAAACTCATGCAAACTCTCTGTAATGTAATTTAGCAAAACAGTATAGTTACATTTTGTATGATTTTAATTGAAGTACATTTATTTAAGACGGAGTTTCACCTTGTTGCCCAGGCTGCAATGGCACAATCTTGGCTCACCACAACCTCCACCTCCCAGGTTCAAGTGATTCTCCTGCCTCAGCCTCCCAAGTAGCTGGCATTACAGGCATGCGCCACTATGCCCAGCTAATTTTGTATTTTTAGTAGAGACGGGGTTTCTCCATGTTGGTCAGACTGGTCTCAAACTCCCGACCTCAGGTGATCTGCCCACCTCGGCCTCCCAAAATGCTGGGATTACAGGCCTGAGCCACGGCACCTGGCTGAAGTACATTTAAATGTATGATAAACATACCAAGAAAATTTTACTTTATGTGCAAAATTTTTAAATAATACAAAGCTCAGTATTTTTAAAACTTGAAAAACAGCAAAATTATAGAGCTGAAATGCTTTTTAATAAATTATAAAATTGTATTAATTCAAAAATAATATGAATGTATTTAAAACCATGAAATAATTTAAATTCTTATTTCTAAATAAATATGCAAACAGTTCAAAGTTTTGGCTGGTAAGACTTACCAAATCTTCATGGACAAATAACCTCTATTCAAATGGTTGCAAAGCATAGAAAAAGAAAAAAAGCACCCTAGTCCATTATGAGCTAATAAAATTTTGATACCAAAACCTGACAAAGCCATAGAAAAGAAAATACCAGACCAATCTAATAAGGAATAAAAAAATGATAAATTCTACATATAGTATTATTAAACCAATTTCAATGTGTTTTCACAATATGCATAATAAACATATTGGGTTGATACCATAAATGTAAAGATGCCTTGATATTAGAAAATGTGGCTGGATGCAGTGGCTCACGCCTGTAATCCCAGCACTTTGGGAGGCTGAGGTGGGCAGATCACGAGGTCAGGAGTGCAAGACCAGCCTGACCAACATAGCGAAACCCCATCTCTACTAAAAATACAAAAATTAGCCAGGCATAGTGGTGCACACCTGTAGTCCCAGCTACTCAGGAGGCTGAGGCAAAAGAATCACTTGAACCTGGGAGGTGGAGGTTGCAGTGAGCCAAGATTGCACCCCTGCACTCCAGCCTGTGTGACAGAGTGAGACTCCAGGGAAAAAAAAATATATATATATATATGTGTGTGTGTATATGTGTATATATGTATGAAAATGTAAAGTAATTCACAACTCATTTTTTTATCTTAGCAAAGTAGGAATAGGGAGGAATTTCCTGAACATGATAAAGAGTTGCTACCAATAACCCAACTCCAGAAGCATTATTTTTAATGTTAATTCATTCAACATTTTCCTTTCAAAATTGGCAACAAAACAAAGATATCTTTTGCCATCTCCATTCAACATTGTACTGAAGCCACCTGTCAATATAATGAGACAAGAAAAACAAATTAGAAGGTATGAAAGTTAGAAAACAAGAAAAGTATGATTTATAGGTTATATAGTTGTCTGCTTAAGAAATTCAAGCAAATCCAATAAAGTATCTAATAAAGAGAGCTTAGCAACATTGTTGAATATGAGATCAATATGCAAAAAAGCCACACCCCCTTAGAAAAAATAATTTTTGAAAGTCCTCTCACACATATTGATACAGAATGGCTGAGCTCCTGGCTAAACCCCACCCTCAAGCCTGGAACCCCTAACCTAAATGAAAACAGCTGATCTTGAAGGGCTGGGCTTCTGGCTAAACCTCACCCTCAAGCCTGGAACCTTGGCCCTAAGTGAAAACAGCTGACCCCATTTTTCCTCCCAAATAATTGCCTTTTGGCCCACCCTGCCCCCTATCCTGTGCCCATAAAAACCAGACCAGCTGGCAGAAAAAAAAGGAAAAGAGAAGCACAAGCAGCTGACTGGCGGGGATACAAGCAGCCAAGCAGCGAGCAGAGAAGCAACTAAGCATCAGAGGCTATGGATAAATGTGGCTAACTTCAGACGGTGCAGTTTCAGAAGGGAGCCCAGCCAGAGACAGCTGGGCTTCAGGGAAAGATCACCCTTTTCCCGCACCATCCCCTTTTCAGCTACCCTTTCACCAAGAGCCACTTCCACTGCTCAATAAAGTCTTCCGCATTCATCTTTCAAACAGTTCATTTGACCTGATTCTCCCTGGACACCAAACAAGAACTCAGTGTCAAAAAGGGCAGGTGCAGGAGGCTGTCACCCTGACCCTTCACTGAGCCGTTAACACTTAGCCATCCATGGACTGCAGGCTGAGTGAAATGAGCCACTCCATTCCTGTCCACGAAGGGGGTCAAGGTCAAGGGAACAAACACCATCTCAATATTAGCAACAATTTTTTTTTTTTTTTTGAGATGGAGTCTAGCTCTGTTGCCCAGACTGGAGTGCAGTGGCACTATCTCGGCTCACTGCAACTTCTGCCTTCTGGGTTCAAGCCATTCTCCTGCCTCAGCCTCCTGAGTAGCTGGGATTACAGGCATCCACCACCACGCCCAGGTAATTTTGTATGTTTAGTAGAGATGAGGTTTCACCATTTTGGCCAGGCTGGTTTTGAACTCCTGGGCTCCAGTGATCTGCCCACCTTGGCCTCACAGAGTGCTGGGATTACAGGCATGAGCCACTGTGCCTGGCCCATATTAGCAACAAGTCTTTATTATAACTTTAATCAAAACTAACAGAAAAGTACAGTGCCTATATGGAAAATTATAAAACTTTATTAAAATACATAAAAAGGCCTGAATATTCGCCATGTTTGTGGATGCAAAACCTCCAATATATGTAATGCAATCTACTCAAAATTGCAATAGGGTTTTCCACAGACCCTCACAACTTGATTCTAAAATTCAGGGGTAAGCCTAAGAAGCCAAGAATAATCAAGAGAATTATGGAGAAGATTAAGGAGGGAAAATTTTCCATACAGCTATCAAGATAGTCTAAGGCTTCTTTCTCAAATAAAAAAAAAAATGTAGTATTGGTGCAGTGGCTGATAAATAACATAGTGAAAGAGAATTCAGAAACAACTACATGTAAATGTCCAAGTCCATGTAAATTCATACATCAAAGATGATTTGCTTGAAAGAACAAAGCTGAAGGCATCACCCTACCCAACTTCCAACTATACAACAGGGCTACAGTAACCAAAACAGCATGATACTGGTACAAAAACAGACACATAGACCAATGGAACAGAATAAAGAACTGAGAAATAAGACTGCACACCTACAACTATCTGATCTTTGACTAACCTGACAAAAACAAGCAATGGGGAAAGGATTCCCTTTTCAATAAATGGTGCTGGGATAACTGGCTAGCCATATGCAGAAGATTGAAACTGGACCCTTTCCTTACTCTATATACCAAAATTAACTCAATATGGATTAAAGACTTAAATGTAAAACCCCAAACTATAAAAACCCCTTGAAGACAGCCTAGACAATATCACTCAGGACATAGGCACAGGTAAAGATTTCATGATGAAGACACCAAATGCAAAAATTGACAAATGGGATCTAATTAAACTAAAGAGCTTCTGCAGAGCAAAAGAAACTATCAACACAGTAAACAACCTACCGAATGAGAGAACATTTTTGCAAACTTTGCATCTGACAAAGGTCTAATATCCAGCCTCTATAAGGAGCTTAAACAAACTTACAAGAAAAAACAAACAACCCCATTGAAAAGTGGGCAAAGAACACAAACAGACATTTTTCAAAAGAAGACATACATGCAGCCAACAATCATGAAAAAAAGCTCAACATCACTGATCATTGGAAAAATGCAAATCAAAACCACAATGAGGTACCATACCATCTCACACCAGTCAGAATGGTTATTATTGAAAACTCAAAGAATAACAGATGCTGGTGAGGTTGTGTAGAAAAAAAAAAAAAAAAAAAAAAACAGTGTATACACTGTTGGTGGGAGTGTAAATTAGTTCAACCGTTCTGGAAGACAGGGTGGCAAGTCCTCAAAGACCTAAAGACAGAAATGCCATTCAACCCAGCAATCCCATTACTGGGAATATACCCAAAGGAATAGAGAAATCATTCTATTATAAGGACACATGCACACATAAGTTCATTGAAGCACTATTCACAATAGCAAAGACATGCAATCAACCTAAATGCCCATCAGTGACAGATGGGCTAAAGAAAATGTGGTACATATATGCCATGGAATACTATGCAGCCATAACAAGGAATGAGATCTTGTCCTTTGCAGGGACATGGATGGAGCTAGAGGCCATTATCCTTAACAAACTAATGCAGGAATAGAAAACCAAACACCACATATTCTCACTTATAAGTGAGAGCTAAATGATGACAACACATGGACACATAGAGGGGAACAACACACACTGGGGCCTATTGGAGTGTAGAGGGTGGGAGGAGGGAGAGGATCAGGAAAAATAACTAATAGGTACTAGGCTTAATACCTGGATGATGAAATAGTCTGTACAACAAACCCCCATGACACAACTTTACCTGTGTAACAAACCTGCACATGTACCCCTGAACTTAAAATAAAAGCTAAAAAAAAAAAAAAAAAAGATGTGTTGTTGCTTAATAAATGATGCTGAGATAATTGGCACTTTATATACAGGAAAAAAATCAGTTCTCTACATCACACTATTTTTTAAAAGGTTGTTAATCTTTTAAACATAGGTTTTGACATAGGGATCTGATATTTCTTCCTCTATAAGAACCTTTAAAAAATAGTGTGACATAGGGATCTGATATTTTTTCCTCTATAAGAACCTTTTAAAAAATAGTGTGACGTAGGGATCTGATATTTTTTCCTCTATATAAAGTGCCAATTATCTTAGCATCATGGCACATGTATACCTATGTAACAAACCTGCACGTTCTGTACATGTATCCCAGAACAAAGTATAATTTTAAAAAATTAAATTAATTAAAAAGTTACTTTGTTATATATGAGTATTAAATAACTTTTTTTTTAAAGTTGTTAATGAATTAAAAACCTAAATTTGCAAAGTGAAACTTCCAGATTTTTGGAATATCTTCATCACTTCAGGGTAGAGAAGAATCTCTTACAAAAGACACAAAAATACCACAAAACAATTGCTCCTTTCTTTCAAATAAAATATGGCTTGTTCTAATATGCTGGATTTTTGTGAGATCTAGTAGCTCATAGGATGTTGGTCTCAAGTTCTGCAATGAGTATTCCAGGGAATATGAACAGTATTATGTCATCCTGTGCAACAACAGGATTTTCCTACATTATGTGTGTTTTATGTCATTTCTGTGTTTTGCCTTGATGGCCCAGTATACCTTCTAGGGCAAGGTGGAAGCAGCAGTGCCCATGTGCCCTTACAGCAGGCTCTGAAACATTTCTGGGTATAGACCCATCCCTTTGAGAACCTAATCAAAGCTGTAGATAAATATAGAATATACATATAGTAGGAGAGGCCTCTAGTGACAATATCCGTTCTTGCCCTCTTGGACATCAGCTTCTTTTGGAGATAGTTGAGGACATGTAACAGTTCTCTCCAGTAGAACGTGAGCATAAGTGACTTCTGCCAGTTCTGAGACTACCTGTAAAATCCTCCCATGGGTGCTCCTCTGTGCTGTGTGTCCCTTCTGGCTAAGATGGTGATGCCCACACCAACTTTGGAAGCCATGAGTTGAAGATAATAAGCAACCATAGTCCTGACACCCAAGCATCCATATGGAGTAACACTTCTCTGCTAACATGGATACTCACTATGGATTCTTGTATGAAAAAGAAATTTCCTTGATCCATTAAATTGTGAGAATCTTAGCTTAACTAATGCATATATTCACCCACCTTTTGAACATAATCTCAGGGGTTCAATGACACCCTGTAGCCTAGATCATGGATGGATCAGAGAAAAGGAGAGACCCAAATGTACTGCCCCTAGAGTGAGCACTCACTATAAGTGGACAAGTTAGAGAAGTGACACCTTTGCAGAAACTCTGCTAGATTAGGCACTCATTATATTTAACTGAATGGCTCTGCCAAACCCCTGCATTTCTCAGAGGCCAACATATACACTGCCAGACACAGAAACAGAGTACATTCCAGTGATTTTTTTTTTTTAAAGACACAAATGGAAGACCAGTTAGCACTATCAGGAACAAACTACTGATATACACAACGTGGGTGAATCTCAAAACATGCTGAGCAAAAAATGACACAAAACAGTACATACAACATGATTTCATGTTTATAAAGCTCTAGAATAGAAAGAACTAATCTATGATGAAAGAAATAGAGCATTGATTGCCTTTGGGGTGGGGATTGACTGAAAAGGCACACAAGGAAACTGCAGTTAGGGAAATATCCTGTATATCTTGCTTCGTGTGGTGGTTACAAGGGTATATGTATCCCACTAACAGGGCTATATGTAACCACCACACAAAGCAAGATGCAGGACATTGCACTGAACATTTAAGATTGGTAGAATTTATTGTTTATAAATCACACCTCAATAATATATTTTTAAATGCAAATGAGGCAGGTTGCGATGGCTCATGCCTGTAATCCCAGCACTTTGGGAGGCCAAGGCGGCAGATCACTTTAGGCCAGAAGTTCGAGACCAGCCTGGCCAACATAGCAAAATGCTGTCTCTACTAGAAATACAAAAAATTAGCTGGGTGTGGTGGCACCACCTGTAGTCCCAGCTACTCAGGAGGCTGAGGCAGCATCGCTGGAGCCCGGGAGGTGGAGGTTGCAGTGGGCCAAGATCACGCCACTGCACTCCAGCCTGGGTGACAGAGCGAGACTATGTCTCAAAAAAAAACAAAAGGGGGGGCAAATGAAATTATTGGGGTCTATCCATACAATAATATTTCTAAAACAAACTATTATGGGATAATGTTCAGCCATTAGATCCTTTGGGGGCTACTGTTGTGATTAACCACATATTATCACTATAACACCTAACAGCAGAAAGTGATTGTACTCCTAGGTAAAACCAAGACACACGATAAACATGTCCTAAGACAAATTATAAGAAACAAGTTAATAGTTTGTTCCTATGCATAAAGCTTGTGGTTTCTCATAGATAGCATCCTAATTCCATGTAACCATTAAATATACTTTGATAATCAGTGTGTATAGTTTTTCTGTCTGTAGTGGGATAGAAAAATTAATTGACAGGACTCTATTTTGAGATTCTTATTCCATATTGTCTTCTCCCTGTATTTCCACTTTTCCCTCTCTCATTGTTGAATAGTAATATGCTCTGTGCTTACTGCTTAGGAAAGTACATGACAGGACAGAAAACAGAAGAGCCAAAAATCTTTACAGAAAGATTAGGAGAAAGGGATTTAAAAAGTGGTATGAATAGACCTTAGTTCCCCAGACTAAAAACAGATACTCTACAAGTGAAAGAGTGATAAACAGAAGTCTGTGTATCCTGAGAGCAGACAGCTCATCTGCCCTGCTTCCCAGCAGTGAGGCTGGGAAGACAGCAAGACCCTGGAGAATAAAAGACTTCAAGAGATGGGAATTCTTAGGTAGATGGGCCCTAGAATAGCTTAGTCATGGATGCTCATGTCCCATGAATGGCATGGTGGCAATGGACTTGGGCAAATGAAGTAGCAAAGTTAACCTCTAAGGACCAAAACCAGCTGGACCTTCTCCAACATGTTGCAACTACAGAAAACTCTGGAATGCTGACTGACCTGGGTAGGTATTCCTAAGAATGAAAGAAAACTCCAAAAGAGCTGAGCTCATGTTTTCCCACTAACTCTGAAGAATAAGGGTACCAGAGCAGGAATTTAATCTGAAATAAAGAAAAATACTCTTGTATATCTAAGTTTATTGATGGTGATTCAAATCTACTGTACTGGCCAGGTTCAGTGGCTCACACCTATAATCCTGGCACTTTGGGAGGCCGAGGCAGGAGGATTGCTTGAGCCCAGGAGTTCAAGACCAGCTTTGTCTCTATTTTTAAAAACAATTTAAATAAATTTTAAAAAAGGAATAAACCCACTGTATGAGTTTGATAAGGCTAGTATAACAAAATATTGCAGACTGGCTGGCTTAAGCAACAGAAATTTATTTGCTCAAAGTTCTGGAGTCTGGCAGTCCAAGATCCCGGTGTTGGCAGAGTTGTTTCTTCTCAGACCATTCTCCTTGGCTTGTCTTCTCCTCGTATCTTCCCTTCATCTTCCCTTGGTCTGTGTGCATCTATGTCCTAATCCCCTCTTTTTATAAGGATATGAGTCATATTGAATTAGGACCCATCCATATGACCTCATTTATCTTAACTACTGTTTTTAAGGACCTATCTCCAAACACAGACACATTCTAAGGTACTGGGGTTTAGAACTTCAAAATAGGAATTTAGAGAGGGAAATGTTTCAGCCTATAATACCCACCAAGTGTGGAGTCCTCATCCATGATTGCCAGGAACCCTTGGGCACCTCATGTCTGCACCATGGAAAGATTACAAATCCCAGACTAAGAACCACTTTGGTATAAGACATAGTCACAACCTGGAGAGGATTACTATGCAGACAAGAGGTAACCTTGCAGAAATCACTGCTAATTTGCAGAATACAAATGGACTGCAATGAGTTTGAAACAGTAGCAGAGCACACTTTAAACCCCTTGGGAAGATGCAATGTGATCAGAAGAAAGAAAGTGATAGCCTTGAACGTTACTAGGATTTGCTGATGAGGATAATTTATTTCCAATTTCTAAGAAAATATCTAGAAAGGAAAGAGTATGAAAAGTTATCTTTAAAACCTTTTTCTGAGACTTCAGGTTTCTGAAAGATTAACAATAGAAATTACTGGACTTCTTCCCAGAGAGAGATCTGCACTGACTTGTAGGAATTTAGATTGAGAGAGCATGGATCTGACCATTAGGGACAAGTTTTGACAAGTGTATTAAATTGAGTACCATAATCAATTCCAAGATGAACCTGAATGAACACGATCCTCCCCTTCTATAATTTCTTTTTTTTTTTTTTTTTTTTTTTTTTTGGACAAAGTCTCGCTTTGTTGGTTAGGCTGGAGTGCAGTGGCACAATCTAGGTTCACTACAACCTCCGCCTCTCAGCTTCAAGTGATTCTCCTGCCTCAGCCTCCCGAGTAGCTGGGACTATAGGTGTGTGCCACCATGTCTGGCTAATTTTTGTGTTTTTAGTAGAGACAGGTTTTCACCATGTTGGCCAGGCTAGCCTCAAACTCCTGGCCTCAAGTGATCCACCTGCCTCAGTCTCCTACAGGCGGGAGCCACCGTGCCTGGCCCCCACTTCCATAATTCTTCCAACAGGCAAAGGAGAGGAAAGAGGTCGAATTGCTGCTTATCTTCTCAAGCAGGAACACTGAGTCAACCTTTGTTAGCAGCGCTACCAGTGCTAACACAATGAACAAATGAATGAAGTAGCCACCATGGCAAAGAGGGAGGCTGCATGGACCCAAGAGCATGGATTTCCACTTACCAAAGCTGATCTAGCTAGTGTTATTTCTGAGCGTTCAAACTGCCAACAACAGAGACCAGCTCAGCCCCTAGATTCCTTGATGAGACCAACTAGCAACTTGGTAGCAAGATTGCTAGGTTGGGCATCCTCTTTCTGGATGGATTAGTAGTTCATTTCCTTAGGAATAGACATCTAGTCTGGATATGTCATTTCCTTTCCTGCCCTGGGGCCTCAGCCAGTATCGCTATCCAGGCCTTATGGAATGCCTGATTCACAGGCATGGAATACCATGCAACATTCAACCAGGGCATTTCGTTTACAATGAAGAAGGTGCATGTGGGCTTATCACATACTGCACCATCCAGAAGTTTCCTACTAAAGGATGGAATGTTTCGATGAAGACGCAGCTAAGGCACCAACTTGGGACAGTGCCTTGCAAGAATACGGAACTGTTTTTCAGGATGCAGTATATGCATTGGATCAGGGATGTTTATGCAGTGCTTTGCCACTAACACGAGAAATACATGGGTCCATGGACCAAGAAGATGGAAGCAGAAGTGACCACAGTTATCATCACTGTCAGTGACTCCCTGTGGCACTTTGTGCTTCCCCTCACACAACTTTGGGATCTTCAGGGTTAGAGGTTCTGCACTCTTGCAAAGTTCCCATTGAACTACAAGCCATGGTTGTTGCCTGGGCAAATTGGGTTCCTTATGCTTAGAAATCAGCAGACAAGAAGTGCAATCACCATCCTTTCAGGAATAATCTACCCTGATAATTAACAGGAGGGGATAGGGCTGCTGTAATTAAATGGGGGCAGGAAGGAAGATTTATGAAACTCACAGGACCCACTTGGGTGCCTCTTGGTACTTCCTTGTCCAACTATGGCTATGAATGGACAAATATCACAACTAAAGAAGAGTACGGTTACAAAAACACAGACCTGTGAGGAATGAGGGTTTGGGTCACACTATGAGGTACATTAACAAGACTGGCAGAGATGTTCACTGAGGGTTTAGAGAATTAGCATGTATAATAAGGGAAGAAGAGGGTGAGTACTATTTTTGGTCCTGAGACCAACTATTGTGATGAAGCCTGACATTCATCCTGCTAGTCTTCCTCTTCTAAGTTTTCCTGCAGGAAAAGAGGCCCATGAGACACTTGGAGGTGCTGCCACCTCAACAATTTTGGGGAAATAGCTCCACACGGAGCAAGGGGTGGACTATTGAAGACATGGAAATGTGCCATTCAGATCCCTTTCAAGAAAACACACTGACCAGCTGCAAAGAATGTAGTTAGCTAATAGCCCATGGTATTTAGCGCCTTCAGGGTCCTGTGTAGCTTCGGAAGTGGGTTCATATTCCTCTCGGGGCATCTTTTCAGCCAATGAATGAGCAAAGAGGTGATAGCCGAGTTTATGCTCTTCTCATGGTGTACCATGCCCAATGACTGAGCAAGGGCCCAATAAGAAGCTTCTCTAAGGGCCATCTCTGTTCCCAAGATCCACGTTGGGATAGCAAAGACTTTGTAGGGTCTGCAACATGATCTGATGGCATCTCCTGCCCTATCCTGCTTCTCTACCTTTTCCTTTCACAGATGTTACTCCCCAGTGCACCCTTTGCACTCCTAAATCTCCCCTATCTACTTCCTGAGAACTTACCCTATAACAAGTCTTTTCCATAGCTACTATTCTGTTTATCTTTAAATAATTTTCATGTAATAATCTTTTTGTTGAGATTTCAAATTGCCTGAACTGAAATTGTTAATGGTATTCGCTTACTGTACTTTACCCGTTTGTTTACCCTGGTACTGTAGATACTTTTTTAAACAATAATTTGCAAAATCAGATCCAGGATGTATGTATCAATGCTGTTCATTTTACTGTTGTGTATCTCATTAATTATTTTGGTTACAGTCAAATCCTTGGGTTTAACTACTGACTTCCTTGAGTTTATGCTGTTATCCTCTTTCCTTTCTGGTGCTGAATGCTCAGCTTATTTTTTTTCTTCCTTTTTAATAATTATTTTTATTATTTATTTACTGGGACAGAGTCTCACCCTGTTACCCAAGCTGGAGTGCAGTGGCACAATCATAGCTTACTGTAACCTCGAACTAGACTCAAGCAATCCTTCCATCTCAGCCTCATGAGTAGCTAGGACTACAGGCATGTGTCACCACACCTGGCTAAATTTACTTTTTAATTTTTTGTAGAGATGGGGTCTCACTACATTGCTGAAGCTGGTCTTAAACTCCAGCCTTGAAGCGATTCTTCCTCCTGGGCCTCACAAAGCACTGGAATTACAGGCATGAGCTGCTGCACCCAGCCCTTAATACTACTTTTTAAATGCTCTCAACTGGGTACACACACAACTCAGTTGCTTGGGCTAATCTTTACATTTTTCAGCAAGGCCTCCTGGGAGGCCTTGCTACAGTCTGAACATCTGTGTCACCCACAAATTTATATGTTGAATTCTAATCACCAGGGTGACGATATCAGAAGGTAGAGACTTTGAGAGATGATTAAGTCATGAGGTCTCTGCGCTTATGAATGGGATTAGTGCCTTTGGAAAAGAGGCCTCAAAGAGGTGCCCTGACCCCTTTCACATGTGAAGACACAGCAAGAAGGTACCATCTGTGAACCAGGAAATGGGCCCTCACCAGACACCAAATCTGCTGGTGACTTCACCTTGAACTTCCCAACCTCCAGAACTGTTTTAAACAAATTTCTTTTATTTAAAAGCTACCCATTTTAGTGTATTTTATTATGGCAGCCCAAATGCACTCCAGCAATGATCTATATTTTAGTCTCGGCACATCTTTAAATGTTTTTTTCTCTTAAAAAACTATGTTGGAACTAAGAAACCCCTTCAAATCTACACAAATAGGTCTTTGTGTAATAGGATTATAAATAAGTATATAAACCTTCATAAAATAGGTTCAGGAAAGTTTTCTTCTACCATCTATTTAATTGTTGCTTTTGTTCATTTCAGTCTCCTTCAAGAACAGCCTTATCCATATATTGGCTCTGAGAGCTCTGTTCTCCATTCAGTCACTTACTTGTCATTTTTATCTCTGCCTTTCCCCACTGCATCCTAGGAGAGCTTATAAACTGTAAAATCCACATTACTAACTATTATCCAGAACATTTTTCTCTTTAATTACTCCAATATAGATTTTATTTAGAATGCATTTTAATTTTTCTTGCATATCTCCCTTTTGTCTTCCATTTTCTTTTTCATCTTATCTGGTTATCTTTTTAAAAAAAATCTCTCATGCTGTTAACATTTTGTACCAACCTACCCTTTTCACAACCTGCCCGTTCCAATTTCTTTAAAACCACTTTTTTGCACTCCATTAAATATACCTACCTCAGTATCTAGCACTTTCTAGTTGTACAGTAAATACTTGTTGAATTAATTAATTTTAAATGAACAATTGAACCTTAGACTGTAGGTCAAGTTCCATAGAAAATGGAAAAGATACTATGCTAACAAAATTGCCAGTGCATCCAAAGGAAAACGAAATGTCTTTGCTTTTTATGTTCCAGTTTTATCCAAAGTCCGTTTTTAAGGTGTAGTTTTAAAAAAGTATCCAAAATTTAAACCTGTTTAGTAAAAATAACTGATTATCATTAATACTGGATCCAGCCTATGTAATAAGGCACTTCTTTTTAAAAAAAATTGCCTTGAAGAAAAAATTTCTTTCTGAAACATTGAAATCTCCTTCTGCTCACTTTCTTGCACTCTATGAATATATTTGAAGCTTCTTCTTTTTGTGTTTTGCTGGGAAAAGGTCTGAATTTGAAATATTAACAATAGCACGTTAAAAAAGAAAAGAAAAGAAAAGAAAACTCTTCTGGTCATTTTAACCAGCCACAAGTGGCCAGGGTAAACTTCCTTCATGAAAGCTTCTTGCCTAGAGGTGGAACTGGGTCATTATATCTGTACAATAACCACCCCTACAAACAACATATGAATGCCAGATGGTTGGAACTGTTCCATTAAGAAACTGATGTCTTCATTGTTTGGAATTTGATTTTGTAGCTTTCTCCATATAGTGATTTGATTGCAGCATTTGGAAGCTTTGAAAGCTTTCCCATAAATTATTTCACCTCTTGAATGTGAAACTAGGGTAGGCTCATTAGCCTGTTTTTCCATTAGTATGCTACTTCCACCTTCTTACTCAGAAGTGGATAATTTAGGCAGAATTCATAAAAAGAAATTCTGGGTTTTGTGCTTTGGTTGTTTCTTCAAGGAACTTACTACTGCATATTTCTCTCACTTTAAACTTTTTATTTATTTTATTTTATTTTATTTTTTATTTTATTGTTGTTGTTTTATAGAAATAGATGCCCTCTATGTTGTCTAGAGTGGTCTCGAACTCGTGGCCTCAAATTCCTGGCCTCATGCAAGCCTCCTGCCTCAGCCTGCCAAAGTGTTGAGATTACAGGCATGAGATTGAGATTACACTTCACCCGGCCACTTCTTTCACTTTGTTCACTGAATATTTATGTAGAAATTTTCATGAAAAATAATATAATAATCACTAACAAAGTTCTTACTATGTCCTTACCTGGCTCTTATATTACTTTCAAGTTCTTACACTACTCTAAACATTTTATACATATTAACTCCTATAAGCATCACAACTCTGTGACGTGAATACTGTTATTATTTCCATTTTATTGAAGAATAAGAAATACTGAAGTCAAGCAACTTACCTAAGATCAAGTAGTCAGTAAGTGGCAGAACTAGGATTTTGATACAGTCCGTGTTCTTAGCCACCCCGCCACACACCACATTGTCAAAGTCCCAACTAATCTATCTTGTTCAAAAGAACAATGGTAAAACAAAATTCTCTGCTCCCCACTTATTCCTCATCATTATGAACAGAGCCTTGGCATTATTGTAACAAATGGCTTGTCTATTCCAAGCCTTAGAGAAAACCCCACGGTATACAACCACCTATCAATAGGTCCAGTCTTTAAAGAATCTTGGAGAGCTGGCTGGGTGTGGTGGCTTACGCCTGTAATCCCAGCACTTTAAGAGGCCACGGCGGGCAAATCACGAGGTCAGGAGATCGAGACCATCCTGGCTAACACGGTGAAACTCCGTCTCTACTAAAAACACAAAAAATTAGCCAGGCATGGTGGCGTGTGCTTGTAGTCCCAGCTACTTGGGAGGCTGAGGCAGGAGAATGGCATGAACCTGGGAGGCGGAGCTTGCAGTGAGCCAAGATCGCGCCACTGCATTCCAGCCTGGGCAACAGAGCGAGACACCGTCTCAAAAAAAAGAAAAAAAAAGGAATCTTGGAGATATCCATTATTCTGTTCATTAAATAAAGGTTTTTTAAGACCTAAAATTCTTTACAAACTATCTTGCTATGAATCTTGATGTACCCCCATTTTCTTAAAGTGAAACATGAAATTTAAAAAATATCCATCTGCAGGAGAAATGAAGTGTGGCATGAAGTTACAGAAAATGGAAGTGACCTATAAAATCAACACTACAAGGAGTTCTGCAACATGGTCATTATTGTGATATTACTCAGGATCAGTAGGTCCTAGGGGGAAGACATATGCCTGCCCTGAAAGTGAAAGAACATGGGGACACGATAACCACGAACACTTGGAATAAGACACTGCAAGAAGAAGACTCAGGGAAACTCAGTAGTTTAAAGGGCTTTAGATAACATCCTTATTCAAAGGCAAGTATTTAAGAGTCATCCTAAGATTAGCCAGATGTGTCAGCTCCATAGGCAAATGGAGGAGTGGTGGACATTTGTTGTTATATTGTTGCCTACCATCCAAGCTCCCTTCTGCTAACAGTACCTTGATTTTCCTTTCTACTGCTTTGTGTGATGTTAACCTTTTGCTCTTTATGGGTGCCTATGATGTGGATGATGTGGTACTGGCCATTCAGAACATTCAATGTGATCATCAAATTGAAAAATTCTAAGATGTACCAGTGATCCAGTCAGAGCCAATGATCTATGCTAATGATCTTGGGTACTTTCACTTGACCTGATGAGAAAGTGGTATATTCTCTTTTCTTGCTAGAATTAGGGCTGTTGAGGTCAGGTGCAGTGGCTCATGCCTGTAATCCCAGCACTTTGGGAGGCTGAGGCAAAAAAAAAAAAAATAGCCAGGTGTGGTGGCATGTGTGCCTGTAGTCCCAGCTACTCAAGAGGTTGTAGTGGGAAGATCGCTTGAGCCCAGGAGGTTGAAGCTGCAGTGAGCCATGATCATGCCACTGTTTTCTAGCCTGGGCAACAGAGTGAGACCCTGTCTCAAAAAATAATGATAAAATAAGATAGAATTGGAGCTGTGAAACCAAAAACTTGAAATGTTGGAGACCGCCATGAATGAGAACTTGCCAAAGGGGTAAGCCAACACTCAGAAAAGTAACATTAGGAGACATATCCTGATGACCTATTTTGAAACCCTGGATCAAGGTGTATCTCTTGTCTGTTCTATGAACTTTTACATTGCATAAGCCAATACATTTCCATTTTTATTTCAGAGTTTAAAATTTTCCCTTGCTATCCAAGGAGTTCCAACAGAAGGAAAGAACCAAGAGTCCCTGGCCCCTTTGGGGAGAATTTCTCCATCTTCCTTTGTTAAGGGAAACAATGGAGCACTTGAAGAAGGCTCTGGAGAGAACAAGAGTTGGGATTTGAGGATATCCCTAAATAGACTTTCTTCATTCAGGGTATTTAAATAAATAGCCTAGATTGCTACCTTTTAGAACATTAGAAAAAGTATTCTGCACTTTTGCACAGAATCTTTGGGGATGAAGGGAAAAGAAAATTATTTCAATAATTTAAAAATCAACTAAGTTTTATGGTGGTAAGAAAGAGGTTCCATTTGTGCTCCTGCACCAGACTTCAGAGACTCACCTTTTGGTTTGTGAGCCACATAGATGACTTTGGGCTCTTAGAGAAACATTATTGACCTGGCTTTACATACTTTTAAAGAGAAATGTTTCCTATCAGCTTGGTGTGGCAGACTGCTAGTGGTCACCAGAAATCTTTTCTTCTCCTCTTCCCTAGTAGTGGAATTTTAGCTAGGCACACGGATATTCAGGTTTAGCCTCCACTTCCCAGCCTACTTTGCAACCAGTTATGGTCATGTGATTAGTTCTCATCAATGGAAATGGAAGAGATGTGTGAAAGAATGTGAGTGGAAGAGATGTCTGCAGCTGCTTCTATATCATTTGCATGAAAGGAAATTGCTTGCCCTTCATCACTGTACTTTCTCCTGCTAGCTTGATCTAATTTCAGCCAGTTAAAATAACACTATGGGCATTGAAGAAGCAACAAGATGGAAGAAATAATGTCCTTAAATGACTAACTGAAGATAGGAGAGCAGCCCCACCAACCTGGACTACTCACTACTAGACTGTTACTTGACAGAGAAATAAATTGGTATATTATTTAAGTCCTGGTATTTTGAGGTTCTTTTTTCACAGCAGCTTAACACCTATTCTAATACTTCCATTTTCTGAATCTTTCACCACAGCCTTCTCTCCTTTCTCGTAAAAAAGGGATGAAAGAAGGGAAAAGTCCCACCAAAGAGTATTAAACATAATCCAACCAGATTTTTAAGGAAGTCCATGAAGGGAAGGGAAGAGAAGGGAAGAAAGGAGGGGAGAGGAAGGAAGGGAAGGGAAGGAAGAAATGGAGGGAAGGGCCCCACCAAAGAATATTAAACACAATCCAACCAGATTGTTAAGGAAGCCCATGAAGAGAAGGCAAGAGAGGGAAGAAAGAGGGGAGAAGAAGGGAGGGAAGAGAAGGAAAGAAAGGAGGGAAGGGCCCCACCAAAGAATATTAAACACAATCCAACCAGATTGTTAGGGAAGCCCACTGGTGCTGATCATTCTAATCCTCATTCATAAGTAAGCGGTCAGTGAAAAATCACGAGAGGAAAGAAAAGAATCAGTCACCAGAAGAGAAAAGGAAATTTTTTTAAAATCAGAAAAAAATGGTCTCAGTGGAAACAATGGTAATGAAGAAAATTAAATAAGGCCTTTAAAAATTTTGAAGTGGCATTTCCAAAAAAATCTATTGGATAATGCATAAATACAATAAAAAACATGCTTCCATTAGAATGTATTAGAAAGTAGTAATTGGAAAAGAAGAATGAATTCTAATAGATTTAAAAACATGACTGCCAACAAAGAAAAGCAAAACAAATTAAGTAGCAGAAGTCTGGAAATCAAATTAATGAGTTAAAGCCACTGGTATACACTGTTCTTCTCCTAGAACAGAGTATGACCATGTCAGCATTGTGATGGCATCATGAACATTTAGTTAGAAGACTTGAGTTCAAATCATAGCTCCACTACTGTTTAGCTATTTAGCCTCATACTGCTTTAGTTAACTTTTCTAGGCGTCAATTTTCTCACCTATTATATTGAGCTAGTAGTGCCTCTGTTACTGAATTGCCATGAGGATTCAATGAGGTAATTTATGCAAAATTCTGAAGGTCTGACATAAAATACTTAGCAAATGTTAGCTATTGTTATTAATATAAAGCAAAGATATGGGAGATCAACTGCTTTATGGCAACTGATATGGTGCTGAGTATAAGTTTTCTCATTTTTCAAAATTGGGTAATTAAGGTTGACAGCTGAAAATAAAGAGCTTCCAAGTATGCACTTTCTAAAGAGAGATGCTAAAAAGTGGGGGCAGACTTACAAGCGGTAATAAGAGATGGCATAATATGTCCTAGCTATTAACAACACTTCTTCCCCCAACCTCAGTATATAATAAGAGAAAGTAGAAAGGTAAGAGTTTTCAGAAAGTTCATGTAAATGACTACACGTGCTTCTCACTGATTATACATATTACCTCACTACTAAGCCATGGACATAGCAGACATAGCAGGGAAAGACGATGTTTCTATCTAACTCCTATTCCGCCTGGCTCTGGTCCAAGATGTTGATGAAACCTGGAAAATGTAAAATAAATGAGAGGCTACCAGTGAAATGCACCATTCATTGTTAAGTCCAAGGGCTCTCTCTTGACAACTCACTCTGGGACAGTTTTAGGTGAGGAATTTAAAGGATGGAGTAAGAAAAACAAAATCAGAGATAGAGGTGGACCTTTAGATTAAACAGAATTTAAGGGACATAATTGGCCAATTTCAATGCTTAGACATTAGTTGGATTCTGATAAAAATAAATTATATTTTGAAAAATGAGCCAGACATGATGGCTCACACCTGTAATCTTAGCACTTTGGGAGGCCGAGACTGGTGGATTGCTTGAGCTCAGGAATTTGAGACTACCCTGGGAAACATGATGAAACCCTATCTCTATAAAAAATATAAAAATTATCTGGGCATGGTGGCTTGTGTCTGTAGTCCCAGCTACTCAGGAGACTGAAGTGGGAGGTTGGCTTGAGCTCAGGAGACGCAGGTTGCAGTGAACTCAGATCACGCCATTGCACTCCAGCCTGGGCAACAGAGAAAGACCCTATCTCAAAAAAAGTAAAAGAAAAAAGACAGACAATTGGAATATTTGAATTGTAATTGAGTACTTCATGATATTAAGAAACTATTATTAATTTTTAGGTGTGATAACACTATTATAGTTATGTTTTAAAAGATTCTTTTTGAGATATTAACTGAAATATTTAAGTTTAAAATGATATGATGGCTGAGATTTCTTTCTAAATAATTGAAGGACACATGGATGGTAGCAATAAAAACAAGTTTGAACATTTTTTAAAGGTTGAGTGAATTTTAAAAGTCTGCTGTTTTTAAGAAGCATGCATAGAATGAAAAGAAAACATAAGTTTGAGAATAAACAGGATGGGAAAGTACTAAGCCAATGCTAATTTAAAAACTCATGGGTGGCATTATTAAGATCAGATTAAGTAATATTCAAGGAAAAAATTAAATGAGGTAAACCTGGACAGTTCATAGGAATACATGACATAATTTATCAAAAAGGTATAGTAGTGAACCTTTGAGCTTCAAGCAATATTGCCTTAAACTATCTAAATCAAAAATTATTAGAAATACAAGGAGATTTTAATACAGTAAAACAAAGTGTAAACCAATCTGACATAAGTATAGATTAAAATGTTTTAAAGGCAACATTATAGAGTAGATTCCATTATTATGAAATTTAAAAATAAGTACATAAAATTAATTTTAGGTGTTAAAAAGTGACCTGTAATTTTATTCATAAATCATACCAAAATGTGGTATATTTTTAAAAAGACATCTTAATAAAGGTAGTAGAGTCCCATTTTAGACCTTGGGGATATGACAGTAAACAAAACACAGCTCTGCCTCAAGTGTCTGTTTTAATGGGAGGAGACAGAAAATTCACTAATAAGTAATATGTCAGGTAGCAATAAGTGTTGTGAGTGCTTATTTTAGATAAAGTGATCAGAAACAAGCTTTTGTAATGATGGCTTTTGAAGAGAGACCTGAGGAAAGCAGATAAAAAGGTGAGGAAGGCACAGGAGTGTGCATTCCAGGTAGAAGGGAAGGCAAGTGCAATAGTCCTGAGATGGCAGCTTGCTTCCCTTATTCAATGAACAGCAATGAGGTCAAGGTCATAGCTGGAGAGAAAGGAGTGAGGGGAAAGAAGGCTGGGAGAGAAAGTCAGAGAAGATTGGGTGTGGTGGGAGTTGGTGTGGTGTGTGTTGCCGTAGAGACCACAGATGATGGCCTTGCAGCCCATGGGAAGGACTTTGGATTTTCCTCTGAATGAGACGGTAACTTGGTAGGTTTTAGGCAGAAAAATAACATGTATTAAAAGAACAACCTGCCTGCCGGGTTGAGAAGAGACTACCATGCGTCAGGGAAAAGGAGACCATTTAGGAGGCTACTGCAATTGACCAGACAAGAGATGGTTGGATTCTGAATATATTTCAAAGGAAAAGCTAAGAGGGTTTGCTGAGGGATTGAATATGTTAACATAAGAGGAAGACAGAGTAAAGATGATGCCAAAGTTTTGCCCTGAACAACGGGAAGAAAGGAAGTATTATTTACTAAGATAGGGGGTACTGCAGTGGTCGTTCATGAAATAAATACCTACATTACATACAAAGGCATTAGAAAAATATATGATTGATTTTTTAAAAAATCTTTTGACTTGGGGATGGCTTGCCATGACAGCACTGGAAGAAAGCCTAAAGAAAAAGACTGATAGATTTAAATTAAACAACAATTTAAAATGCCTATCAATGAAAACAAGGAATGTTTTTTAAAAATTATAAACTGGGGAAAATATGCAATATAAAAATTATTTTTTGAACTATTTTAACGTGGTTTTCCTTTTTTGAGCATCCATCTAATTTGGGTGCTAGTCAGGGATGATTAGGACTGTTAACAGCAGGAACGCAAGAGAAAGAAAGCAGTCAATGTTCAGCTTCTGTCTGTCAAATGGCTTTGACCGGTGGGAAGGGGATTTCCTAAATTATCTGAGTTCTCACTTACATAATCACTAGTTTGATCATAGAGTTTCATTACAAGTATAAAGTAGACGGCACTCAACAAAGCCCCTGCCACATAGGAAAGAGTGAAAGTCCATCCTTTCTTTTTCTAGCAGAGTTTTGAGAGAGAGGAGAGGATGAAATCAGACCCGAGTGTCCTCACTTTCCTCCTCTTAGAGTAGAGAAAAACACCCAGAAAAGGTGTCAGGGAAACTGAGAACCCTGGAGCTCATGGAGTGCTTTCTTGGGACTAGGGGAACCCCTAACTACACTTGGGCAATGTGATGTCCAACGATGTATGAGAGCTGCAATGTAGCACTGGCCGAGAGAGTGGCTGGATAGATGGCTTCCCACATTCGTGTAAGCCATACAGGGGCACCTAACATTAGCTCATGCCTTCCTGTGGAGGACATAAGGACACTGAGATCGGCAGACCAGTGCACGTGAATGCTGTTGAAACAAAGAGGCTGCAGTGATGAGATGTGTATAGGTTATTCTGAGGTCTTGATAGTCTAAGTAGAGTTCCCTCCAGAATGCAGACAATAGTTTGTCTTTTCGAAGACTCAAGTTTTCATTGTTTTTCTGTGGTTTTATGGACATTTTAGTGAGACACGTGAATCTGCTTCAGGGAATAGTATCCTTGTGGGCACACCAAAAAAAAAGAGACTAGGATAGCTTTACCCACCCTTACTCCAATACCAGTAATCTCCGTCACCCCTTATTCTTTGACAGGAACAGCTGACTTTCTCAAACTTAGGTAAAGTGCTGTGTGAATCCAACTTTAGGCTTCCTTCCAACCCTATTGCTGCCTCCAAGTTTTTTATACATAAAAATGTTGTAATCATCAGTGGCTAACCAGGTACCATTTTCATCTCTAAACCCTTAAAACGGGCACTTGAACTTTGAAGTTTTCTTTTTTGAGGCAGAGAATAACAGGCTTCCATCCTTCTGTCGGTGAATTTTTTTATCCTATCTCTTCCGCAACAGGTTTGCTTCTGCTACATTGAAATACCATCTTCCTCTCTGGGAATAAGGGCAATTATTTCAATCAGTCATTTACTTCTCATGGTACTTTCTTATGATTTCTCTGTTGTGCAGTAAGTATCTCAAAGAGAAATGTTGGAATATGTGACCACGTGATCAAGAAATTTAGCCGTAAGTTGTAATTTAATGAATGCCTTAACAGCAACATGGTCGTCTTCTATTTCATTTCGGTAGGCAAATCTAGATGTTATAATCTAAAATGGATCTCTGTAGCTACTCACTTCCTCTTTCAACCCCTCTTCTCCCACATCTCATTATTGTTACTTTTCTTTTGCTCATTAGACACTTCTCCCCCCGTCCTCTAGTTCCATCTGAAATGTTCATTCTTTCTGTGTATGTGACTTCATCCAGTGCATATAGCCCATCTTCAAGCAACCTCTCCAAGGCTCCAATACCTGTATGAACTGCTTTTCAAAACTAGTATTACTATTAAATATTTCCTTTTTCAAATGCAGATTCCCAGACCCCAGCCCCATCCCAACAAATCAGAAACTCTGGGCAGGTCCTGGGAGTCTGTGTTTCGTAAGTGTTCCAGATGATTATGATGCATACTAACACTCAAGAACTACTGCCCTACAAGCCTGGGCATCATGGTGAAACCCTGTCTCCACAAGAAATTTTTAAAAAGAAAAATTAGCCGGACATGGTGGTGCACAACTGTAGTCCCAGCTACTAGAGAGGCTAAGGTGGGAGGATCGCTTGAGCCTGGGAGGTCAAGGCTGCAGTGAGCCAAGATCACTCCTCTGCACTCCAGCCTGAGCAACAGAGCAAGATTGTTTCAAAAAAAATTTTTTTTAAAAGAACTACTGACCCAGAAAAGAGGTTAAAAAAAAAATACATCAGGTCCTTTAGTCCTCTCAATTCTTGGTTATTTGGTTCCTTCCTTCTTTTCTCCCTTCCTTTTTTCTATCCTTGGAACCTAATGGAACACACTGGGCTCACTTTCTGGGAATCTTTCTTCCTCTTTTCCCCTCTTTCTTCCTCTCTCTTTTCTAAGCCTCTCCCCATCTCCTCCTTTCCCTGTCTCCCCCAGATCCCTGCACCACCACCCCTGCCCTGCCTTGGCCTGGCATTTAAGTGCATCATGGCAGTATGCTAAGCATTACAAGTATCTGATATTCTTTATTTTAAAAAAGAAAAGAAAACTAACTTGTGCAAGAGCTGCTGGATCAAAATCTCCCTTGAGCTTTGGACATGTAGACTACAGAATACGGAATGGTAACGAGCCAGGAAACCCAAAAGTAAGCACAGCTGGGATCCATAAAGTCCCCTCCCCTCTTTGATTCAGAGAGAAACATTAAAACAGCTGACCTCTTGCACCAGCATTTCTTTTCTATCATCTGGAATGTATGATAAATAGATATTTAAAAGCTGACATTGTCCTGGCACCTTTATCCTTCACCATAATTTTACTAGCTCATTATCTTTCAAGAAAGCTTCCATCCTATAGACCTTGTGAAAAAAGGCTTAAATATTCCATGTGATACTAGAGTTCTGTGTTAGAAGAGTATGGAAAAAAGAAAACCTTTTTAAAAACTGTTGGCTGCAGAAGTGTAATACAGGCAAAGACTGTGGTTGTTTTATTAAAAACAGTTAAGACGCAACTAATTAGAAGGTTGTGGTCCTTTATTGCAATCTGTTACTGAAAAGTTACATGTTGATGAAATTATGGTTAGTAAAAGTATACTTATATAGTATTGCCAGAGTCTGTAATTTAAAGAAATTGTGTAGTAATTTTTTGGTCAAGTAATTAATTCTTTTTGACATGAAAATATCCATCCTATTGTGTCTTATTTTGTAAATTAAGGTTGACAAAATTTATTTTTCTTAAAATAGAGGCATGTCTTTCACTGAGTGTTTTGTTTTAAAGGTTGAGATAAACGCAAATGCTGCAAGTATGTTTACATTGTATCAGAAACATGTTAATTATATGTAAGTTAACTCATGAGTATCACAGCTTATAAAAAACATTATGGGGAAAGTGGATTGAAAAATGTTAGGTTGCTTTAGAGTTGTCTTAGGTCATGAGGCTTCGTGATCCAGAAACTAGATACTTCTTTCATGTGAAAAAACTGTTTAATCATCCTCAGTTGGTTTTTAAAATAACGAATTCCATTTTTATTTGCAAAAGTTCACAAAGAAACCCATTTGATTTACTGAATTTAAATAATTTATAGACGTAGCTTTCCTAGAGATAGGAGGGAAAAAAATGTAACAACAGCACCCACTGAGAATTATCTTCCAAATACCGCCTCTAAGTCTGGACTTCAGATCAAGATCTGGCAAACACACAGTACTGAAATTGTCAGCTCTCTGAAATAATCACAGCTCACTGTCAGTCAGAGGTTTTGCAATTGAATTAATGCACATTTCTCTCTTAAGCAGCAATTCCTCTTTAATTCTTAGCATGCTCTCCCGCTTTTAAAAGAACTTTATTTCCGCCTATACCTCTCTCAGCTGTACAAATCCACAACAGGAAACATAGTTAAGGCACTGAGACTGGTAGGGAAAAAAAAAAGTGTGCATATGAGAAAAAGAAGAGACAGGGAAAGAAAGCATCAACTTCTGAATAGCTTCAATATGCCCATCCCAGGTCTGATAAACATCCCTTTCATATTAAATATTGGCTGGAAGTACTTTTACATAAAGGAAAAGAGAAGACCTTTTTATGGTTTTGAAAGGTGATCACAAGATCAAAGCAGCCAGGATCGAAGTTCCTTGACTGGAATTCCACCAACACAGATGGAAAACTGGTTGTTGTGGGACTTTTTGTGTTTTGTTTTTTGTTTTTGAGATGGAGTCTCACTCTGTCACCCAGGCTGGAGTGCAGTGGCGCAATCTCGGCTCACTGCAAACCCCGCCTCCCGGGTTCAAGCAATTCTCCTGCCTCAGCCTCCTGAGTAGCTGGGATTACAGGCACGTGCCACCACGCCCAGCTATTTTTTGTGCTTTTAGTAGAGACAGGGTTTCACCATGTTGGTCGGGCTGGTCCCAAACTCCTGACCTCGTGATCCGCCTGCCTCAGCCTCCCAAAGTGCTGGGATTACAGGCATGACCCACCGTGCCCGGCCAGAAAACCCATTTTTTAAAAACTCAAATACATTCACAAATAAAAATAAGCCACTGGGTTTTAAGAGCCCTGGCCTGTGTTATGTGGAACATCAGGAACCAATTAAATTGCTCTCCCGTTCTTGTTTATCCTAAATAATACGGTCTTTTCCCTCCTCTGATTATACCAGCCTGTGTCCCCGTGGCAGGAATCTGTTCTTTCACTCTCTACTAAAACCCTTTCTCCACAGTACGTAAGAGTTGGAAAAGATCGAAAGCCTGCATTTTATTATGCTAAGGAAAACTAGCTAAATATCCATCTTATATCTTGTAATATTTTCTTCTGCCCCCAAAAGACAATTGGCAGTTGGTTAATGAGTTGGTGCATTTGTATGTGAATCACAATATCCAACCGTTGACAATGATTCTGTTTTTCATTTGCTTAAACTTTTCACCTCCCTCCTGAGCTTATAATGGAACATATTCTTCATGTTCTGCTTTTAGTTTTCCTTTTTTAGGCTTGTGCGCATGATTCAGTTCTGAAGGGTAGAGAGTTAGACTTCGTGCCTTATTGTGAAATATGGACTATCAAGTGACATCAATCCTTCCATTTACTGTCTGAGAGCACACCACTCAGCATGTCTGTTTCTTGTCTGACCACTGAGACCACAGCCTCAGTAAAGGGTACTATGTCTCATGTCTGCCATCAACAAATTTACATATCTGCCCCTAGGGTATATTCCTAGGAACGGGGTGGATATTACCCATTGGAAAGAGCTACCAGTTAAGTTCATAAAACCACAAGTCACATGGCTCTTGACTTGTACAACACACAGGCATGGTCATCCTTGTATATTTTGCTATAAAAAAACAAATGGAGAAAGAGAAGGAGTTTGAGCCAGGGCCCTTTTGCATCTGTCCAGCGTGAATAATACCACACGAGTCTCAGAGTGCTTAGATAAGCTTGACCTCTCCCAAGAAAAGAGACTTTTTGAAGCTTCTATTCTGTGTGAATCTGAATCAGTGAGCTCAATGTTTAATGTCTTGTTAATGTCCAATTATGCCAGAAAATGACAGATGAAATATTATCTCAAAGTTGGAAAAAATAGTTTTCGTATTATAGCCACAAGATTCCAAAAGCTTAGCTCCACCATCCCAGTGGCCCATCAAGAAACACTTTTTCATTAATAAATACTTACACTGTTCTACTCAGATCATCTAAGTGCCTGTCCTTTCCTACTATACAATATCTTACGGTTTTTTTCTATCTAATTCAACCACCAGATTAAATTATGTACCTTCAGGGACAGTTGATTGGTCATCTGCCTTGCTGTCTCCATGATAGGGCTACTTTTTACACATTTCTAGGAAACAGAAAGGAATAGTTGCCTTTTTAGAAACTGCCTAGTGATGTGGCATCACCAGATGTGTTCAGGTTACCTAGTAGACATCATTCAAACTTGAGTGGTGACAAAGTGTAATTGAGGTGGGGGGAGGCGGGTATCAAACCAGGGAAATAAATAAATAAAACCCCTACATTTGGCCAAATCTCTTCATCGAAGATGACACCTAAACTGTAAGCCTCAGTGTTCTAAACTATTAGAAGGATAGCAGAAAATTAACATCCACTGAGTAGCTACAATGTTCCATACACTTCAGAGAACTGTTTCAATTTTATTCACACAAAATTCTTGCAAAAGAAGACTTTCTGGGCCGGGCGTGGTGGCTCACGCCTGTAATCCCAGCACTTTGGGAGGCCGAGGCAGGCGGATCACGAGGTCAGGAGATCAAGACCATCCTGGCTAACACGGTGAAACCCCATATCTACTGAAAATACAAAAAAATTATCTGGGCGTGGTGGCAGGCACCTGTAGTCCCAGCTACTCGGGAGGCTAAGGCAGGAGAATGACGTGAACCTGGGAGGCAGAGCATGCAGTGAGTTGAGATCACGCCACTGCACTCCAGCCTGGGTAACAGAGTAAGACTCCGTCTGAAAAAAAAAAAAAAAAAAAGAAGAAGAAGAAGACTTTCTCTCTCCATATATACATGAGGAAACTGGAGTAGGGGGACAAGGAGAGGGAGAGGAAGAGAGGGAGAAGAAGGAGATAAGAAAGGAGAGAGGAAAAGGAACTCCAAGAAAGTGAGCCCAGTGTATTCCATTAAGTTCTAAGAAAAGAAAAAGGGAAGGGAGAAAGGAAGAAAGGAACCAAATAACTAAATAGGTTAATTAATTTCTCCAGGGCCATTAAAGGTGGCAGGGCCAAGATTTGCATCTATATGAACCGGCTTCAAAGGTATTGCCTCCCTGAAAATACCTGTACGAAAATGTTATGCTCGGTACATAGTTCATGCTTGGTAAATATGCTTTTTCCTTCCAAAGTCCCTTCGAGCTTTGAAATACAGATTCTATTATAAATTCTAAGTTTCAAACCTATTCATTAATGCAAATCACGAAGTTCACTGTGCACATATAGCTTGGCACTATCTGCTGAATTCCACTTTTAATTCTCACCGTGCTACTCCCTCTTTCAACATCATCATTTCTCTCAGGCTAAATTTCTTGTTACCTTCATATTCCATTGTTCCCACATTTCCATCTTTGGCTTTAGTAAGGTTATGCTCTACCCTTTAATACCATTTGCAGGGTTCTGACCCATTTTTTGTATGCTAAGAGCTCTTGAAATTTCAGCTTTTGTTTTAGATATTTTCTGAAAAAGTTAAAATAAGCATAGTAATTTCTTGATGCCTTACCACCTATTTAACAATTTATTTTCATTAAGCAAATTATATTCAGGCTGGGAGTGG
The DNA here is from genome assembly GCF_009828535.3 of Hylobates moloch. Classification (NCBI taxonomy): domain Eukaryota; kingdom Metazoa; phylum Chordata; class Mammalia; order Primates; family Hylobatidae; genus Hylobates; species Hylobates moloch. Next base: position 83,203,468 of record NW_026652285.1, read on the forward strand.
TGGCTCACACATGTAATCCCAGCACTTTGGGAGGCCGAGACGTTCGAGACCAGCCTGGCCATCATGGCAAAACCCCGTCTCTACTGAAAATACAAAAATTAGCCGGCCGTGGTAATGCATGTCTGTAATCCCAGCTACCTGGGAGGCTGAGGCACAAAAATTTCTTGAACTTGGGAGGCAGAAGTTGCAGTGAGCTGAGATGGCACCACTGCACTCCAGTCTGGGCGACACAGTGAGACTCTGTCTCCAAAAAAAAAAAATTATATTCAAATGAAATAATGCGATAGGCTATACATACTATGATGTATGTAGTATATACTATATATGTAGTGCAATATATACCATTAATATTATAATATATACTATCATAGTATATTATTCTATGTAGAATATGGAATATTCTATTTTATTTAAATATAATTTGTATAAGATGTATACACTATATAATTTGATTAAGATATATATACCTTGTGAGCTACTTTGGATTTCTGTGTTTGTGTGTGTCTATGATAATACTGTTCTCTCAGGCTGATGGTTCGTGAATGTTTATAAATCTAAACAGTTACTGTTAAAACTGAAATAGTACCCCAGTTTGGACATACGTTGTCAAAATATAGCACTATATTCTTCTACATGCCATAGAATAAAAATTATCCTTTTAATATGAGAGATAGTTTGATTATAATAATTTAATGTCAATATTTGCAGAAACTCCTTAGGTGGCCAATAGGCTTTTTAGAAGAGAGATATTAATAATCAAACTTAAGTTGTTTATATTGCTGTAAGATAAATATCTTTCTTTGCCTCACAACTTTAGGAGAGTCTGCTATGCACATATTAAGGGGAGAAAGCAAGGTTGTCATGGAAGAGAGAGAAGAGATCAGCCATAGGAAAAGTGATGCAGTCAATTTTGGAACAAGAAGTAATCTTGAGAATATAAGTGAAACCATGGGCTAAAATCTGTATTTCCCAAGTCTTTGGGATATGGGCCATGAGTTGAGATTCTTAGATTTTATGTAAGTTTTCAAGGACAAGGGGACAGGGGTAATTCCTTTTTTTATTTTAAGTTCCAGGATATATGCACAGGATGTGCAGGTTTGTTACATAGGTAAACGTGTGCCATGGTGGTTTGTTGCACAGACCAACACATCACCTAGGTGTTAAGCCCCACATGCATTAGCTATTTATCCCGATGCTCTCCCTACCCCCACCCCCACCAGCAGGCCCCAGTGTGTGTTGTTCCTCTCCTTATGTTCATGTAATCTCATTGTTCAGTTCCCACTTATGAATAAGAACATGCAGTGTTTGGTTTTCTGTTCCTGCATTAGTTTGCTGAGGATAATGGCTTCCAGCTCCATCCATGTCCCTACAAAGGACATGATCTCATTCCTTTTCATAGCTGCATAGTATTCCATGGTATATATGTACCACATTTTCTTTATCTAGTCTATCATTGATGGGCATTAGGCTCATTCCATGTCTTTGCTATTGTGAATAGTGCTGCAATAAACATACGCGTGCATGTGTCCTTATAATAGAATGATTTATATTCCTTTGGGTATATAACCAGTAATGGGATTGCTGGGTCAAATGGTATTTCTGGTTCTAAATCCTTGAGGAATCACCACACTGTCTTCCACAATGGTTGAACTAATTTACATTCCCACCAACAGTGTAAAAGTGTTCCTATTTCTCCACAGCCTCTCCAGCATCTGTTGCTTCTTGACTTTTTAATAACCACCATTCTGACTGGCGTGAGATGGTATCTCATTGTGGTTTTGATATGCATTTCTCCAATTATCAGTGATGTTGAACTTTTTTTCATATGTTTAAGTTCTGACATGGGTAATTTCTGCTGTTATTTAGGTTATATGTATTTCAAAGCATTCTGGGTATGAACCAACAACATCTTTAGGGTAGTATAAAAGACAAAGTTACTACCACAGCATTGCTAAAATGCTTCTCTTTCTTTAAAAAATCCTCTTGTCCTTCTCTCTAGTCTAAGTCAGGGGTTGACAAGCCATGGCTGGTAGGCTAATTCTGGCCTGTGGATTGTTTTTTTTTTTTTTGAGACGGAGTCTCGCTCTGTCACCCAGGCTGGAGTTCAGCGGTGCGATCTCGGCTCACTGCAAGCTCCACCTCCCGGGTTCACGCCATTCTCCTGCCTCAGCCTCTCTGAGTAGCTGGGACTACAGGCGCCCGCCACCATGCTCGGCTAATTTTTTTCATTTTTTTAGTAGAGAGGGGGTTTCACCGTGGTCTCGATCTCCTGACCTCGTGATCCGCCCGCCTCGGCCTCCCAAAGTGCTGGGATTACAAGCGTGAGCCACCGTGCCCGGCCGCCTGTGGATTGCTTTTGTAAACAGTTTTACCAAAACACAGCCACTCCCACTTATTTATATATTGTCTGTGGCCGTTTTTGCACTACAATGGCAGAGTTGAGTAGTTGCAACATAGAAAACTATAAGGCCTGCAAAGCCTAAAATATTTACTGTCTGGTCTTTACAAAAAGTTTGCTAACTCCTGCTCTAAATCAATTATTCACACACCTGATTGTGAATTAAAATCCCTTGAGAAGCTTTGGAATAATACCAGCTCCTAGATCCCAACCACAGAGATACTGATTTAATTTGTTCTAGGGTAGTATTTAGACATTAGCATTTTTATAACTCTCTAAGTGATTCCAATATGTAGGCAGGGAGAATCATTATTCTAAATATTTTTTAGCTCGCTAGTAAAGGAAAGTTGAAGGATCATCTTCTAATTGCATATATTCCAGATTTTAACTAACCAATAAAATGTATATTCAATGACTTTATTTTATCAGTATAAAAATCTGGAAAGGGACTTTTTGACTAATAATTCTTTTCTCAATGGCCACAAGCCAATAAAATGCTCCATTTTCATTTAAAACACACATGCACAGTAAATATAGTTGGCAAGAATTTCTTCTGCTGGGAAACATTCTCAGGTTCAACCTGCTACCAAGACTCAGATATAAAGCAGTTTCCAAATATAGGTTTAAGGTTCAAATTGGGCAGCCAAAAAATTACAAACATCTGCTATGATATTGTAAAACAAATTATTACGAAAGGAAGAGAAAGAAAAAAACAAGTTCAGAGTTACTGCTCTATCTAATAAAAAAAGAAGCATTTCTAGAATTCAGATTCTTTTTGAGTAAAGTTCAAAAGAGTGTAACATTATAATGTGAATTCATTTAATATTTTCCAATTTCAATATCTAACAACTTAGTTCATGTAACCTACATTTTCTAGATATTGTTAACATGTAAAAATCACATCTCCTGATATGATCAAGTTACAACTGTCTAAATTCTTTCCCTGCTTGATGGCAGAAAGTCTCTTCAATAGAAATTTCTCTTCTATACCAAAGGCATCTGTATTATGTCATTCTTACATTGCTATAAAGAAATATCTGAGACTGGGTAATTTATAAGAAGTTTAATTGACTCATGGTTCTGCAGGCTGTATAGGAAGCATAGTGCCAAGTTTAGCTTTTGGGGAGGCCTCAAGAAGCTTCTGATCATGGCAGAAGGTGAAGAGGGATCTCACATGGTGGGAGGATCTCACAGGCATCTCACATGGCGGGAGCAGAAGCAAAAGAGAGAGTGAGAGGAAGGTGCTGCACACTTTACAACAACTAGATCCCACAAGAACTCACTCACTACTGCAAAGACAGCACCAAGGGATGGTGCTAAATCATTCATGAGAAATCCACTCTCATGCTCCAATCACCTCCCACCCAGCCACCTATCTCCAACACTGGGGATTGCATTTCAATGTGAGATTCAGAGGAAACACATAGTTAAAGCCTATCAGCTTCAGAATAAAATAGTCAGACTTAAAGATACTTCCAAAAGTCTAGGTTATTCTGACTGAATTAGCACCATGAGTTTCTAAGTATGATCTTTGGGAGACTTTGATCATATCAATGCTTTTGGTCTTTCTTAGCCCTAAATCCCACTCCCAGTGGCCTGTGGATAACTATGAAAGCACACATACACACACTTCATAAGAATAATGAATAAATTTAAGTAACAGTACTGTCTAAATCATATTTAGAAAAGCAACATTTACTTAAAGGTTACAAAATCTGCAAAGATCCAACTCTATCATCAATGAAGTCAAAAGGAATAGCAGAGTATTGGCCAGGCATGGTGTCTCACGCCTGTAATCCAAGCACTTTGGGAGGCCGAGGCAGGTGGATCACTTGAGGCCAGGAGTTCCAGACCATTCTGGCCAACATGACAACAGCCTGTCTCTACTAAAAATAACAAAAATTACCTGGGCATGGTTGCGCACACCTGTAATCCCAGCTACTTGGGAGACTGAGGCACGAGAATCACTTGAACCCAGGAGATGGAGGTTGCAGTGAGCCAAGATAGCACCACTGCACTCCAGCCTGGGCGACAGAACAAGACTCCATCTAAAAAAAAAGGAATAGCAGAGTATTAGACTATTTTAGTTCCTTGAAACTACATGGTCTCTCCCCTCTCCAATCCAGAATAGGGTATTTGTGGTGGTCTTCCCATAACAAAAAATGTTTGCCTAATTCCCACCATATACACACACACACACAAAACCAAAGAACCACTGGAAGTTTTGAACTGACCATGTTCTAGTCAAGAATCAAGCCCTGGAACTATGGGATCCCCCTTCCCTCAGCAGCCTTTCAGCAAGAAATAACTTTTAACCGTACTCTTGGCCTAGAAAGAAGAGCGAAAGCCTGCTATGAAGACAGCAGATGATTTTTTTTCTCCTTAGGTAGCAAATCTCACAGGCTGTCACTTCTTTCCCCCGTGTTAAGTGTATTCTTATACCAAGACATTTATTTCTCCACAGGTTTATATCCCTATTTCCTCCCACAGCCAAAGAATGTGTAAGAAAAGTAACTTTCTCAAATTTGACCTGTGCTGCCATGATATTTTTGTTTTTGTACTTCCACCATTTTACTTAGCAGTTATTAGAATTTGTTAGTGGGGAAGACAGTAAAAGTATGCTTCTGGTAGGATGGAAAGGAAATCCTACAACTCTCTCTGGACTGTCCATGAACTGAAAATTCTCCAAAAGATGTCTACTTTTGGTTATTTTTACTGATTTTTAAGGATTCCATCCCTGTTGCCCTAAGGGAATAACATTTATATTGATCTTTTGAAAGTTGTGATTTAGCTCCCACCCTAAGCTGAAGAAAGGAAAAGAAAGAAAAACAAAGGAAATCTGGAACCTGTCAGTATTTTTCTTTCTTCATCAACTTTTTCTCTTACTCACTTCCTCTTCTTGCTTACTGGGGATTATAATCCAAGCCCTGCCCACGGCGACTGGTCATTGACTACAAGAGACAGCCCTGCACTATGCGCATTCATCATCACAACACTAAAGAATCATTAGATTTGGCAGGGTGTAGTGGCTCATGACAGTGGCTGTAATTCCAGCACTTTGGGAACCCGAGGTGGGTGCTTCAGGAGTTTGAGACCAGCCTGGCCAACATGGCAAAACCCCGTCTCTACTAAAAAAGGACAAAAATTAGCCGGGCGTGGTGGCGGTGGGCAATTGTAATCCCAGCTACTCAGGAGGCTGAGGCAGGAGAATTGCTTGAACCCTGGAGCTGGAGGTTGCAGTGAGCCGAGATCACACCACTGCACTCCAGCCTGGGCAACAAGAGCGAGATTGTCTCAAAAAAAAAAAAAAAAAGAATCATTAGATTTTTAGAGTGAGTTCCTCTTCTTAGTGTAAAGGCATCTCTCTATTTCCTGAAAACAAAAAATGCTAAATCATACCTGAGAGTGAACCCAGTCCTACATACTTCCCCAGGCCGAGTGCAGTCGTGGCTCATTCTTGTAATCCCAGCACTGTCGGGGGCTGGGGCAGGAGGATCACTTGAGTCCAAGAATTTGAGAGCAGCCTGGGCAACATAGTGAGACCTATCTCAAACAAACAAACCAACAAATAATCCTCAACTTGCTTCTACAAAGCTCTTTTGCTGCAGAGAGTAAGAACCTAACTTTCTCATCCCCAATCTTATTCTCTCAGAGGCAGATCATGGGGAAATATTAAAGACAGTCCTCCTTTGCTCTAGGGTAGAAAATCAGGACACATCAAAATCCCACTACTAGGAGACTTTGGTGGGGCAGCGAATTCTCTGGATGCTTTCAGTTTCAGATACCAGATATAGTAGGGAGTACTCTTGTGTTGTGGGAAGAGGGTAAATTTTATATTAAAAACTATTCTAATGCACATAGTCCTCATTTGAACACTCAAATAATTTTAGATTATTTCTAAGTTGGCATTTACAGTGCATGTAATTCCTAGCTTATCAATCATTGTCCTCACTATGACAAATTTACTTTCCACTTACTGCTGTTTCTCTTAGTGACTGGTTTTTAGCAATAATGTATCTACTTAATTCTTGTTTATATAAAATTGTTGTCATCTCTAATAGAATTATTTCACAAGCTAGGAAGGGGATGGGGGAGGGTGAGATAAAGACAGATTGATTATTGGGTACAAAAATACAGTTAGAAGAAATAAGCCTACTGTTTGATGAATCAGTATAGTGACTATAGTAAATAATAATTGTGTATTTCTAAACAGCCAGTAGAAAATAATTAAAATGTTCCCAACATTAGGAAAAGAGAAATGTTTCAGGTGAAGGATATCACAATTACCCTGATTTGATTGTTATATATTATATGAATGTATCAAAATATTACATACACCCTGAAAATATGTACATTATGTATCAATAAAATAAAATGAATTCTTTTACAGGTTTTTCAGAAGGCAAGTAACTATCTTAAAGTGAATGAAATAACATGGCTAATTCTAACATTGACTAGTTATGTGACCTTGAAAAGTTATTATTCAAAATGCACTTCTATTCATTCAAAATAGATGTGATAAGAGTACCCACCCCACGGTGTTGCTGTGAGGATTATGTGAGGTGATATATATGTGACACTAACTAGCATATAACAGCTGCTCAATAAATATAGTTTCCTACTCAGCATTTTGGGATGCCAAGGCAGGTGAATCACCTGAGGTCAGGAGTTTGAGACCAGCCTGGCCAACATGGTGAAAGCCTGTCTCTACTAAAAATACAAAAATTAGCCAACCATGGGGGTGGGCACCTGTAATCCCAGCTACTCGGTAGGCTGAGGTGGGAGAATTGCTTGAACCTGGGAGGTCGAGGTTATGGTGAGCTGAGATTACATCACTGCACTCCAGCCTGGGCAACAAAATGAGACACCATCTCAAAAAATAATAATAATAAAATAAAATAAATAAAGTTTCTTTTCAAGATCTTTGGGTGGTGAAACCTTTTGTGACTCCTCTGTTTCCCCACTGGGCATCCCACTGGGCTGCCACTAGTTGAATTTATTATCTGATCTCCTTAAATCTCTTGACTCATTTATTCATTCTCAGACCTAGAAATGTATTCTTACTCTGCCCCTCAAGCCCATAGTTACCCTCCCAGTGTCTTCAAACTTTTGCTCTCACCACTGCGTTAACATCATTTCCACAAGTTCCCTGTGGCCACTACTCCATGCCCCTCAACATCTTCTGCTTGCCACATTTTCTAACTCAGTAACCTTTCTCATCCTCTTTTGGGGGAATTCCTGGCTTTAGCCAGGGTCAATCTTCCCTACATAGCATTTCCTATTGCATGTACCCATTACAACTTCTGCAGTTCAATTTCCAGAGAGGAGGTGGGGGAAATGTGGCCCTTAGGGGAAAAAAAAAAAAAGAAAAAAGAAAAAAGATAACGTAGGCAATTAGGGGAAGCTAACGAGTAGCTCAATCTAGTTGGGAAACCCTGTATATTGGGAGTTAAGTGCAGTGTACATGGAGAACCAAGAAATCATCTTCATTCTCCACTCCAAGTTCTTCTCCAATTTCAGCAATACATGGCAGGACTTTTTGAGTTCTTACTATGTGCGAGCCACTGAGTATTTTACACAGATTATCTCATTTCCTTTTTAACTAATTCTGGAAATAGATACATTTATTATCACATCCTTATTTTACAGATGTTAAAATTGAAGCTTAGAAAGATGCTCAAGGTCACACAGTCAGAGACTGACAATCTGGTTCTAGCACCTGTTAACTACCCTCTGCTCTACTCTCAAAGGTCAGGGTTAACTACAGCTTCCAGGCTAAGAGAAGGTAACCATCTTACCTAACCAGCTTTTCTTTTTTTTTTTTTTTGAGACGGAGTCTCGCTCTGTCGCCCAGGCTGGAGTGCAGTGGCGCGATCTCGGCTCACTGCAAGCTCCGCCTCCCGGATTCACGCCATTCTCCTGCCTCAGCCTCCCGAGTAGCTGGTACTACAGGCGCCCGCCACCATGCCCGGCTAATTTTTTGTATTTTTAGTAGAGACAGGGTTTCACCATGTTAGCCAGGATGGTCTGGATCTCCTTACCTCGGGATCCACCCGCTTTGGCCTCCCAAAGTGCTGGGATTACAGGCGTAAGCCACTGCGCCCAGCCTTACCTTACTAGCTTTTCTAAGACTTGAGGACCCTGATGTTCTTCCTGGTGCATATTAAGGAGGCCGGGAAAAAGGACCTGGCAGAGATAAGAGTTAGTGCCCTAGCTCCAGAGCACCAAAATTCTTCACAGAATTAAGAAAATAATTACTATCACTATTGAACATCAACTACTTAATGGTGCTACACGAGGAACTTTATTTCATTTCGTTTTTACAATAACCCTGCCAAGAGCTTATTCTTGTCTTCATTTTACAATGGAGAAAACTAAGGCTTAAAACAGTTAAGTGACTGAGTAGCTGGGCTGAGGTTTAATTGAGATCTCTTGGCCGGGCGCGGTAGCTCACGCCTGTAATCCCAGCACTTTGGGAGGCCGAGGCGGGTGGATCATGAGGTCAGGAGATCAAGACCAGCCTGGCTAACACAGTGAAACCCCGTCTCTACTAAAAATACAAAAAAATCAGCTGGGCGCGGTGGCGGGTGCCTGTAGTCCCAGCTACTCGGGGAGGCTGAGATCTCTCAGACTCCAAAACCCTTCTTTCTAAGATACTGTCTTGTAATTTTTTTCTTTTAGAAAAAAAAAAACAAACATGTATTGCAACTCTTCTTGTCTGTAGTTCATGACTTATGACAATCTTTAATTCTGCATGAAAAGATTAAAATGATAGAGATTAAAATGATTCAAGTAATCAATTTCTGATTATCTCAAATTGCCAAGAGAAGCTAACTTATCCCATTAACCAAGACCTTTGCCCAAGAAAAGGGATAAAATAAACACATTATTTTATCTTTCATTATGTGGTTTGCAACTCCCAGTGAAAGGAACTCAGCTATAAAATTAAAAAGCAACCAAAAAAATGGATTGCAAGGAAGTTCTGGAATCTATTCTTTTTAACAGGTAAGAAAAAGGGCAAAGACCAAAAACTGGCCTAAATAACTAAAAGAATGTTGGAATGATCATATTCAATAGAAAGAAAACTAGGGTTTGGGTTCTAGTCCCAGTTCTACACAAGCCATGTATTCTTGACTCAGTCTCTTTACTTCTCTAAGACAGTTTCCTCAACTATAAAATGGAGCCAATGTCTGGCTTGTTTAAACCACTGGATTCATGAAAGAATTAAAATAAGAGAAGGCTCCATAAAGTGTTTTACAATTTGCAAATTTCTATTCAAATATCATTCCATCATCCTCGTTGTCTTTGGAGTCAAATGGGTGAGAGTTTAAGCAAGCGCTAATTCAGTCATTATCAACTCTGAGATATTGGGCAGCTCACTTAACCTCTCTGTCTTTCTGGTTTCATTTATAAAATGAGTGTAGTGAATATTTGTTACCTATGTTCAAAATACAATCCATCCTTCTTTCACCGAAACATTATTCATAATTTTAGTTCAGGTATCCACTCTTCCATTATGGGGTTCAAATACTTTAGGTCACCTGACTTCACCTCCAGTTTCAAGAGCAGGCCTTGATAGGATTAAACAAATTAGGGAATATAGTTCACCTTGCCAGAGTGATTGGTTTACAATTAGTAGTCTGAACACCAGAGAGATTGGTTCGGATATAAGCATATTAATTAACCCACTCTGACCAATGAAAGGCAATGGAGGTTTTCAGATGAACAGGAGCTTTAGAAAAGAAGCTTTCTAGCTCTTGTGATTTGGCACCTAAAAATAAACTTTATATTTTCATCCTTGGCCATGGTGGGGTAACTGGTACCAGACTAGCCTTCCCGCTATAAACAACTAGAAAACTGGACAAAATACATAAAACAACTATTTTTAGATATTATATGATAGGCAGCACAAGACTATGATACCTGAAAGAAGAGAAACAAATGAGTGGAGTCCAGTGATTACCCCAGCTTTCTGCATGAAGACTCAAGGAGGGGGAATTCAAGCACAACACAGAAGTCTTTTTTATTTAATTTTTTATTTTATTTTATTTTATTTTATTTTATTTTATTTTATTTTATTTTATTTTATTTTAATTTTATTTTATTTTTGTAGAGATGGGGTTTCATCATGTTGGCCAGACTGGTCTCAAACTCCTGGCCACAAGTGATCCATCCACCTCAGCCTCTAAAAGTGCTGGGATTACAGGCATGAGCCACTGTACCTGGCCAGAAGTCTTAGTAAGTTGAGGACACAGAGATCAGAGTTCAAGGAGGCCAAGATGGTTAAAATTTGTATGGAGTACCAGAAAAGAATAAGTTTCATAGAGAAATTGCTCCATAAACCTTAGAATGTTTAACCAAATAATAAGCTGTGTATTTATAGGATGAGACTAAACAAGAGCAACTATTAGAGAAATAAAACTAACGTGCAGCTGTAAGTTGAACTACCAGAACTTTCAGTATCAAGGGGCATTTCAGTTCTTTCTGACCAACCCAAATGGAGACACACCACTGAACATTCAGAACATTTATCAGAATCTGCACCTTATAATCAGTACCCCCTAGAAATGGGGTTAGTTTCTAGAGTAAATGCTACCTAAACATGCTCCAACAGGGTTTTGAAAAGATCAATGCCTTGAAAAGATCAAGAGGATCTAGAAATATTTGTCACCTTCCAGAATAAAATCCAGCATTGATTAAAGGAAGGCAGCAAAATCCAGACACTCGGCAAGGTAATAATCACAATGTCCAGCATCCAATAAAAAGTTACTGTATGTGCTCAATGTCATTAGTCATTAGGTAATTACAAATCAAAACAGCAGTGGGACACTATTTCATACTCAATGGAATAGCCCTAATAAAAATATATGAAAAATAACAAGTATTGGCAAGGATGTGGAGAAATCATTGCCAGTAGAATGTAAAATGGTACAGCCAATATGAAAAACATTTTGTTTGTTCCTCATAAGTTAAGCATAGAATTGCTGCATGACCTATCAATTCTACTCCTAGGTATATACTCAAAAGAACTAAAAATAGGTGTTCAAACAAAAATTGTACATCAATGTTCATAGCAACACTATTCACAATAACCAAAAGGTAGAAACAACCCAAATGTCCATCAGTTGATACATGCATAAACAGAATATGGTATATGAACACAATGAATTATTATTCAGCCATAAAAAGGAATGAAGTACTGATACATGCTACAACATGAACACTGGAAAACATTATGGTAAGGGAAAGAAGACAGACACAACAAGTTACAATAGTACAGAATTCAATATACTGTATATGAAATATTAAGAATAGGCAAATCCACAGAGAAAGAAAGCAGATTAGTGGTGGCCAGGGAATATGGAGAGGACAGAATCAAGAGTGACTGCTTAGCGGGTACGGCTTTCATTTTGCTTTTGTTGCCTGTGATTTTGAGATCTTACTCATAAAATCTTTTCCCAGACCAGCGTCCTGAAGGATTTCCCCTGTTTTCTTCTAATAGTTTCATAGTTTGGGGTTTTATCTTTAGGTATTCAATCCATTTTGAGTTTTTTTTTATAACCCTGAGAGATGGGGGTCTAGTTTTATTCATCTGCATATGGATATCCAGTATTCCCAGCATCATTTATTGAAGAGACTATCATTTCAGAATATATTATGAAATCATAACGTGTGATACCTCCAGCTTTATTCTTCACCCTTATGATTGATTTGGCCATTCATCGTCTTTTATGGTTTCATATGAATTATAGAATTTTTTTTGTTTCTATAAAATATGTATTTTGGAATTGAATAGGGATTGCACTGAATCTGCAGATCACTTTGGGTAATGTGGACATTTTAACAATATTAAGTCTTCTAATCCATGAACATGAAATGTCTTTCCATTTGTTTGTGTCTTGCTTAATTTCTTTCATCTCTGTTTTGTAATTTTCAGTATATAAATCTTTCACCTCCTTAGTTAAGTTTATTCTTAAGTATTTTCTTCTTTTCTGGTGCTATCATAAATGGGATTGTCTTCCTAAGTTCTTTCCAGTAGTTCATTGTTAATGTATAGACAGGCAACTGATTTCTATGATCACACTTTTTAAAAATTATTATTATATGTGTCAAGAAGTATGGAAATTCTTGTTCTTATTCTTATTTGGAACTCTTATTACAAAACAAGTTTAAAAAAATTAGAAAATAGAAACAGACCCAGTGTTACAGCAGCCTGGATAGAAAAAAAAAGACAAAACAGACCCAGGAATGAAAGAGATTATAGAATGAGCAGACAAGGACATAAAAACAGCAATTATAACTATGTTAAATGACCATATTAGTAGTCCGTTGCTGTGTAACAAATTAACCCAAAATTTAACAGTGTAAATGGTAAGCATGTATTACTTTATATTTTCTGAGCATCAAGAATTCAAGAATACATTAGCTGGTGGTTCTGGCCCTGAACTTAATCATTTTAATAATGTAATATGATAAACTTGGCAGTAAATTTAAAAGACAGCAAAATATAAAGGGTCATAAAAGTAAACTTGATAAATATGCCAAATGTGGTATTAACTGTAAAAGACTTTTTTGGTTTTAACATTTCTTTTTAAAATAATTGAGAGAATTCTTCTGGTTGTAACATAGTTCCCATTGAACGACCCTTCTTCTCGAAGAAAACAAACTATAAAACTTGTAAAAATACAAAAATAAACCACTGGGAAGTGTACAGAGAAAGATTTTGGTAAGGAGGGCACATTTACTTGGAGGAGGGGAGATGAAGAGCCTCATGAGCCCAGTCATGCATCATTTAATGATGGAGATATCTTCTGAGAAATGCATCGTTAGGTGATTTCATCATTGTGTGAACATTATAGAGTGTACTTACATAAACCCAGATGGTATAGCCTATTACACACCTAACCTATGTGATATAGTCTACTGCTAGTAGGCTACAAACCTATATCGCATGTTATTGTACTGACTACTATAGGCAATTTTAGCACAATGATAAGTATTTGTGTATCTAAGCATAGAAAAGGTATAGTAAAAATATGGTATTATAATCTTATGGAACCACTGTCGTACATGTAGTCTGTCATTGACTGAAACGTCATCATGTGTCACACGACTATATATTATATTTGTATTGCCATGGCTTTTAGCCTAGGTTAAGTGCGGTCTACATAATGTGCTAAGTGACACTGGGGGTAACCATGAAAAAACTGCTATCTTTCTAGCCTGGGAATCATAAGAGTAAAGCCAGGAAACTGTGTCCACTGAGGTGAGTGGAGGAATCTTGGGAGGGAAAGAGCTAGAGAAGGGATTCTAGAACGTTTTTCTACCCAAATCATTTACTGACCCTAAACTATGCATATGCAGAACAGATTCAAAGTAGCTCAGCTTGGGAACTACTAGAGGCGGGGAGGTAGGGTCTCAAGGGCTGAAAAACAAACTATTGGGTACTTTGCTCAGTACCTGGGTGATAGGATTAATTGTACCCCAAATCTCAGCATCACACAATATATACATGTAACAAACCTGCACTCCTGAATCTAAAAATAAAGGTTGCAATTATAAAACAACAACAATAACAACATAGCTCAGATAAATTTGAAAGATCTGAAGCAAAGACTAGAGCTGCTATTCACGAAAGTCTGCAGTTTGCACCCAGCAAACAAACAAACAAAAAGACTTGCAAACACAAAGGAAAAAAGCCAATCATCAGCGAAAAATAACAGAATCCAAGACTTCCACAAGCTTCCAAAAGTCAACATTAATCATATCTAAAATCCAATCCAAAATTACCCATAAAACAAAGAACCAAGAAAGTGGAACCTGTAGCAAAGGAGGAAAAAAAAAACAAATCAGACCCCAAAATGAGTTAGATGTTGTAACTAATACATGGATTTTAAAATGGCTATTATAACTATCTTCATGAGGTAACAGACATATATAAAAACATATATATATATGTTTACAATGGATAAAAATCTCAGCAGAGAAATAGAAAATATCAGTAAAGCAATGGAAGCAAGAAGAAACAAATGGAAATTTTAGAACTAAAAAATACAGCATATAAAATAAAATATTCACTTGGTAGGCTTAACAGATGAGTGGTGATGACAGTAGAAAGTAAGCAAATTTGAAGGTAGAGCAATAGAAATTATCCACAGTGAGGAACAAAGAGAAAAAAATTAATTAAAAATGAACAGACTCATGGACCTGTTAGATGATACATGGTTGTATATGTTATTGTAATATGGAGAGGGAGGTGAGAAAAAGAGAGAAAGAGAGAGGGAAAAGGAGGGAAGAAGAAAGGGAGTGGGGACAGAGAGAAAGAATGTGGTACAGTGGCCAGAAATTTCCCAAATTTGAAGGAAGACAAAAATTTGCAGATACCACACAATAGACACCAAGCATGATAAACATAAAGTAGCACTGAGGCATATCGGAGTTAAACTGTTGAAAGCCCAAGATAAGGAGTAAATATTTAAATTAACAAGAGAAAAATGACATACTACACACAGAGGAATAAAAAATCCAAATATTAGATGACTTCTCATTAGAAGTTGTGGAGACTAGAAGAGAGTGGAACAATGTCTTTAGAATATTGGAGAACAGAGAAGCCTGTCAACCTAGAATTTTATATCTATGAAAAGTATCTTTCAAAAAATTATGGTAGAATAAAGATATGTTCAGATAAAAGAAAACTAAGAAAATTCATCCCCAGCAGATCTGTACTACAAGAAATGCTAAAGGAAATTCTTCATGTATCTAAAGAAAAACAGGTCTTTTGCATTTGTCTAGTGTTATAATCTGCATCTTAAATAGCTTTGTGATTAATAGAGAAATTGGGCAGTTTCTTTTGAAGGAGAATGATACTACATTGAAATCTGCATCCTCAGAAATGAATGGAGAGCATCAGAAACAGTAAATATCGGGACAAATGCAAAAGACCTTTTTTTCTTTTTGACTTTTTCCTCTTAGTTTGTTCCTTCCTTCCTTCCTTTTTTTCTTTCTTTCTCTTTCTCTCCTTTTTTTTGACAAGTTCTCACTTTGTTGCTGAGGTTGGAGTGCAGTGGTACAATTGCAGCTCACTCAGCCTTGACCTCCCAGGCTCAAATGATCCTCCCACCTCAGCCTCCCAAGTAGCTGGGAATACAGGTGTGAACCACCACACCTAGATAGTTTGTATGTTTTGTAGAGATGGGGTCTCACCATATTGCCCAGGCTGGTCTTGAACTCCTGAGCTCAAGCAATCCTCCTGCCTCAGCCTCCTAAACTGCTGGGATTATAGATATGAACCACCATGCCAGGCAATTTCTTTATTAACCACAAAACTATTTAAGATACAGATTATAACATTGTCTTATCAGTTTTGTAATATAATCAGATGTAATATATTTAACAGTCATAGCATAAATGATAGGAAGTACATAGACTTTAAAAGCTTGCAATATTTCTATATTTTACATGAGTTAATACATTATTAACCATAAGTGGATTGTAAAAGGGTGAAGAGGTATATTGGAATCCCTATAGTAACCACTTAAAAATGACACAAAGTATAGCTATTTAACCATGAAAATAAAATGGAATTCTAAAAAAAAATTAAAATAAGCATGATCCAAACAAAAAATGCAGAAAAGAAGAAACAGAACCAGAGAAGTCATGTAGAAAACACAAAATACAATGGTAGACCCAAGCCAATCACATCAATACATTAAATATTGAAGCACTGAACATTCCAATTGAAATGTAAAAATTGTCAGAATGAATTAAACCAAAAACAAGACCCAGCTATGTCATGTCCACAAAAAAAAAACCACTTTAAACATAAAAACATATAGGTTGAAAGTAAGCAGATAGAAAAGGTTGTATCACACAAATAGTAAATATTAGAAGGCTGGAGTGTCTATATTAATATCAAATAAAATAGGTTTCATGACTAAATATATTACCTGGGATATAGAAGAACATTTCATAATGATAAAAGAGTTGATTTATCAGAAAAGCATAACTATGCATGTGTATGCAGCCAGTAATAGGGCTTCAAAATACATAAAGAATAAATAGACAGTTTCACAATTATGGATTTTAATTACTAGAGATATTGTTAGAGATTTTAATTGCTGACATACCTGTCTCAGCGATTGATAGAACTGGACATAATATCAGCAAAGACATAGATTATTTGATCAACATTATCAACTGATATTTCTAAAACAATACAATTAATACCAGTAGGATATACATTCTTTTTAGTGTACATAATTATTAGAATAGACTACACTTAGAGCCATGAAAGGAATTTTGATACATTTAACAATATTAAAAGCACAAAGAGGATTTCTCTGACCATAATGGCATTAAATTAAAGAATAAAAAAGAATTAGATATCTAAGACATCCAACTAGGTGAAAATTTTAAAATACACGATAAGTAATCAATGAGCTAGCCTTGCATGGTGGCTCACGCCTGTAATCCCAACACTTTGAGAGGCCAAGATGGGAGGATCACTTGAGCTCAGGAGTTCAAGACGAGTATGGGCAACATAGCAATAACACATCTGTGATGGTTAATACCGAGTGTCAATTTGATTGGATTGAAGGATGTAAAGTATTGATCGTTGGTGTGTCTGTGAGGGTTTTGCCAAAGGAGATTAACATCTGAGTCAGTAGGCAGGGGAAAGCAGACCCACCCTTAATCTGGTGGGCACTATCTAATCAGCGTGGCCAGCAAACATAAGCAGGCAGAAAAACATGAAAAGGTGAGACTGGCCTAGCCTCCCAGCCTACATCTTTCTCCCATGCTGAACGCTTCCTGCCCTCGAACATTGGACTCCAAGTTCTTCAGTTTTGAGACTTGGGCTGGCTCTCCTTGCTCCTCAAGCTTGCTGACAGACAGCCTATTTTGGGAACTTGTGATTGTGTAGGTTAATACTTAATAAAGTCATATATATATATATATATAATAGATACCTCTATATATGTATACATATGTGTATATATGTATATGTGCATATATATATACATCTCCTATTAGTTCTGTCCCTCTAGAGAACCTTGACTAATACAGATTTTAGTACCAGGAATGGTTTTAGAGGAACGGAATATTAAGGATGGAGTTCTTTCGTTGGTTTTGGGGTTTCTGGAGTTGGCTGCTTAATATGATTAGACCCCAAAATGTTAAGGACTCTACTTCTAATAGTATGGAAAACACTGATAGTCCTTGGCATAAACTGTTTAGAGTTATGCAAAATAAATGCATTTGACACTCCTGATTCACCACTCATGAGAGACAAGGAGTTTAGTGACTCTATGCATAATACCTTTGACCATATGTGGAGAGCCAAGGTACATAATGAAGCTGGTTGGCTGCTCCTAAGTTCAGTGGACGAAGTGATAAAAGAAAATGATGAACTCAGGGATTCTGTCTCCTGGCTTCAGAAGCAGATACTGAGCCTCAAATCTGCTAAGATTGCCCTGAGTGAGAATCTTATCTCCTGTAGAGAAACAGCTGAAATTGGAAAAACAGACATAGCTCCCATCATGTGAGTGGCTGACCTGCAATGAAAGGTGCATCCACAGCCTCACCAGGTATCTACGGTTAAAGTGAGGGCATTGATTAGAAAAGAATGGGATCCTGCAACTTGGAATGGGGATGTGTGGGAGGACCCTGATGAAGCTGGGGATGCTGAGTTTGTAAACTCTGATGAAGCTTTTTTGCCAGAAGAAACAGCTTCCCCATCTCCAGTAGTGGCAACATCCCATTCCCCAACTCGTGCTGCCATCAGCCTTTCCACCTTTGTCTGAGGAGATAAACCCCGCTCTGCCAGAGGCAACAGTGATGGCCTCCCCTGAGGCAGTTGCCAGGCAAAATAATATTGATTCTCCTCAGGAGCCACCCCCAACTCCCCACTTCTGGTACCAATTTACTGTATTAGTCCATTTTCACGCTGCTGATAAAGACATACCCAAGAATGGGAAGAAAAAGAGGTTTAATTGGACTTACAGCTCCACATGGCTGAGGAGGCCTCAGAATCATGGCCGGAGGTGAAAGGCACTTCTTACATGGTGGCAGCAAGAGAAAAATGAGGAAGAAGCAAAAGTGGAAACCCCTGATAAACCCATCAGATCTCATGAGACTTATTCACTGTCATGAGACTAGCATGGGGAATACTAACCCCCATGATTCAATTACCTCCCCCTAGGTCCCTCCCACAACACATGGGAATTCTGGGAGATACAGTTCAAGTTGAGATTTGGGTGAGGACACAGCCAAACCATATCACCATCTCTATGGAAAAAAAAAAAAAAAAATCTTTAATTAGCTGGGCATGGTGGAGCATCCCTATAGTCCTAGCCACTCAGGAGGCCAATGCAGGAGGATGGCTTGAACCCAGGAGATCGAGCTTATAGTGAACTATGACTGTATCATTGCATTCAAGCCTGGGCAAGCAAGATCCTGTCTCTGGGGAAAAAAAAAAAAAAGCAATGAGTGAAAGAAGAAATCACAAAGGAATTATATTATAAAATAATTTGAATTGAATGATAATGGAAATACAAGATACCAAAATTTATGGGATGAGATAAAGTACTTGGAGGAAAATATATAGCTTTAAATGCCTATATTAGAAAAAAAAAAGACTAAAATTGATCATGAGTGACCACCTTAAGAAATCAGAAAAAGAAGAGCAAAATTAAGCCCAAAGTAAGTAGAAGAAAAAATATAAAACAATGAAAATCAGTGAAAGAGAAAAAAAAATAGAGAAAATCAGTGAAATTAAGAGTTGACTTTTTGTAAAATTTAGTAAAATTAAGAAGCTTCATCAGGCTGATCAAAAATAAAAGAAAATACAAATAACCAATATCAGAAGAACTGAAAAAAGGATATCACTATGAATCCTATTGACATTAAAAATAGTAAGAAATCCTCAGGGCCAGGCATGATGGCTCATGCCTGTAATCACAGCACTTTAGGAGGCTAGAGATTTGGGGATCAATTGAGCCCAGGAGTTCAAGACCAGCCTGCACAACATAGTGTGAACCCCATCTCTATGAAAAATTTAAAAAATTTACCAGGCATGGTGGCAAGCACATGTAGTCCCAGCTACTTGGGGGACTGAGGTGGGAGGATCACTTGAGCCCAGGAGGTCAAGTCTGCAGTCAGCCATGATTGTGCCACTGCACTCTGGATGACAGAGTGAGACTGTCTCAAAAATTGATGATGAAGAAGAATAAGGAGGAGGAGGAGGAGAAGAAGAAGGAGAAGGAGAAGAAGAAGAAGAAGAAGAAGAAGAAGAAATAATTAGAAATCGCTTATGTCAATAACTTTGACGATGTAGCTGAAATACGTGAATTCTCAAAACTGATGCAAAAAAATGAAAATCTGAATAACTCTTTATTAAATTCCTAATTAAAAATCTGATGTAAGTCATTGTTTAGCCTTTATAGAGTCCAACGTCTATGACACATACATACATACATGTGTGTACACACACACACACATATCATACATGTCATATATAATCCATTTCTGCATCTACAGAGATTTTATCAGGATTGCATATATCACCCTTCCACACCCCTATAAGGGTGCCCCTGAACACCAAGTCCCCAGAGGTTTCTCCAAAACCTCTCTCCAAAGCTGTCCATGACCACTTTAGCCCACAGGGGTGACTCCCTCCGCTTATACTTGTTGCACTCTCTCATCTTTCCACATATGTGTGCCTTCTTTCCCAAAAGGTGTTGTCTATACTTAAGGGCAGGCACTTCTTGTTTAGAGCTCCCTCTGTAAGCTCTCATATAACCAACATTTAATAATACTTATAGGTTGCATAGAAAAAAACAGAGAACATTGTCTTAATATTCAGCCACACAGAGTTAAAGGGCATGTTACTCTACACTCAGTGACTCTTCTGAGATTAGTTCTGAAAGATACAAAGGAATAATTGCCATTTTAATCTTTTTTTTTTTTTTTTTTTTGGTAGAGACAGGATTTCACTATGTTGCCTGGGCTGGTTTTGAACTCTTGGGCTCAAGCAATCCTCCCATCTTCATCTCACATAGTGCTGGGATTATAGGTGTAAGCAATTGTACCCAGCCTCATTTTAATATTTGATTAAACTCTAGAGTTTATGTATCGGGGACCTTCTACTTCAGCAACAAGGTTTACTAAGATTAGTGTGAGAGGTTCATCTCAAAATTAAAGTCCCTGATCCTGGCCTGTATTAATAGGAAGAACAAGAACATTGTGACCTCTCTGTGGGATTCTGCATTGCTGTTGCTGTATCTATGACAAAGAACCTCAAAAGGAGGACATTCTAGGTGAGAGTTGAGGGTTAGTTCAGAGAGAAGTTCAACCTTGGCCTTGGTTCTGATCTCCCCTGGCTTTTAGCCACAGGATGACCCCTTCTCTGTGTCTTTGACGGTCAGGGGGTGGAATATCTCCAGAGTCCCTATTTCACTTCCCTGAAAGGGAGGGAGTATTCCGGATTCTAGAAAATTAGAAACCAAAGAGCATTGTCTTCTGAGAAGTAGAATTAGAGAAAGAGGAAGAGATGGTGAAGCCAGGAGGGGCCAGGAGAGTTCACACAGACTGGCTTCTGACTGTTCATGACTAAAAACTTCAGCAGTGACTTAGCATGGACCGGGAGGTGGGACTATTATAACTAGAACAGGACACACTTATTGGAATCATGGCAAAAGGCCCTTTTCTCTGGCGTCTTGGCAAAAGGGATACAGTGAGATTTTCTAAAGTCAACAAAGTCAGATTCTTTGAATTTGTAAATCTTCCCTTGTCACTTCTCAGCATGAAGAAAATTGCTTATAGGTTTCAAGAATAGTACCATTATTCTTTCAATTAGCATTTTATGTACTACCCCATGTCCATCTTCTCTCAGTGGGACTCTCCTGAAAGCATGCTGTCTTTTTCAGCCTGTTTCTGTGAAGAGGAGAACATGAAATGTGTGTGTTACTGTGTTGAGACCTGTATCACAAGACAGAACCCAGAGGATTCAGACAGGCAAGGGAGTCAGGAAACTTGCATGTCATATCCTACAGCAGGCATAAAAATCATGAGGTAAGGGTTGCCTGGTTATATCATTTGCTGGAATAACTTTAGGAGAAGAGCAATGGGGTTCACTTACAGAATTTAGACAAGACCCATGTTAGCACTAACTGGGAAAAGATGAAGGTCAAATCAAATAGCCCTGGTATGAATTTATTATTAGGACTCCTTTTTTGAAAAACAAGACTCTCTGTTAGATCACAGAGAGAAGCATGGAGTATCTGTCCCTATGGAGTTAAACACAGAGTGAAATTCTAAAATCCTTCCATCTAACAGCCCCTACATGTCATCAAACTGATGTGCTTCCTGCCAGTTGAGATGTTCCCAGCAACTGATAACCAAGAGCCATTTGAGAGCTCTGAGGAGTCCTTCCAGACGGCTTTCTTAGACAATGTCATTAAACTTCTTGTTGCCATGAGCACCAAAGTGTTTGTTTTAAACAGATTTCCTATGACCCCCACATGTGTTTAAATTTTCTGGACTTGATGTCTTATTTAGAAAGCCAGCTTAGCCCATGTCTGAACAAAGTAATGTGATATGACAAGCTATCTGGGCATGAAGTTCATCCCAGGCATGCTTAGGACCAGAAAATTGAAGAAACACATGAGTACTCACCCACAGTGAGGGTGTAACAAGGGAGGTGTGGGGAAGGTGGAAATCCTAAGGGGGAACACAATAATTTTTTCATAAACCAAGTGAAACAAATTAAGATTTAAAAAATTCCATGATGCCAGATTTTGATATCAGCAATTATCAGAGGATCAACCTCCTCTGCTCTTCTGGGTTTCAGTATATTTAAAATTTCCTATCTTCTGTGGGACTTAGTAAAAATTGACCACCCCTCTTCTGCAGTGGTTCCCAGACCTTGCTGTACATTGGAATCACCTGAGAAGCTTAAAACACTACTGATGCCTAGATCCCATGCCTAGAAATTCTGATTTAATTGGTCTAGAGTGCAGCTGGGGCACCAACTGATTGTGAAGCCCCCCTGCTGATTCTAATCTAAGGTTTGAGAACAAGGGCTCGGTGCTTTGTTACTCAAAGTGTGGTCTGAGGACCTGGGAGCTTGTTAGAAATACAGATTATCAGGCAACATCCGGACCCACAGAATCATGATCTCCATTTTAATAAGATCCCCAGGTGACTCACATGCACATTAAGTTTGAGAAGCATTACTCTATTTTTCCATAGCCTCCTTCTGCTCTGCAGAAGAGAATGTAGCTCTTAACAGTGGTTGTACATTAAAATCACCTAGAAAGGCTTTCAAAAATATTGATGCCTGGATCCTCTCTCCAGAGATTCTAATTATAACTGGTCTTGAGTGTGGCCTGGGCAGTTTTTCAAACAATTTTTTAAATCTTTCCAGGGGGTTTTTATATTAATTCCGGGCTGAGAATCACTGCTATAAAAAAGATGTTTTTTCTTCCTTTACTTTAATAGTCTTTGGTATAAAGTGATCATTTCTGTTAAATCGTTAGGTTCCCTGGGAGAGAACCCTCTATTCTGATTTTCTGCATTGGTTATCAAAATTTGCAAACCAACAACGGAGTGCCTTCCCTTCAGAGAGTTTTCTTTGGTAAGTCTGGAATGGGGCCCAGAATCTGCATTTTTTTAAGTCCCATTTGGAATTCCAACATGCATGATTCTTGTACCACATTTTAAAAAACACTGCCTTAGCATGACAAAAGAATAGGAGAGTAGACTTTAATGGGCACGGAGAGAAAAAGGAAAGTGTGTAAGGTCTCAGAGTAAGGGTTAGAGAGCAGAAAGAAGTGATGCAGGTGGCTCACAACATGGAGTTCCAAAGGTTGATGAAAGAGAGAAAGGAGAAACTTCATGGCACAATTCTTAGGAATGAGCAGTAAAGCTCAAGCTCTGTACAAACCAGGCTACTTCTTGTTTGATCAACTCCAAGTTGCCCAGGGAACAGCAATGTGCCTCAGTGAGCACTGTCTTGGAAGCCCCTAGAGAAAGACCTTTTGGGATTTTAATTGCTTCTTCTCAAGGCTCCTGAAGTGTTTTTTGGTTTTTTTTTTTTTCCTTTCCTTCCTTCTTCTTAAGCCAGTCAAATTTAGCAGTGGGGGATTGTCTCCCAACTTTAGTGACACTAATGTTAATAAGTTCTGATAACCCATTGGACCAGCCTCCTTTCCCTTCTTGACCCATCGGATTAAAGAATTAGAAGAACTTGACTTGAAAGAACACTGTCCAAAACCTAAAATCTTTAACTGCACCTTGCTTTACAGAAAAGATGTATGCAGAAAAATTGTATATAGAATTTTGGTAAACCAAATGATATTTTTAATGACTACAGAATAGGAAAGGAGCTTGCATTTTAAAATAATCCTCTGACAATCCCCTGAAAAGTTTTTTTCTTGTTTTTTATTTTTTGAGGTTTTATTTTTATTTTTCTCTATATCTGATTTTTCTTAACAAAGAATACATATTTAATATTGACCATTCATGGAGTCATTATTGGATTAAACAAGAAAATGAATTTAAGGCATTAAGATAGTCCCTGGCACGCAGTAAATATTCAAAAAAGTTAGATTTTCTTAAAAGACATTTTTTAAAGAGTAGCTTTAGGTTCACAGCAAAATTGAGAGGCAAGTACAGAGATTTCCCATATACTCCCTGCCCCCTACACATGTATAGCCTCCCTGATTATCAAAATCCCCAGCAGAGTGGCAGATTTGTTGTAATTGATGAACCTGTGTTGACACATCATAATTACCCAATGTCCATAGTTTACATTAGGGTTTACTGTTGGTGGTGTTCATTCTGTGGATTTAGACAAATGTGTAATGGCATGTATCTACCCTCACAGTATCATACAGGGTGTTTTCACTGCCTCTTGAATCCCCTGTGCTCAAATATTATTTTTACTATGATAATATAATTTGTGCAGCCTAAACATAAGATATGGAGGGTTATATATCTCTACCTACCCATCTCAGAGGTCAAGACCAGCTCTGGGACACTTAATGAGATTTCTATTATAAAAGAGCTTGCAGGCAGAGGGGAACATTGTCAGGCAAAGCCACAGTCTATCAACGATTGATCAAATGATAACTCCCTAAAGACGATTGGAGTAAGGAAAGCAGGGAAATCCAGATTTCAGTCTCCAGTACTGGCAAGCAGCAGCAGTAATTTTTTTTTCCTAATAAATCCATTTACAAAGCATCTGGTCTCATTCAATGAGGGCTTACTATATAAAGACACAAGCTTAAATCTCATTTAACCCCTCGACATTATTAGCTTCACTTTATCGACGAGAAAAGGTCTAGAAAGTGTCTAAAGCAGTTCCTTAAATCTGTTTCCATCTATATCCAAAGTCCAGGTTGTAACCACTTTATATGTTCCCCTTCCTCAGTAATTATTACCCCAACAAATGTTCTCTTGAACTCCTTATCAAAATAAGCAAAGACGAGTCATTTGTAAGGTGACACTCAGGCATGTTAGAATAAGGCTTCAAGCTCTTGAAACAATCTTGCATTACAGAATGTGAAGCTCCTTCTCTTAAGAGACAAATTCCAGACAAGAAGTTGAGAAGCCATTGGAAATTCATTCAAGAGCTCAGGTGACTTCTCAATTCACATGAGTCTGATTCATCTCTTCGTTTAAGAAGTACCATTTTTAATGATAATTCAGGATGTCAGGCAAAGCCAGATAAGTTACTTCCCAACTGGAGGCCTCCATTAAGAATCTGCAACAACCATTAAGAATCTGTTTGACCAACTTGAACTCATGCTTGAACCTTGCCTTTCTCTCCACCCTTATCCCAGTGCACCTGTCTGCTGACCAGGACTCTGCAGACCTTGCCCCCAAGTTTCCTTTATGAAGGGCACACAGGACAGGGGCCCTATTGTTCCTCATCTAACTCTGATCCTGACTGTCCCAATTCCACCCCCACCCATGTAATGACTTCTGAGACATTCAGATACTATTTAGTAGTACTTCTTGGCTCTATATTTTACTGCATGTTCTTTGACACCCTGCGACACGTCCCTATGTGCTATCCTATGTTCACATCTGCTTAGGTTATCTGATCTAGCTGCCAATCTGAGATAGGACTTTTTCCCTTCATGCTTAGCCTAGTGCTCTATCTGTATTCTTTACAGTTTCTGGCTTCAGATTGGAGGCCCGATTATATACGCTGTCCCAGGGGCAGCAGATGTTTTCAAATGCCTGGGGGCTAACATTTAGCAAGGAATTTGTACCCAAAGTAGGAACCCAAGATGACATCAGCAGAGCCTGGTAAATCAGCCCACCACTGTCTGGAGCACTTAAGGAAATGAAATCCCTGCAGGCTTCCGATTTTCCTTCTTAATTAGCCTCCTCCATTCCCTTAGGCATTTGTTTCCTTAGCAGGATCCTACCCCATAAACTTTCCTTTGCCCCGGCTCACAGGTGTTAAGTAAATACCTGGGAGCAATTACCGATAGCTTCACAGGGCTGTTTTTTTTTTTTTTTTGTAGTCCACTACAGGGCCCCTGGCCTGCCAGCTTCTGTTAATGCTAATTGGAGCGCTTGTGTCACACTTTCTGCCTGGAGGAGAGGATTTTAGCAGTGCTGCTCTGCCTGCCTGGCGCTCCTGCCTTTAGAGTATTCAAAGAACCTCTATAAATGTGCGTTTATTCTTAGCAAGTCTCCCAGAGGGCCAGCAGTTGTTTGTTTTACACGTGTGAAAGGACTTGTTGTCCCATGATCTCTAGGTGTTCTGAAATGGAGGGGTCAAAGGGCAAACCAAAGAAACCCACAACAATATTAATCCCATTGTTGAAACTCAGATTTAGGCAACTCAAATTCCTGATCGAATGGAGCCAATGTTATATTTGGAGATAAATGTTATCTCACCACCAGGTTCAAGTTTAAAATCCCACATAAGAAAATAACACCAAAATCTGATTATTATTAGGTCTCTGTTTCCATCACAACAGCCTTTTGCTCCCTTCAACTTAACATCATGAATGGCTTGATGGCTCTGGCAGATCTGATCACTATGTTAATTTTTTTAAAGAAGAAAATGGGGAAAGTTAAGAGAGAAGTGGGGAGAGAGAAGAATCTTTTGACTTCTCTATTAGGAAACCTGAATCTTTATTTCTATAGTCGAATTATGCTTGTGGGTAAAACACGGCTAGTCAAATTTCTGTTAGACATGATACACAGTGCTATCACTAAGATGTTTGTTTTATTCAGGTTGGATGAGGCTAAGAATTTACTCATTCGTTTATTCAATATGTACAGGGGTTGAGATGTATATACAATTTATTATCCAAACACAGACAATTTAAAGAGTATAAGGGGTGCTGTATTAATTCCACCAAGACAACAGACTCATAACAGGACATCTCTGAACAAAACGAGAGGTATGGCCACCTTATTATTGAGCACTTTCTATATACCAGGAAGTATACTGCCTTGTGTAAAAACAGAAAATGCCTGTGGGGGTGGGAAAGAAGCTGTTCTTCATTTCTAGGTCCAAAATCAGTGTTTAACTCCCATCTGCTCTCAAAAGATCAAAAGGCTTTGTGAGCCTACTGGTTCTTTCAGGTGAAATAAAGGTATGTGCTCAGGTCACTCAATCACTGACTGTTGTGGCTTACAACAATTCTCTCTAAATAGGATCCAGTTTCTTTTTTTTTTTTTTTTTTGAGACGGAGTCTCGCTCTGTAGCCCAGGCTGGAGTGCAGTGGCGCAATCTCGGCTCACTGCAAGCTCCGCCTCCCGGGTTCACGCCATTCTCCTGCCTCAGCCTCTCCGAGTAGCTGGGACTACAGGCGCCCGCCACCACGCCCGGCTAATTTTTTTTTGTATTTTTAGTAGAGACGGGGTTTCATCGTGGTCTCGATCTCCTGACCTCGTGATCCACCCGCCTAGGCCTCCCAAAGTGCTGGGATTACAAGCGTGAGCCACCGCGCCCGGCCAGGATCCAGTTTCATCTTCATATTTTTTTGAGAACAGGTTGAATTTTTGAGCAGCACTTTTATATTCAGTTGCATTGATATATGATGAGTAGAATAACGAGGCCTAATCTTAATTTAAAAAATTGTTCTCCCTTGAAAATAACAAAACTACCCTCTTACCATTCAAGGGAACATTACACAAGATAGTCAAGCAAGATGAAGTACAAAAAAGTCGTGTGTGTGTGTGTATGTGTGTGTATCCCCAGTTTTAGAAAGAACAGAACATAGTGGTTAACTCATGTATTCATAGAACAGTATTTATAGTTTAGAAATAAATTCTGCCCACATTACCATAATTGATTCTTACAGCTGGCTTAAGTAGTTCTACTATCCTTATTTTACAGTAGAGAAAACTTACTACAGCTAGACCAGCTAGACAATAAACAGGCACTTGAAGCTTCTTTTTGTTGTTGTTGTTGTTGAGACAGAGTCTTGCTCTATTGCCCAGGCTGGCATGGAGTGATGTGATCTTGGCCACTGCAACCTCCACCTCCCAAGTTCAAGCGATTCTCCTGCCTCAGCTCCTGAGAAACTGGGATTACAGGTGCACACCACCACGCCCCGCTCATTTTTGTATTTTTAGTAGAGGTGGGGTTTCGCCATGTTGGCCAGGCTCATCTTGAACTCCTGACCTCAGATGATCTGCTCGCCTCGGCCTCCCACAGTGCTGGAATTACAATCGTGAGCCACCATGCCCGGCCTGCACTTGAAGCTTTTAACTCTGATTCTGTTGTTCTTCTTGCAGTAAAACAATAGCTTGTTGTAGATGTTTCAGGATATTTGTAAGGTAAAAATAACCCGAAATATTTCCATCAAATTTAAAACTTTTCAAAGCATTTTCACATTTACTTATTCAATATACCTACAGAGACCACTATATGACATCCACAGACTAGATGCTGGTGGTAAAAAGGTGAATAAAACTATTCTTAAGTATCAAGAACCTAAAATCTAATGTATGAGACAGACAAGGAAATCAGTCTAGTTGAGTTGATAATGGAAGTGAAGGACACACACAACATGCCACAAGCCACAGAAAAGCATCAAGTTCAGGCTGTGTGGACCAAAGAAGGCATCCCAAGGACATGATGCTTGCAAAAGAAACAGGAGTTTGCCAGGAAGACAAACTGCAGATGAGCTCATGACCTTGAGTCAGGAGACATCAGGCTACATTAAAGCAACAGCAAGTTGCTTCTGAATAGTTGTAGCAAAGGATGTGTTTTAGGATAAGATACAGGATAAGGAGTGGGGCCTACGATGGGAGGCTGGACTTTTGGGCTAAGGAGGTTGAATTTATCCTGTAGGTTTGGGGTGCCAGTGAAAGCAGCAGTGGGTGACATAGAGACATCTGGAGAAGCAAACGCAGAAGCAAATGGAGAAGGCTCAGTGAAAGATGGTTGGGATCTAAACTGAATAGAATGAGGACGAAAGCACAGCCAAAAAATGTGTAAAGACACAGAGTCAGCCGGATTTGGTGTCTGGATTGGGGAGATGAGAGGTGGGAGGAAAGCAGGTACAACTCCAAATTTTCATTTGAGTAACTGGGTGATTAAGAATTTCATGAACCAGCCAGGTGTGGTGCCTCATGCCTATAATCCCAGCACTTTGAGAGGCTGAGGCAGGAGGATTGCTTGAAGCCGTGAGTTCGAAACCAGCCTGAGCAACACGGCAGAGTAATCAGGTGGCAAAACCTACAGGGAACTGGCAATAGGCACCTGAAGCGTAGGAGAAAATTCTAGCAGTAGACAGATTTGGGAACCATTCATATGTAGGCCTCAGGCGATGCAGAAAAAGAGGGCCATTCATCAAACAGGGGAGCAGACTGGAGAGGGAGAGGAAAAAGATTCCAAACAATAGAAGGTTATTATAGTGGTTTTTTTTATTAGAAAGCAAATTTTTTGGAAATATGTATTTTGATCAAATAAAATGTAGCAAAAAACTTTCCCCTCACTTGGTTTTATTAGGAAATATATACATCCCTCCAACATTTTTTCCCCTAAGAAATACACTGAGTCATATGTAGGGTTAGAGGAAGCCTTTCTTCTGTGATGTGAAGCTGATGAATGTGTGAAGACTTTTAATAGGAAGAGCTGCACTAGGGGACAGGTGGCATAATTCCAGCAGCCCCATAGGACTGACCTTCAAAGTATCCTGCCAGTTCCAACCCACGCTCTGAGACATACCATTTCATTCAGCCTCTCCATTACTCGTATATAAACAATCGTTTCAACTTCCACCCACCCATATTCTCATCCAATATCAGATGTAGATGTCCCCATGGTTCTCAGTAAAGCCAAAGAATGACTGAAATCTCTATTTAGCCCTGGGAAACAGGCCACGTAATAAGGAAGAGGGAGGTAACTTTCTTAAGTGTCCCACAGTGAAGTCACTTTTGGCTTGGTTCTGATGATATAAATGGCCTGAGTGACTGGATCTTATCATCCCTTCTTCTGACCCTTGTGACCCTGGGCAATGTTAAGGGTTGAATTGTGTTCCCCTCACTCCCAAAATTCCTATGTTGAAGTCCCAACCCCCAGGAGCTCAGCATGTAATTATCATGGGAAAGAACGTCTTTAAAGAGGTAATTGAGTTAAAATGAGTTCTTCAGGGTGGGCCCTAATCCATTTATTTATAAAAGGAGATTTGGACACAGACATGCATGCCCAAAGGAAAGATCATGGGAGAACACAGCTGGAAGGTGGCCATGTACAAGCCAAGAAGGGAGGGCTCAGAAGGAATCAAACCTAATGGCACCTTGATCTTGGACCTCCGGCATCCAGAACTGTGAAAAAATAAATTTCTGTTGTTTTAGCTATCCAGGGCATGGTACTTTGTTTTGGCAACCCTAACAAACCAATACAGGCAATTTTTTTTTTTTTTTTTGAGACAGAGTGTGCTCTGTCATCCAGGCTGGAATGCAGTGGCTCAGTCTCGGCTCACTGCAACCTCTGCCTCCTGGATTCAAGCAATTCTGCTGCCTCAGTCTCCCAAGTAGCTGGGGTAAAGGTGCCTGCCACTACGCCTGGCTGATTTTTGTATTTTTAGTAGAGATAGGGTTTCACCATATTGGCCAGGCTGGTCTTGAACTCCTGACCTCAAGTGATCCACCAGCTTTGGCCTCCCAAAGTGCTGGGATTACTTGCCTGAGCCACTGCGTTTTGTTTGTTTGTTTGTTTGTTTGAAACAGGGTTTCACTATCACCTAGGCTGGCGTGCAGTGGCACAATCACAACTCACTGTAGCCTCGAGCTCCCAGGCTCAAGCAATCCTCCCACCTCACCCTCCTGAAAAGCTAGGACCACAGGCATGTACCACCATGCCTGGCTAATTTTTTAAAAATTTTTGTAGAGATGGGGTCTTACTATGTTACCCAGGCTTTTTTTTTTTTTTCCCCCAGAGACAGAGTCTTGCTCTGTTGCCCAGGCTGGAGTGCAGTGGCACAATCTCAGCTCACTACAACCTCTGCCTCCTAGTTCAAGCAGTTCTCATGCCTCAGCCACCTGAGTAGCTGGTATTGGAGGCATACGCCATCCCACTTGGCTAATTTTGGTATTTTCAGCAAAGATGGGGTTTCACCATGTTGACCAGGCTGGTCTCGAACTCCTGACCTCAAGTGATCTGCCAACCTCGGCCTCCCAAAGTGCTGGGATTTCAGGCACGAGCTACCACACCCGACCTTGTATAGGTAATTCTTAATGTGGTATAAAAATATGCACCAGGCCGGGCGCGGTGGCTCACGCCTGTAATCCCAGCACTTTGGGAGGCCGAGGCAGGCGGATCACGAGGTCAGGAGATCGAGACCATCCTGGCTAACACAGGGAAACCCTGTCTCTACTAAAAAATACAAAAAAATTAGCCAGGCGTGGTGGCAGGCACCTGTAGTCCCAGCTACTCGGGAGGCTGAGGCAGGAGAATGGCATGAACCCTGGGGGGCGGAGTCTGCAGTGAGCCAAGATCGCGCCACTGCACTCCAGCCTGGGCGACAGCGAAACTCCATCTCAAAAAAAAAAAAAAATGCACCAGTAATTCCCCAAGATGAAGTTAAATGAAAACAAAATTAGTCTTTATGTGCATTGTTTTGTAGGGATGGGGGTCTCACTATGTTACCCAGGCTGGTCTCAAACTCCTGGCCTTAAGCAATCCTCCCACTTTGACCTCCCAAAGTGCTGAGATTACTGATGAGACACCACACCTGGCCAAAAAAAAAAAAAAAAAAAAAAAAAATCAGTCTTGTTTTGCAATGAAGGGTATTGGATGATGCACAATTGTGTCATGTAAAATGGATTCACTTATTTACAAGTTCTGTAGGTATACAGCTATCCATGAGAGAAACTGGTGAGTGGTTAATTGATTTTATATCATCTTTGCTACGGAATTCACTGGTGAATAGGGTTCCATGGAATTATATTCATTCTGTGGCTCAGATGAGATTTCGCCCTTTCCTGTTGTATCTCAAGATACAGTGAACTGCTTTAGGCAGATTGTATTGAGTTGACTGTAGAATTTTTAATATTTGAAACACAAAATTCTAAATATCATCTATTTCAAAAGCAGAAAGAAAAAAATTGTAATATCTCTGCTTGTGTCATTTTAAACTCCCCTTTTCCCAATCAATTTGTCACCAAGTCCCATAGACATGACTTTTAAAATAGCCCCCCATCTGTTTCCCTCCACCAACACTGATTGTCACTGCCCCCATTCAAACCCTTATAATTTCTGGCCCATTCTGTTATCTACGTAACAAACCTCTCAGAGGGAATGCAGTACCATGTAATAGTTCAGGAACACAGTTGCTTGAATTAGGGTTCCAACTCTGCCACTTCTAATTGTGTGACCTTACCCAAGCCTAAGCCTCAAAATCCTCACGAATAAAATTAATAACGGTCCCTCATAGTGCCATCGAAGAATTAAATGAAATAACAAACAGTACTTGGCATAATACATAGTAAAACATTCAGAAAATATTAGGTGCGTTTTGTTTTGTTTTGTTTTGAGACAAGGTCTTGCTATTACCCAGGCTACGGTACAGTGGCACCACCACAGTTCAGTGCAGCTTCAACCTCCTAGGCTCAAGCAATCCTCCCACTTCAGCCTCCTGAGTAGCTGGGACTACAGGTGTGCACCATGACACCTGGCTAATTTTATTTATTTATTTATTTATTTATTTATTTATTTATTTATTTATTTAGTAGAGATTGGGTTTCCCTATGTTGCCCAGGCTGGTCTAAAACTCCTGGGCTCAAGCAATCCACCAGCGTCAGCCTCCCAAAGTTCTGGGATTATAGACGTCAGCCACTGTGTCAGCCAAGGTGCACTGTTATTAACCTTTTTTAAAGTCCATCACTCTACCATGTTTTACCATGCTCTCTTTTGCATAATTCTACCAGCAAAGATTTTCTCATGCTTCCCTTTCTTATAATTTATATCATGAAAGCAATAGACATGTTGGATTTTCTTCTTCAGACATCACAGGGTTCTGGCCAAGATTCAGTACAGGGGCCAAACACTTCCCAGTTGAAACTCTGTCCTAACTGATGTTTCTCCAGTTCCCCCATTACAACCCATTCTTCCTACTACCCCCACGCTCTCAAGTTCTTTTTCTAAAGCACAGAACTCACCTTAACAGTGCTTCAGTGGCCTCTTCTGGCACATAAGATGAAGCCAAGGGCTTTCACAGAGCCCACAGTGCCTTGGTCAAGCTAACTCTGTCTTGGCCTTCTCATCACCAGCTGTGAGGCCAGCAGGTGGCCTAGCAAACAGCAAGGTTCCTAGGAAATCCGTGCTGGCTCACAGGCTTGTATCTCCTCCATCAGCATAAGCCTGCTGTGTCCGTTTTCCTAGGACCACTGTAACAAAGAACCACACATTTTTGATGGTGAAAACAACAGAAATTAATTCTCTCACAGACCTGGGCCCAGAAATCTGAAATCAAAGTGTTGGCCTTGCTCGTTCCAAAAGTTCTAGCGAAAAATCCTTCCTTGCCATTTCCAGCTCCTGGTGGCTCCTGGTGTTCCTTGGCTTGTGGCTGCAAAGCTCCAATCTCTGCCTCCATCTTCACCTGCACTCATTCCCTGTGTTTCTTCTGTGTCTGTGTACCTCAAAGTTCCCTTTCTTTTTCCTTATAATAAGGACACAAGCCACTGGACTTAGGACCCGCCCTAAACCAAGATGATCTCTTCTTAAGATCCTTAATTATACCTGTAAAGTCCCTATTTCCAAATAAAGTTATATCCACAGGCACCTGGGATTAAGACTCGGATGTATCTTCTGGGGGAACACAATTCAACCTGCTACACCTGAAATAGTTGTTTTTTAGTTTTTGTTTTTGAGACAGAGTATCACTCTGTCACCCAGGCTGGAGTGCAGTGGCGCGATCACAGCTCACTACAGCTTCAACCTCCCAGGCTCAAGCGATTCTCCGACCTCAGCCCCCTGAGTAGTTGGGACTTCAGGTGTGTACCAGGCCCGGCTAATTTTTGTATTTCTCATGGAGTCGGGTTTTCGCCATGTTGCCCAGGCTGGTCTCAAAGTCCTGAGCACAAATGACCTACCCTCCTCAGCCTCCCACAGTGCTACAGGCGTGAGCCACTGTGCCTGGCTGTGAAATGGGTTTTTTGTTATCCTTTGATACAGTTCAGAGATCAAAGCTTTGCAGCTGCTGAGCATGATACCTGGCAACAGCCGTTGAGCCAGCCCAGGGTATCATGGGAGCAATGTTTTCTGCCAGCTCTTTTGTTTCAGATTCGCTCAGCAATGTTTTTTGTTGGGTTTTGTCCGTGAAAGATTTGTTATTAAGGCAAATTAGAGAAAAGAAAAAATAATCACATCAATCTCATTACTCTCACATCTTTCTTCCCATATTTAGGTTTTAGTGGGTGAACTTACACTGGATATACAATTTGTATCCTGCTTCTCTCTTATAACCTCAAAATTATTTCCTTTGTATTAATATGCTCACTTTAAATATTTTATCTTAACACATATTAAATGTCATCTTTACATTTTTCAAAATTATACCTGCACATAAAGTTAATAAGGCTTGTGACAAAAAGAAAATTATAAAACAAAAAACAAAATGACAATCTTTTGTACCATAGCTCTCTCCCATTTCTTGCTACCCAAAGACAACTACTTATTTCAGTGAATTATTTTATTTATTTCCATATATCTCAGTAGCACGTTTATAGTGATATTTCTTGATTTGTCAGTTTTAGACATTATGTATTGGCTGGCTTGCTCCTCTGCCTAGAGTACTTCTTTACCTCTTCCCCACTTCCACCATCCCCAAACACATACATGCATGTATGCACACACACATTCCCATGTACACTCACATACCCATACACACATGCATATATGTGCTCACTCAGACATACACACACATAAAAACACATTCATATACATGTATATACATACACATATATACTCACACACATATATGTACATACACATATACATGCACACACACATCCTAACCCCTGATATTCCTGGCGTGTTTAGATATTAATTTTGTTTAGCTCAATAGTCAATAGTTACATTGAACCCAGTTGGGCCAGCACTTTTGCTTTCTATGGTATTATTAATTACATTTTTATTTGCTTTGTTTTCTATACGTTCATCACAAATGCACCAAGTTCTTCTCCATTGCCTAAATCTCCTTTCAATATATTCTTTCACCCTAATAATTCCTTCTTTTGGAGCTGTCTCCTGGAGCTTGCTGACCTGTCTTCACTGGTTCGGTGGCTCCCTACACCTGCTAAGCGGCTGCCGCCCTGGGATCTTCCTTGGCCTCACCCTGAGGATTCCCTTCGCCTCTGCCTCCCGGGGGATCTCCTGTTTCATGGGTCACATGTCTTCTGTTTTATTTGTTTACTCTCTCATTGTGGTGGAACATCTCCTCCCGTAGCTTCCTGACAAAGGATGTTTGGATGGTAAATTCCTAGAGACTCCAAATGTCTGAAAACACCTTCAGTCCATTGCATACTGATATTGACTGGGAATAGAATTCCAGGTGGAACATTTTATTTTAGTATTTAAAAAAAGATCCATAGATTTCTAGTCTCCTCTCTTGCTGTTGAGAAATCCAAAATCGTTCTCTGCTAACATCTCCCCACCATCCACCTCTACCTTCAAGCTTATATATGATTTTTTCTGCTTGTCTCCAGGGTTTTGTAATTTCATAATGATGTACCAGCCAAGGGCCTGACAGGAAATCAACCAGACTCTTGGACGGAATTTCTGGAGACTTTTTAATGAAGGAACTATGTACATAGACCACGATAAAAGGAACCCAAAGGAAGCTAGCAGCACCCTTTGACCTGAAGGTGCAGAGGAAAGAAATATCAGATTCTGGTTGTGAGCTGCTGCTCTGGATCACGGATTGCCCAATAGGAACTGAGCAGCAGCAGTTCTCACTGCCAGGACTGTGCACAACTTTGTCATAGCCTGCATCACCTGGTTGTGGTGGTTGTGGTGAGAGCAAAATCATATTTATGTCCTCACTTACGTGATCTTCTCCAGTGAGAACTTGGTGCTTGCCAGCTGTGTATTGGTCTCTGGCTTATCAGATCCTCTTCCCTAGATTCTCACAGAATAAATTTTTTTTTTTTTTTTTTTTTTTTTTTTGCTGAGGAACAGGGTATGCATTTTTGTTTTTTGTTTTTGTTTTTTTGAGATGGAGTTTCACTCTTGTTGTCCAGGCTGGAGTGCAATGGCACGATCTCGGCTCACTGCAACCTCTGCTTCCAAGGTTCAAGCGATTCTCCTGCCTCAGCCTCCTGAGTAGCTGGGATTATAGGCTCCCGCCACCATGCCCAGCTAATTTTTGTATTTTTAGTAGAGACAGGGTTTCACCATGTTGGCCAGGCTGATCTCGAACTCCTGACCTAGGTGATCCACCCACCTCAGCCTCCCAAAGTGCTGGGATTACAGGCATGAGCCACCTCGTCCAGCTTATTCTTGCCATTTCTTTCTTCTTTTATTATACTTTAAGTTCTGGGGTACATGTGCAGAACGTGGAGTTTTGTTACGTAGGTATACATGTGCCACGATGGTTTGCTGCACGGAACAGGATAAGTGTTTGATGTGGTTACAGGAAGGTGAGATAACTTAGTTGCTGGAACCTGCTGGGAGGAAATAGTTCAGTTAGCCAACAGGGAGGAATTACAGCTCATGGCCCACTTTTCCAGGGCCCTGTGCAGGTGTCTGTTTGGCAAGAAGTAAATAGACAAGTGGAAGGCCTTAAAGGTAATCCTGCTAAGTAGGACACACATTGGTAGTCCTTAAAGGAAAATATCACTCACAGGTCCCAGGATGGGCCAAGGCCAGTCCTGATAGGGCAGCTGCTGCCTTCTACAGTAGCATCGTTGTATGAGCTAAAAAAATGTAGTCCCTTTGTAAAAGGTACTCCCTCTGTAGAGACAATAAAAAAGATGATCCCTCTGGACAGACCCAGACTGTGGGGACATGGCTTAGTGAGCAGAGCAGGGCTGAATGCTAACCACCATTCATTCCCTGGGCCAGACACCTTTTGTCAAATGGACAAACTTTACAACCGTGTAAAGCAGCCCTCAGTCCTCATGTAGTAATTCTGACAAATTTTCCATGTATAGACCATGGCTACAGTAGGGCATCATGACCCTGGGGAAAAAGAAAGCTCTATTGTCATCATCCCAGAGCCAACCCATCCCAGAGCAAAATAACAACAACAATTTGGGGAAACGAAAATCACAGAAAGATGAATGGTAACCAACTTAGCAGACTCAAGAAAGGTGAATCTTAAGCCAGCAACAGGGAAAAGCCAAAATGCCACCAGAATTATACCATGAATTATACCATGCTCAGATGCAGCCTGTCCCATTTCTCTAGGATGTTCTTTATTTTGAAGCAAGCTTCACCTATGAGCATAATTGCCTTGCTCCCCAAGTAAGGCCAACGGAAGCCTGGAAGGGACTCTGCTAGCCATTTCCGTGGCTGTTAGAGTTGACTATGATGGTATAGGAAGCCCGTCCTGCATTTAGCTCCCTTTAATACCTTGGGCGGAGGTGGGATGGAGGAAGGGTTGTTTCGTAGGACTAGAAGGATATGGGTTTGTAAACTGCAAATGGGGCTGTAGAAGCTACAAATTTTGGGGTGGAAGAGTTTCAAGGCAAAGTAACCTCTGGCATCCCTTGGTATCCAGGTTTTCAGAAGTGTTGGATCAACAAGCCCATTATACTTCCCAGGAAGCCTGTGGCTGCAGGAACTTGGCAAAACATTAGTCCATGCCTCCTGCTGTTCCTCCTCCCATCCTCCTAGCACCTGAATTAAAGGTTTTCTAAGGATCTCATTTTCCTATTCCTGATAATTTAGCTCATCTAGAAATAAAGAATATCCAAAACAGCAGGTTGTAACTCCAGGTTCCGTGGGCAGCCCCTGTCGTGGCGTTGAACTTAACAGCTTGTTGCAGCTCCGTATCAGTACTGGAGAAATTTTCAAGAAGTGAAGACCTTTACTTTCCCCAATACCTTAGTTGAGACAGAGTTGATGAGAATCCACTGCATGGTCTATGTGCCAATTAGAATCCCTGACACCTGATTTTTCAGAAGGTCCATAGGTAAAAAATGATTTTCATAAGAATACTAAGATATCATGCCTTTTTCACTGCATTGACTTTTGAACTGATGGTACAAAAGCAATGTTGGGCAAAACTGCTGGTATAAATCAAGGCAGGACACCAAAATGTACTAACGGACTAGCAGTCATTGTATTCTTTACTGCCACACATTCACAAGGGGAAAGCCAGTTTCACTTTCAAATGTCCTTGATGAAGCAGCAAAAAGTATTAATTTTATTAAATCTTGTTACTTTTTAATATTCTGTGTAATGAACTTGGCAGTATGCATTAAAAAGCATACCAAAGTAACATTCATTGAAGAAAAATACTTGTGTAATTTTGAGTAGCAAGCTGAACTAGCTTTTTTTTTTTTCATGGAACATGTTTTTTTTTAATTATACTTTTTTAGGGTACATGTGCACAATGTGCAGGCTTGTTACATATGCATATATGTGCCATGTTGGTGTGCTGCACCCATTAACTCGTCATTTAACATTAGGTATATCTCCTAATGCTATCCCTCCCCCCTCCCCCCAACCCACAACAAGCCCCAGTGTGTGATGTTCCCCTTCCTGTGTCCATGTGTTCTCATTGGAACATGATTTTTTTAACTTTAAAGAACAACTGAAAGACAAATATTCTTATTCAGATTTGGTTGTTTGACAGGCATCTTTCTTGAAAATTAACAAAGCAAGACTATCACCTCAAGAGAAACAACTGACAGTGTTTATTGCCAATTACAATATTTGAGCTTTCAAGCAAAAATCACAACTTTGGAAAAATAGTACCTGTACCATTGTACTTAAAGACATTTCTACCTTTAAGTTACTTAAATTGTTTTTCTGAGATTGGTGTTGATATAAATCTTTTTGATGTTTCAATGTTACATAATAAAATGTGTCAACATTTGAAAGATCTACACAACTCAGTGAATCAATACTCTAACATCATGAATGGATAAAAGGTCCATTCAAAGTACAAAATAGACCAATAGGTTGTTCACGTAATTGAGTATAAAAGTTCCTTGATACAGTTTCAGATTTCACCTTGCAACTAACCTTTAAGAAACTATCACATGTCATTTGGTATAGTGTCAAAGAAGAATATCTAAAATTTTCTCAAATGGCTACAAAACACTCTCACTTTTCCAACTACTTTTATAAATCTCAGCCAAAACAATGTATCACAGCAGATTGAATATATAAGTAGATGTGAGAATCTAGCTGTCTATAAAGCCAGACATTACATTTGCAAAAACATAACACAATGCATTTCTTCTCACCAAATTCTTTTGTCTTGGAAAATATAGTTATTTTAAATTAAAATGTTATTCATGTTAAATGTACTAGGTTTAGTATAATTATTTTTAAATGAGGTAATACCCAATTAAAATCTTGTTTTGGAATATATAGAACCTCAAATTGGGATTTTAAGAATGAGAGGCAAGAGTTCACCATGAGATTTCAGTGAAATTTTTTAAAATACTAACAGTTCAGTAGAATATGAGGTATTTTGAATTTAATGTACTCTCGTCAATTGACTAATTCACCAAGGAGGTTTTAAATGATGATAATTTCAAGCAGGAAGTTTAACAGCGCTGGGGACAGTGGTTTGGGCAATGATAGACCAATGAAAGAGATGATTTTTGGAGAGAGACCTTGGAAATTTCATCTGTGTAGAGGACACCTATTTGTATCCATCTAATATGCAAATATTCCTTTAGGGATTAATTTTCAGTATAAAAAGACAAATTGCATATAAAATTTGAGTTTTTACAACTGTGTTGACAATTTTTTTCTTCTGATGTTTTTCTCTGTCTTTCATGGAGCTTGAAAATCAGTAATTCTTTTTCTAATATATTTTCAGTTTTCATGTTTGATTTCAAAACTTGGGTTATTGGACAGGGAGAAGCTTTAAAAAATGATTCTTCCGTTGTTTAATACAATTTTTTAAAAAAAGCAATCATTTTAGAAACAATTCTTAAAATCATATTTTATCAACAGTAATTTCAAACATCTGTTGTACATATCTCAATTTAACTACTAAGAATTTAGCTATTAATTTACTTTCCTTTATGCTTAGGTATTCTGAAATGGTTGTAAGATTGCTTTACATTATTTCAAACACAATCAGGTATTTGAAAATTAGTGCTTCATGGCCAGGTGCGGTGGCTCACACCTGCAATCCTAGCACTTTGGGAGGCCAAGGCGGGAGGATCATTTGAGCCCAGGAGTTCAAGACCAGCCTAGGCAACATGGCAAAACCTTGTCTCTACAAAAAATAACAACAACAACAAAAAAGCCAAATGTGGTGGTACATACCTGTAGTCCCAACTACTTAGGAGGTTGAGGCTAGAGGATCAATTGAGCCCAGGAGGTCAAGGCTGCAGTAAGCTGTGATCATGCCAGTGCACTCCAGCCCTCCCGCCTGGGGAAGAAAGAGACCCCATCTCTTAAAAAAAAAAGAAAAAAGAAAAAGAAAAACAAAATTAGTGCTTTATGGCATATGTATAGAGAGTTAGTTATTTCTAGTATGAATTCTATAGATATTTTTAAAGAAAAATCAAAACATTTACAGTCCTGTAAATTTTAATATCCCTAATAGCTTGGAATTGTAGTTATAGCTGCCACTTCACTTCAAAAGAAAGAACTGACAAATCAAAAAGAAGAGAGGAAGTCAGCGCTGGGCACCATCTTGGGGATACAGTCACAGGGGTTTGGGAAGCTTCAGAAGGCTAATAGCCCAGGGATGTTTCCACTTCCTGAGTTCCATCCTTATCTTTCCTGACTCCCAGGGGCTGTAATTCGGAGGCTGCATTCCACAAAAGAATTCTAAACCCCCGTGAAGTAACTCTGAAATGCCATACCTTAGTATAGTGCTGAGGCCAGGGTAAACATATGGCCCAGGTAAGAATAGAGAAGAATTGTAAACAAGCTTAAATTATGTTTTCCCACCTTAGTTTTATTTTGGTATGTCTATGACACAATATTAGAAACATAGTAAAATTCAACAAAATGTTGAATAAGGGCAAATATGGAATCTACCTAGGAGACTAAAGATATTCCGTTTTATGTGTCTAAACTTGAAAATAAATTGGAAGTTTCCTAGATGCTGTGGGCCACGGGCTAATATCCAGTTACCTTCAATTGCTTAGGAAACAGGGGAGTCCATTTTGACAGATTACATTCCATGATTCAGGAAGCTTAATTAGACAAAGAAGAAATGCCCTGCGCTAATCTAGTTCATGAACAATTTCTTTAATCACAGAGTCTTTAACTCCATGCCAGGACATTTTATAGTCCTCACGATGCAAAATGCATGAAAGTCTTCTTGGGTTGCCTTTTGTTCTATTTCCTTTTTGACTATTAATTTTTCCATACTTGATTAGTTTTAACCAAAGAAAATACTTTAACTTATCTCCCTCTTAAAATATAAAGTAACACAAAAATGTTTTTTTGAAAGTGACCATTTTTCCTCTTTCATTCTATGATCAAAAAAATTGTTTTTCTTTGAATCACTTCAGACACCAGAGCATCTGTTTTAAATATAATGCTTTTGGTAGATTTTCCTCCCTGATTGTTGTAAAGTAATACATCTGCTTATTGGTTCATCTTGAATTCCAGATCTTAAAATGATGTCTGATTCTTTTTAAAATTAAAATATATGAGGAAATGACATATGATTATATTATTCATATTTAGAGTACTATATTTATAGGTATATACTTTTGTGGTAAAACTTCAGGATACTGCCTAGCTCCTGGGAAGGAGGAAAAAGAAAAGATGGGCTTCAGCTGTATCAGTAACATTTTATTTCTTTAATAAAAAGAAAAATGTAAAGCACTTATGACATTTATTAACATCTATTAAATCTAGTGTAGGATGTAGAGGTCATTTGCAACTGCCCCAAGAACAGCCACCAAAACCTTATGAATAAAGCCAATGTTAAATTTGTATGAACTGTAAAGTATAAAAAATGAGAGAAATGAAGATCAAAAACAAAAGGTATCATGGTACAATGGGGAAAGACCTAGCTTTAAATTCCTAGCTATGTCACTTTTTTTTTTTTTCAAGACGGAGTCTCGCTCTGTCACCCAGGCTGGAGGGCAGTGGCACGGTCTTGGCTCACTACACCCACCACCTCCCAGGTTCACGCCATTCTCTTGCCTCAGCCACTCGAGTAGCTGGGACTACAGGCGCCCGCCACCACGCCCTGCTAATTTTTTTTTTTTTTTTAGTAGAGACGGGGTTTCACTATGTTAGCCAGGATGGTCTCGATCTCATGACCTCGTGATCCGCCCGCCTCAGCCTCCCAAAGTGCTGGGATTACAGGCGTGAGCCACCGCGCCCGGCCGCTACGTCACCTTTTAGATACAACTTAGAACAAGCTATTGAATCACTCTG
This sequence comes from Hylobates moloch, assembly GCF_009828535.3. NCBI lineage: Eukaryota > Metazoa > Chordata > Mammalia > Primates > Hylobatidae > Hylobates > Hylobates moloch. The sequence continues at coordinate 83,245,884 of NW_026652285.1, forward strand.
ACCCTCGATTTCCTCATTGGTAAAAAGGAGTTCAGTAACACATACTTTGCAGGTTACGGGGAGTATTATGTATTATACATGTAGAATGTAAAATGATTATCTTGCCCTTGCATAATCTATATAGAATGAGGGTCAACATTATATATAGATTCATCATCAATGATTATCAATAGATAGGTAAAGACATAAAATTCACTTCTACATTGACTTCTAGATCTATTGAAATAAACATTTTTAAAGTTCCAACAAACATATTCGTAAGCAAAACACTGTAACAGTAATCAAAGCAGTGAGGTGCCAGTGTGAAAATAGATTATATGATAATGAGTCTGAATACAGAGAAGAGTTCAAATAGAAGACGAAAAATGAAATAAGCTATATATTGAAAGGGGGTAATTGGAGAAAACTTTCCTTTAATTATTATTCATTTTATGAAGGAAAAACAACAGGAAATCAATGGAACTGTGGTAATCAATGGAACTCAGAGGGGAGAAAAAAAGGAGAATTAATCATTGCTTTCACAAGTGATATCTCTTACTAAAGCTCAAACAGAAGTTATTTAAGGTTACACAGCTAGTAAGTGGGAGAACCTCAAAGCTAGGTTTAATTTCATTCTTAAATCTGTACTTTTTCATTATTCTATAAAAATATTGCCTCTCTGAACCTAATTCTGATCATTGAAGGTCCCCCAAAACTAATTACAGGAAATACTTTCTTCTTCAATTGCCAATATTAATGTTGTACCAAAAGCCACATTCACTTGAAATGGAGTCTTACTCTGTCACCCAGGCTAGAGTGTAGTGGTGCAACCTTGGCTCACTGTAACCTCCACCTCCTGGATTCAAGTGATTTTTCCTCTCAGCCTCCCGAGTAGCTGGGACTACAGGCATGTGCTACCACACCCGGCTAATTTTTTGTATTTTTAGCAGAGATGGGGTTTCATCATGTTAGCCAGGATAGTCTCAATCTCCTGACCTCGTGATCCACCCACCTTGGCCTCCCAAAGTGCTGGGATTACAGGCGTGAGCCACCGCACCCAGCCTCATAGAAAGCAATTTTCTAACTGCTCCCAGAAATACCTAGAAGGATCCTCATTCTATTTCTCTTGAGATTGAATCAAGGAGGGAGCTCTATTAACATTTATTGAGCGTCTGTTATAACTAAATATTGCACAATTGGCTCTCCATAGTCACAGATTTTGAATCTGTGGACTCAACTGGCCATATATAGAAAAGATTTTTTTTAAAAATAAATAATACTGCAACAATAAAAATAATTAAAATAAAAAATGACATAGTATAACAACTTTTAACATAGTGTTTACATTTTATTAGGTATTACAAGTAATCTAGGGATCATTTAAGGCACACAAGAGGGGCCAGGGGCCAGGTGCCGTGGCTCAGGCCCGTAATCCCAGCACTTTGGGAGGCAGAGGCGGGAGGATCACCTGAGGTCAGGAGGAGTTCAAGACCAGGCTGGCCAACATGGTGAATCCACGTCTCTACTAAAAATACAAAAATTTTGCTGGGTGTAGAGGCACACACCTGTAGTCCCAGCTGTTCAGGAGGCTGAGGCACGAGAATCATTTGAACCCAGGAGCAAAGGTTGCAGGGAGCCGAGTTCACACCACTGCACTCCAGCCTGGGTGATAGAGCAAGCCTCTGTCTCAAAATATAAAAATAAATAAATAATAAAGTACACAAGAGGATGTACAGAGGTTATATGCAAATACTATGCCATTTTATATCAAGGACTTGAGCATCCATAGATTTTGAAATCTGCAGCATTCCTGGAACCAATCCCCTCACAATATGACTGTGACTGTATATGTTTTGCCCCTTAGCATTAATCCTTATAACAACCAAGCTCAGCCATTTTGTTTTAGAGATGAGGAAACAGAAGTCAAAAAGGAAGTCAATCAGTACATACAGCTATTTGGGAGAAGATTTACACCCAAGTGCTCTGAGGACAGAATACATTCAATAACTTAGTACCTTTGAGCCATAATTCCTTTCCCAGGGCAGCATCCCAGCAGGGCTTGCAAGGGATTCCTGTCACCCTAGGTTATATTATACTGTTTGACACTTCAAAGCATTTTCTAGTATTAAAACATTGTAGGAAGAGATGATACATGAATCTCCACCTACTAACATTATGCTCTCCATGCCCCTCAATGACTTGTTAGCTAAAATGTACACAGAGATTAAGTGGTCCAGAAGGCCGAGATGGCCTTTTGTTTATTTGCTTGTTTTTGCTAGAAGGGGTTTATCTTAGTCCATTTTGTGCTGCTATAACAGAAGACTACAGATGGGTAATTTACAATGAACATAAATTTATTTGGCTCACAGTTCTGGCGGCAAGGAAGTCCAAAATTGAGGTGCTGTTGTCTGGTGAGGGCCTTTGCTCTCCATCATCCCATGGTGGAAGATGGAAGAGCAAAATAGGGTGAAAGAAGGAGATGGCTGAATTTGTTCTTTTATAAGGAACCCACTCCCTTGATAATGAACCCACTCCCAAGAGAAAGACACTAATCCATTCATGAGTTGGTACCCCCATGACCCAAACACCTCCTATTAGGCCCCGTCTCCCAGCAATACCACATTGGGAATCAAGTTTCCAACACATGAACCATGGAGGACACAGTAAAATCATAGCACAGGTTGTCTCCTCTGAGTCCCTGATGACAGAGAGCAACTACTTCAGCTGAATCACTGCAAACCAGACTCTGCTGGTCAACAGTCTCTATCCAGCAAAAAACATTTCAAATTCCTGGAGAACATGACTATTCCATGAGACACTCAGTATCTAGACCCTGTAAAGACCAAGATTTTAAAACTAATAATCTATGACTAGTATGCCAAGCTGCATACAAAATCCTTGTGGCAACAATTTGACTTCAGAGGGCCAATATAAATGACACCAATTCAGGCCAGTGTATTCAAGGGCAAACAAGAATTTAAGAAATTATGTAAAAATTATGGAAGAAAATGCTCCCACCCACCCATTCTTGTTCATAGTTGACTGTTCTATATTGTAAATGGAGTTTGCATCTCATTCAATTGGAATGTAGTGCCATAAACTTCTAATTTGAATTGAAATCTCTGTAATAAAACAAATACATGCCACAGGACAGACTCAGACAGCAAAAAGGCACCAGTGTCATTTGTTGGTCAGTAACCTCCAACCGCAAGGAGTGATAGCTATATATTGGACCGTTAACATAGTTCACAATAACTAAACTTTATCCTAGCTTTTCTAAAGTATTTCTGTAAAATGCTTTTATATTATAATGACATCAGGCTAGCAGTTTCCCATTTAGCTTGTCTACTTCTAAGACTATGAAGACAAAGAAAAAAAAGACAAAAATTAATCACAAACTAAATCAAATAAGTATCTCCTAATTTAAATGATCTCTTTTATTTGCCTAGAAATATGGATTTTTGTCTTCAACCTTACAATTAAAAATGTTTCCAGGATATGTTTAATTATGGATTTTTCATTAATTTTGCTCAGGAATATTTTCCTACCTTGCAGCTTTGTTTCGATTTTTCTACTTGTTCTAGGTCTCTTCTGTAGGATAACTGGTTTACAATAAAACCAGAAGAGTCTGTGAGTCTCTTCTACAGCCATCATTTTCTCTTTAATCATTAACCTTTTCTTCAGCATTTTACAAAAACATATCCATTTTGTATTCTACTTTATTGATGAGATTTCCCACAGTCTGCATTTTCTCCTCAAATGTGAATTTTAATTACCATGTTTTAGATTCCTTGTAGCCATTTTTATCTGCTACTTTTTTTTTGAGACAAGATCTGTATTAGTCCATTTTCATACTGCTATGAAAAAACACTTGAGACTGGGTAATTTACAAAGAAAAAGAGGTTTAACGGACTCACAGTTCCACATGGCTGGGGAGGCCTCACGATCATGGCAGAAGGTGAAGGAGGAGCAAAGGCACATCTTACATGGTGGCAGGCAAGAGAGCATGTGCTGGGGAACTGCCCTTTATAAAACCATCAGGTCTCGTGAGACTTAGTCACTATCATGAAAACAGCATGGGAAAAACCTCCCCCCATGATTCAATTACCTCCCACTGGGTCCCTCCCACAATGTGAGGATTATGGGGGCTACAATTCAAGATGAGATTTGGGTGGGGACACAGCCAAAACATATAATTCTGCCCCTGCCTCCTCCTGAGTCTCATGTCCTCACATTTCAAAACCAATCATGCCTTCTCAACAGTTCCCCCAAAATCTTAATTCATTTTAGCCTTATCTCAAAAGTTCCTTTTTCCTATCAGCCTGTAAAATCAAAAGCAAGTTAGTTACTTCCTAGATATAATGAGGGCACGGGCACTGAGTAAATACACCCATTCCAAATGGGAGAAATTGGCCAAAACAAAGGGGCTAAAGGCCCCATGCAAGTCTGAAATCTAGCAGGGCAGTCAAATCTTAAAGCTCCAAAATAATCTTTGACTCCATGTCTCACATCCAGGTCACATTGATGCAAGAGATGGGTTCTCATGGTCTTGAGCATTTCCACCCCTGTGGCTTTACAGGGTACAGCCCCAGTCCTGGCTGCTTTCACAAGCTGGCATTGAGTGTCTGTGGCTTTTCCAGGCGCTGGGTACAAGTTGTCAGTGGCTTTACCATTCTGGGATCTGGAGACAGTAGCCCTCTTCTCACAGCTCCACTAGGCAGTGCCCCAGTGGGGACTCTGTGTGGGAGCTCCCACGCCACATTTCCCTTCTGCACTTCCCCAGCAGAGGTTCCCCATGAGGGCTCCCCTCCTGCAACACACCTCTACCTGGACATCCAGGTGTTTCCATACATCCTCTGAAATCTAGGCAGAGGTTCCCAAAACTCGATTCTTGACTTCTGTGTACCCACAGGCTCAATACCACATGGAAGCTTCCAAGGCTTGGGGCTTGCACCCTCTGAAGCCACAGCCCGAACTGTACCTTGGCCCTTTTTAATCACAGCTGGAGTGGCTGGGATGCTGGGCACCAAGTCCTGAGGCTGCACACAGCAGGGGAACCCTGGACTGAGCCCAGGAAACCATTTTTCCCCTAGGCCTCCAGGCCTGTGATGGAGGCAGCTGCCACAAATGTCTCTGACATGCCCTGGAGATATTTTCCCGATTGTCTTGGTGTTTAACATTTGGCTCCTTGTAACTTATGCAAATTTCTGCAGCTGGCTTGAATTTCTCCTCAGAAAATGGGTTTCTCTTTTCTACTGCATCATCAGGCTACAAATTTTTCAAACTTTTATGTTCTGCTTCCTCTTAAACACTTTGCCACTTAGAAATTTCTTCTGCCAGATACCCTAAATCATGTCTCTCAAGTTCAAAGTTCCATAGATCTCTAGGGCAAGGGCAAAATGCCACCACTCTCTTTGCATAGCAAGAGAGACCTTTACTCCAGTTCCCAGAAAATTCCTCTTGTCCATCTAAGACCACCACAGCCTGGACTTTATTGTCCATGTCACTATCAGCATTTTGGTCAAAGCTATTCAACAAGTCTCTAGGAAGTTCCAAAATTCCCCAAATCTTCCTGCTTTCTGAGCCCTCCAAGTCTCTAGGAAGTTCCAAACTTTCCCAGATTTTCCTGTCTTCTTCTCAGTACTCCATACTGTTTTAACCTCTGTCTGTTACCCAATTCCAAAGTTGCTTCCACATTTTCAGGTATCTTTACAGCAGAAGCCCACTCCTAATACCAATTTCTGTATTAGTCCATTTTCATACTGCTATGAAGAAACACCCAAGACTGAGTAATTTATACAGAAAAAGAGGTTTAATGGACTCACAGTTCCACATGGCTGGGGAGGCCTCACAATCATGGCAGAAGGTGAAGGAGGAGCAAAGACATATTCTACACAGCAGCAGGCAAGATTGTGTGTGTAGGGGACCTGCCCTTTATAAAACCATCAGACCTCATGAGACTTATTCACTATCACGAGAGAATAGCACAGGAAAAATCCTGCCCCCATGATTCAATTACCTCCCACCAAGTCTCTCCCATGACACATGGGGATTATGGGAGCTACAATTCAGGATGAGACTTAGCTGAGGACACAGCAAAACTGTATCAAGGTCTCACTCTGTTGCCAAGGCTGGAGTACAGTAGTGCAATCATGGCTGACTGCAATCTTGAACTCCCGAGTTCAAGTGATCCTCCCACCTCAGCCTCCCGTGTAGCTGGGACAACAAGCTACAACTCCTGAGCTCACTGATCCTCATGCCTAGGCCTCCCAAAGTGCCTGGCCTTATCTGATACTTTATATATGCTCACCTCCCACTAAAATACCAGCAGATAATCAAACAGGGATTACATTCAAATAATTCCAGCCAAATTGCCTGTCAGAAATGGAGGCAAGAACTTCATACTTCAAGAGATACAAAGGCTTAGAAAATGTACTACCCATATATTCTTTCTGGAAAAAAATGGATTAATATCTCCATTTGATTTTTATGCAAACAGCTAATGAGAGGTAGAAAAGAAGTAAAATAATGGCAGGGGAACATCCTGTTGCAAGTCCAGCTCTCTGGTAATCAAAGAAATAGTTTTAAGGGATACTTTTGAAAATTTTCAAAGCACATACTAAAATTCCAAAATGTTACAAAGGTAAAAGCAAACAAACATAGTCCATACAGCAAAAGACAGAAAACAGAGAGAGGAAAATGGCCAAATAGGAAAACATAGAATATCTCAGAAGCAAATAAATAAATAAATAAATCTACCATAAGAAATGTAAATTGAATCACCTTCCTTAGGAAATTGAAAATCCTTCTGATGTATCAGAAAACAAAGTACAGCTGTATTCCATTTCTATGAAAAATTTTTGAAGCAAAAAATGTATTAAAATGGCTACAATAAGAATATGAGCAAAGATACAAGCTAATATGAAGAAATAAAGCAAGAGTAATATTAATATCAGATAAATTTGAACTAAGTGCAAACAACATGAATTGGGCCTAAGAAGGCAATTCATATTAACAAAAGATCTATTACAAAACGAAGGAATAATATTCATGAGTATTTATATACATTTTAATGAAAGATAAAAAGAAATAGACACTGACAATAGCACAATCCTATTAAGAAAATATATGCATTGTTTTTGTTGAACTACCAAAAGCTTTTAACAAGCTATTACTATTGATTGTAGACAATATATGGTGTTTGAAGTACTTTAGAGACATAATTTTCATGTATATGTGAATGAAAGTTTCTGAAGAATGCTCAGATCAGTGGACGGGGTGGCCTAGAACAAGCCAACTCTTAAAGAGTTCTGAGATAAACAGTGACCAGATATTTTAAAAGCCCGAAGAATTATGTGATATCATAAATAGTTGTGCTGATCTAAAGCATATGCTGCATCCTATAGGAAAATATCCTAATTGTGCAGGATTTTGTCTCCCAGCTCCCTTTAACAAGTCACTCACTGCTTCTATGGTACATGGTACTATTAGTGAATTTCTTAGGCAAATGCCTTTTAACATAGTTCTTTCACCATTTCTTGGTCAGAAATGTTGTATGGAATACCGTGACAATAAATAGAGCAGTCTATAAAGCCACAGGAATTTGTATGCATGTACTTGAGGATAAATTGTTACCCCTTCTAGAATGATGATGGCAGGTCACCTTGGGAAATGGTGCCATATCAGGACCTTAGCACTGGTCTCATTTATTGGTAGGACAGACAATCATCAGAGTAATAGCAAAATTAGCCTTGGTAAGGGGAAATCCACACTCTAAGCCCACGTATAACTTTCCACCCTGCCAACATGGTCACTTTGTGCATAAATTCATCAAACAAGTCATTGAGGGAAAGAGGCTATCTGATTTCCACAGGATGGATCATCTTGTCAACCTAAATTCTGAGATCTCCCTCTATAGTAGGTACCATGTGATGAGACACAAATATCTTTGCCCATTTTGGCCATTCTGTAAGGTCCATCCACATATCTCATGTCATCAGTTCTGGACTTTTCATGTCTCATATATGCTGGCTGAACAGTCAGAGTTTATTTCCCATCATTTGGCATGCATATATCTTACTAAGGCACGTAGGCCACTTTTTACGTCCTGTTTACCAAATCAAATTAGCATAAGGTCATGTATATAATAAACCAGCATGATGTTCTGTGATATATCAATATCCCCAAGCTCCACCAGACTGTAATAGATATCAGGAGAGTCAGCATAGCATAAAGTCAAGGCAGTAAAGGGATACTATTCTCCCTACCATTGGGAGGCTGAGGCAGGCGGATCACTTGAGGTCAGGAGTTCAAAACCAGCCTGTCCAACATGGGGAAACTCCATCTCTACTAAAAATACAAAAAAAAAAAATTAGCCTGCCATGGTGGCGGATGCCACCAGCTACTCTGGAGGCTGAGGAAGGAGAATCACTTGAACCCGGGAGGCATAGGTTACAGTGAGCCGAGACGGCGCCATTGCACTCCGGCCTGGGCGACAGAGCAATACTCTGTCTCAAAAAAAAAATTGCTGATAATTGTAATTATGAATTAGAAATAGAATTGAACAAAATCAATTTTCCAGGTCAATAGACTCATATAAAAATGCCAGGAAATGTGTTAATTTGCTCCACTAGCAACTGCAGTCAGAAATACCGCTGGCAATAACTTCAGTAATCATGATGCCACTGCAGGCAGCAGTTACCATATTTTCATCCTCCACCATAACCCCAAGCTGAGAGGTTATTTTCATCAAATAAGAGAGTAATCTTGTCTAAGAATTCTTATCCACAGGGTTTGATTATGGGACCAGTTTTGGTTCCCAGTATCAGTCAGAGTTCTGATAATAAATAGAATCCATCTCAGTAGCTAAAATTAAGAATTTCAATTAAAACACTACTTATAAATATATGGGCAGTATTAATAGATTTTGAGGTACCCAGAGTTAGCATTAACAGGGAGCCATTAGGTCTGAGAGACAAAGGGCAGAAATAGTGTTACAGGAGCCCAGTGAGAAGATAGTTGCCAGTGGGGAGCTGTATTTATGGACAGTCACAGCTATTGCTAGAAATGTAGCACTGAAGTGGAAAGGATAAAGGAATAAATATTCTGAGCTTTCTCTCATCTCACTTTCTTATCTCCATCAGTGAAGTTGGTAGCAAGGGAGCCTTGGAGATACATCAGGAAGAGGTCACTTTTCCAAGGTAAGTAACAGTGCAGAGAAGGGTAAATAATGAATATGAGGGTGAAGAAGCAAACACATTATAATTAGAACAAAAATGCATGTAGAAATAAGGTTTATGTGGCCCTGCTTTTAGATAACAAGAACTAAAAAACCAGATGATCTATCCAAATACTGTCTTCATGAAGAGATTTCTACAAATGATTTTTTTTTTTTTTTTCTGGAGATGGAGTCTCTGTCACTCAGGCTGGAGTACAATGGCGCGATCTTGGCTCACTGCGACCTCCGCCTCCCAGGTTCAAGAAATTCTCTTGCCTCAGCCTCCTGAGTAGCTGGGATTGCAGGTGCCTGCCAGCATGTCTGGCTAATTTTTGTATTTTTAGTATACAAAGGGTTTCGCCATGTTGGCCAGGCTGGTCTCAAATTTCTGACCTCAGGTAACCCACCCGCCTTGGCTTCCCAAAGTGCTGGGATTATAGGCATGAGCCACTGTGCCCGGCCTGCAAATGATTTTCTTTTTCTTTTTGGCCGGGTCTTGTTTTTTTTTTTTATACTTTAATTTCTAGGGTACATGTGCACAACATGCAGGTTTGTTACATATGTATACATGTGCCATGTTGGTGTGCTGCACCTATTAACTCATCATTTACATTAGGTATATCTCCTAATGCTATCCCTCTCCCCCCACCCTACAACAGGCCCCAGTGTGTGATGTTCCCCTTACTGTGTCCAAGTGTTCTCATTGTTCAATTCCCACCTATGAGTGAGAACATGCGATGTTTGGTTTTCTGTCCTTGTGATAGCTTGCTGAGAATGATAGTTTCCGGCTTCATCCATGTCCCTATAAAGGACACGAACTCATCATTTTTTATGGCTGCATAGTATTCCATGGTATATATGTGCCACATTTTCTTCATCCAGTCTATTATTGTTGGACATTTGGGTTGGTTCCAAGTCTTTGCTATTGTGAATAGTGCCGCAATAAACATATGTGTGTATGTGTCTTTATAGCAGCATGATTTATAGTCCTTTGGGTATATACCCAGTAATGGGATTGCTGGGTCAAATGGTATTTCTAGTTCTAGATCCTTAAGGAGTTGCCACACTGTCTTCCACAATGGTTGAACTAGTTTACAGTCCCACCAACAGTGTAAAGTGTTCCTATTTCTCCACATCCTCTCTAGCACCTGTTGTTTACTGACTTTTTAATGATCGCCATTCTAACTGGTGTGAGATGGTATCTCATTGTGGTTTTGATTTGCATTTCTTGATGGCCAGTGATGATGAGCATTTTTTCATGTGTCTGTTGGCTACATAAATATCTTCTTTTGAGAAGTGTCTGCTCATATCCTTCGCCTACTTTTTGACGGGGTCGTTTTTCTCTTGTAAATTTGTTTGAGTTCTCTGTAGATTGTGGATATTAGCCCTTTGTCAGATGAGTAGATTGCAAAAATTTTCCCCCATTCTGTAGGTTGCCTGTTCACTCTGATGGTAGTTTCTTTAGCTGTGCAGAAGCTCTTTAGTTTAATTAGATCCCATTCGTCAATTTTGGCTTTTGTTGCCATTGCTTTTGGTGTTTTAGACTGCAAATGATTTTCTACAATGATTTGTAATGGACAACTACTATTTGGTCAACACAACCCAATACCTTTTCTGAGAATTCCATCCTCTTTTACCCATCCATCTATGCAGTCTGAAGAACTAAGTCGGTAAACAGCAAGATAAAGAATAAAATCAGATGTGCAGTGAGCATGTGGGAAAAAATAGGGGAAGCACATGGATAGAGCAGTTCCTTCTTAGGCTACCCCAGAAACACAGTGTCATATTGCTCTCGAATTCCTAGAATGAGATTTCCTAAAATCCTTCAAACAAATCCATCCCATTTTCTTAAGCTTAATTAGTTTAGGGTCTGTTCTTTAGAATCCTAATAGATCTTCATTATAAATGCATAGTTAGGGTCAACACAACTTTATTCATTGATATATCTTGTCAATTCAAATTTGTACCAATGTGTCCTTTCTTAATTTTAGGTGGTTCTTTTTGGAAAATGTGAAAAGCTAATGAAAACCAAAAGAAACATGACATATATTGAATAGAGAAGAGCCAAAGAAGAGAAGAGCCAAAAAAAAAAGTTAGAAACCAAGGGGGCACAGTTTTCTACTATAACAGAATAACCCATTACATCTGCGTAGGCAGTTCTAGGAATACATCAACTGCAATATATACATGAAATTCTCTATGGGAGGTAGATAATTTCTTGTAGATTTTTAAAATGGTAGAGTGTTTGACTCACAACCCACTTGATTTTGCTTTCCCAATGTATTCACATTCCAGAAATTAATGGAGGCCTCTTTTCTTCTCAAAACTCCACAAAGACCAGTGACCTAAAAAGAATCTATATATTTACCACTGGTGGAACTGAAATTAAAATGCGTATTCTTGGAGAGGCCAGGCACAGTGGCTCATGCCTATAATCCCAGCACTTTGGGAGGACAAGGTGGGTGGATCACTTGAGGTCAGGAATTTAAGACCAGCCTGGCCAACGTGGTGAAACCCCCATCTCTATTAAAACTGCAAAAATTAGCCAGGCATGGTGGCAGACAGGTGGCAGGTGGGAGAATTGCTTGAACCCAAGAGATGGAGGTTGCAGTGAGCCAAGATCCTGCCACTATACTCCAGCCTGGCTGACAGAGTGAGACTCCATCTCAAAAAAAAAAAAAAGGAAAAAGGAAAAAGAAAAAAGAGACACTTATTTATTAGAATAAATATCCTCAAGAAAATAACATCATTCTAATGTTCTCTCCTAAATCTAAGCTTAGTGCAAGGAAATAAACTTAAGAATTGGCCATATAAATTCAGTTTGGATATATGCTAAGAAACATATTACATTCTGATCCTGCCCCAAGAAAGGTTAAAATGACTTTGCTTGGTTGGTTGTGTTTAGTTAGTGGGAGAATGTTTGCTCTTCTTCTATATTGCTATCATAAAACACACTGATCATTGTCTGTAGCCATTTGGTTTTGCTGTTTATAGTTGAGAGATATTGCAATATTAAGTAGGGAAGTCTCTGTCACAGAAATTATTTGAACCGTAAATGGTTATTTACAAATAAAGCCAGTTTATTCATCTGTGTTTTGTTTATGTTGCTAATTATCAGAGCTAAATGAGTCTTTTCCTTTAGACATCTCCTGAGTCCCAAGTTCCCTTCAGGTAGATTTTAAATACCAGAGAATTTATTTTTCACTAACCACCATGAGCAAATATTTAACCTAATTTCCAAACTATCACTTTGTGATTGTTGTCCCCTTATCATTCCCTAACATCGTAGAATCGACATTAAAAATAAGGAGATTTTAAATTCAATGGAATAAACACTGAATATTTTCATGGGCTAGGTCCTGTGCTAGTCATTTAGGGTGCAAAAATGCATGTAGTTCATGGTATATTTGGAGATGAAAGGAAACTAGGGGATCCATAAATGTTGGCCTCTGTTTTTCATAAAGTCAAGACAGCGTTCAGAGTAGAAGGCAGTGGCGAAGAAAAGCAGACTCAAGTTAAAGGAAAGGCTTAAGAAAAAGAACAAAGTTTAGGATTTGCCATTAAAATAAAGGCTAGCATTAATTGCGTACTATGTGCAGGGAGTAGAAAAATTGCTTCACTTACATTGCCTTTTTAATTCATAAAATAATCTTTTAATTTAAGTACTATTGTTCTCATTTTAGAGATTAAGTAACTGAGGTTCAGAGAGTTTAAAGGGTTTGCCAAGGTCACACAAGCCTAGTGAATCGTGTCTGTAAAAGCAGTTGACTAGAAAGCAATAAAGAATTGCTGCATGGCACTATGAATTATATTCACTTTAACATCTATGAATTTACAGTAACACAAATCTGCAGAACTACACCAATTTTTCTAGCAAGGCTTAGCAACTCAAAAAAAAAAAAAAAAACGAATGAAGACAGCTCATTGTTGCATTCATCTGAGACTGATTGGGCTGGCCTGGTGGTTGTGGCTAAAGTGCCATGGTAGCAAAAGAATTGCATGTGCTGAAGAGTCCTGTGAAAATAAATATTAGATTAGGAAGAGGAGATAGTGCCACCAGCTGAGTTCTGATTTATTAGAAAAATTGAGCTGGATTGATAGGCTATAGGATTCAACAAAGACAAAAGCGAGATTGAACAGAGGTCAGGAAGTGAAAAAGATGAAAGAATAGCCATTGCTATTCTTGTGTTGTGTAATTGTGTTGTTCAAATTAGATTAAAATTTTTTTTATTCCATGACACAGTCTTAGGAGGTCCTGAGAACATGGGCCCCCCAAATTAGATTTTAAATGTAGAGTTAAGGAAGTCAAAATGGTTGACTCCCACAACTTTCAACTCATCCCAAATGATTACACTAAGCTAAGAATGGTAATCCCAGTCTCACTACTATGGGCTGATTTAGGACTAGGCCAATAATCTGTAAGTCTTGGTGTTATGAGGGAAAGTTCGAGGAGCTTCTGGGAAATGTTTTCTTAACTATAGAAAAGAAACACTGGAGAAAATCAGCTCCAATTCTTCATTTGGATGATATAGTGTCCTGTTACTTTGCCTGAAACTATTGCAGCCATCTTACTACCAACTGAAAGATAAAGTCAATGCAGAGAGGAAGACAGAGCCCAAGGGAGTACTAGAAAAACAAAATCAGAACCCTCATGGATATACCTGAAGCTGCTTTATGTCTGAATTTATTATGTGAGTTATAAACTCCTTTTTATAATTATACAAGTTCTGGGGTACATGTACAGAATGTGCAGGTTTGTTACATAGGTATACACATGCCATGGTGGTTTGCTGCACCCATCAACCCGTCACCTACATTTTAGGTATTTCTCCTAATGCTATCCCACCCGTAGCCCCTCACCCCTTGACAGGCCCCAGTGTGTGATGTTCCCCTCCCTGTGTCCATGTGTTCTCATTGATCACCTCCCACTTATGAGTGAGAACATGCTGTGTTTGGTTTTCTGTTCTTGTGTTAGTTTGCTAAGAATGATGGTTTTAAGCTTCATCCATGTCCCTGCAAAGGACAAGAACTCACCCATTTTTATGGCTGAATAGTATTCCATGGTGTATATGTGCCACATTTTATTTATCCAGTCTATCATTGATGGGCACTCGGGTTGGTTCCAAGTCTTCTCTATTGTGAACAGTGCCACAATAAACCTTTTTTTTTTTTTTTTTTTGAGACAGGCTCTCGCTGTGTCATCCAAGCAGATTGTGCAGAGGTGCAATCATGGCCCACTGTAGCCTCAACCTCCTGGGCTCAAGTGATCCTCTCACCTAAACTTCCTTAGTAGCTGGGACTACAGGTGCACACAATCATGCCTGGCAAATTTTTGTATTTTTTGTAGAGACAGGGTTTTGCCATGTTGCCCAGACTGGTCTCAAACTCCTGGGCTTAAGCAATTCTCCTGCCTCAGCCTCCCAAAGTGCAGGGATTACAGGTGGTGATCCACTGCCCCTGCCCTCCCTTATCTTTTAAGGCAAATTAAACTTTGGTCTGCAGCCAAAGTCATCCTAAATGTCTCAAGGATGGTTCAGATAATGAGAGGATATTCCTATAACTGTAACCAGTATGGAGTAAAATTTGAAGATGACAAGCAGAGGATGAGAACGACCTGATCCAAACAGCGTGAGTCTTAAGAGAAGGAAGTTTGGATTGGTGAGGTGAGAGGAATGATCAAGGAATAGCAGTAGTCCAGGATACTAAAAGCCATTGCTATATATGTAATAATAAAAATAAAAATTTGTTCACTTAATCAACTATTGAATCCCTATAAAACATGAGAATTATGCTCTGTGCTGAAGACACATGGTGGGCAAAAAGTAGACATGGTCTCTGCCCTTAATGAAGTTTTGAGTCCAGTAGAGGATATTTACATTAATCAAATAATCACACAAATATAAAATTACATCGGCTACAACTAAAATTATATCTGCCGCAAACAAGAGGTTTAGATTTCTAGGTTGGGATGGAAAAAAATGCACACAGTGAAAATAATTCCCTCTCATTTCAAATGAATATAAATTCTATATAAAATTATATTAAAATATTTTAAAATATAGAACTTGAGAGAGAGAAAGAGACAGCGTAAGACATCTCAAGAGATGAGAAACAGAAGGAATGTGTTTAGTGGGAGCTAAGGCACAAAGACCATAGAGGACCCAGATGAGACACAAGTCCTTGGGACCGGGATTTTAGTGCCCTGTGTTGAAGGAAGCTGAAACCATAAGACTCAAATGCTGTGCTGAGTCAGAACTGGGTTTACTCTATAAAAGTGAACACTGGGAAGGTGTTGTTCATGGATGAACTGAGAATCTCCACATATTTGCCCAAGTTTATGAATAAAAGTTAGGCATTTGTCCCTGGCTTTAGACCAGAGCCTCTAACTATACCTCACATAATGTGGGGCGCAGATTGCATTACTCCAGTTGACCAAAACTTCAGAGTAGGAAGAAGGGAAGTAGGAAGTTTGAAATAGCCATTGTGGAGAATGGCTGACTCAATGACTCTTTTATAGCTGAACTCCTGTGACCTATTGTGTGACTTCCGCCAGCAGCACTTGGTGTGGACAGATAGGGAAGGAACAGATGAATGGATTCATTTGGAATGAGGGATTTGATAGACCAGACCAAGGTGATGAACAAAACAGAGGTTAAAGAGAATTCTGACTACAGGAAGGAGTGTTTTTGAAATCCTGAGCTCTAGACATTAATCTGGACACAAGGAAATGAAGAAAAGAGATGCTAAAAGAGTTATTAGGTTACTGTTATAAAGAGGTTGCTGAAAATTCTGATGGGAGTGTTGGACAAGCAACCGTAAGGAAAGGAGCCTGTGGTCACAGATACCTATATAGGAATTAGTAATTTTATAAGTGGATCGATTAGAAGTGCTAGTGATTAGCATGAGAGTACACAGCAGAAGTGGAGAGGAGGAGGCCACGACCGATTAGGAGATCAAGGAGCTCAGAGCTAATGGCACAGAATGGGTCATGAATGTCATCTTCACCCATAGCTAATGTGGAAAGAAGACAGGAATTGAGGTGGAGATTAGACAGGTACCAAGATTTTAGAATGAATACTAGGGAAATAACTGGGAATGCTGATATGAAATAGCAAGCAATAGGGTAGAATAAAGTTTAATGTAATAAGCCTCAGCGGAGAAGGTTTTTATGAGATGGTGGAGAAATGAAGTGGAAATGGTGAGCTACAAAAGGACATTGGCTCTACTTTCTGGTCCTATGGTAAATAGGATTAGTGAAAGTAAACGGGCCAGGCAGGGTGGGTCACGCCTATAATCCCTGCATTTGGGGAGGCGGGGGTGAGAGGATCACTTAAGCCCAGGAGGCAGAGGCTACAGTGAGCCGTGGTCACACTGCTGCACTCCAGCCTGAGCAACATAGCAAAACTCTGATTCAAAAAACAAAAGAAAAAAATAAAAAGAAATAATGTAAACAGCCACAGCTACTTCTAGTTTTCTTAGGAAAGAGCCAGATTTAAAGGCAAGAAAGTAGAGAGAGAGAGAACATGCAGGCAATAGTTGAAGATAAAGGGATAGTGGTCACTGGCTACAGAACAGTAATTCTAGAGGGAATGGTAGACAGTTTGAGATGTGAAGGAATATAGAGTGGCTAGTTCAAGAGTAAGGAAGCAGCAAGCATGATGGGGACTTCACTTATGCTTTGACTGGTTTAAAGGCAATGAGAAGCCCCCGTTTGTTTGTTTGTTTGTTTGTTTGTTTGTTTGTTTTGAGACAGAGTCTCCCTCTGTCACCCAGGCAGTGGTGCAATCTCAGCTCACTGCAACCTCTGCCTCCCAGGTTCAAGTGATTCTCATGCCTTAGCTTTCCGAGTAGCTGGAATCGTAGGCATGCTCCACCATACCTGGCTAATTCTTGTCTTTTTAGTAGAGATGGGATTTCACCATGTTGGCCAGGCTGGTCTCAAACTTTCAAATTCAAGTGATCCACTGCCTCGTCCTCCCAAAATGCTGGAGTTAAAGGCATGAACCACCATGCTCGGCCCTCAGTGATCTTTTTGAGGAAGGTAGCCATGGGTCCTAGTAGCTAGTAGAATCAGCTTCCTTGACTGAGCTGATGGTGAATCCAAGATCTGTAGATGAAACTAGCTCTTAGCTATTTATTGAATGAATATTCCCTGCTAAGTATTTATTTAAACCTCACAATAACCTTGTAAGTATAATTATTCTAATTTTACAAATGAGAAAACTGAGACTTAGAGAGACTAAGTTTACAAAGCCAGAGGTTGCCACCAGGGATTTTGAGCTATAATACTCATGAAAGTTTTGTTTGACAAACATGTTTTCAAAGGACATACATACAGCTCAGCAGTTAGAAGAGTTACACCTAAACCATCTTATTAGTTTTTAACGTCTCTGGATTATTCCTGTGAACATCTAAATTTGCAAGCCTCACTTAAGCTAGATATATCTGGTTGCATATTTTGCATATTCTAAATCAATCATTTCACAAGAAAAGTCAGGTTTCATCTCTGCCGTGACAGTGTAACCACCCTAAACAACTCTAAAACTGGACAAAACATATAAGGCAATTGCTTTCAGGTACTGGACCGTAAGAAATGCAGGATCATAATCCTCAAGAGAAGGAACATATATAGGATGAACTTCACATTTTCCCTGGATTGCTGCCTGGGGGCAATTTCCACATGACTGGGCAGAAAAGTGAAGCCCAAGCAGAACATAGCAGCCTCACTGAGCTAATGAGGTGGGAGTCAGAGCTTGGAGCTGCTGAAGCAGCTGGATTATGGCTTGGGAGATGATGTAGCTGCACAAAGAAGGAGGGGTCAAGAAGTCTGCATGGAGGCATCCAGTGGGTTATTGGCTAAAGACTGAGCTGTACGTACAGAGAGTGCATCTCCACAGGTCCAGCAAACTATTGCTGATGCAAGACTGAACTGACTGGAGATAAGAGAGTCACATAGGGTTGAGAGATGTTGGGTTTCTAGTCGAGACAGTGTTGAGAGGCCCTGTTGAGAATCCTGGACATTGAGATCCAAGAAATGCCCTAGGGAATAAGGACCATTACTGTAAGTAAAAGCCACACCCTAAGAATAAGGGGAGCAAGGGTCAAAAAAATATTTTTTTGGTTTGCTACAATGGCTGAAAATTCCTAAAATCGGTGATAAACCAAACCTACAGCTTCAAAAAGCCTAGAGAACCCAAATAGCATAAATTAAAAGAAAATCAAAATCAAGCCTAGGTATATTGCAGTCAAAGTAAAGAGAAATTTTTAAAGGAGCTATAGGAAAAAAAGACCTTAAATATAGGAGGCCAGGCATGGTGGCTCATGCCTGTATCCCAGCAATTTGGGAGGCCAAGGCGGGCGGATCGTTTGAGGTCAGATGTTCAAGATCAGCCTGGCCAACATGGTGAAACCTTGTCTCTACTAAAAAATACAAAAATTAGCCGGGCGTGGTGACGTGGCCTGAAATCCCAGCTACTTGGGAAGCTGAGGCAGGAGAATCACTTGAACCGGTGAGGCAGAGGCTGCAGTGAGCTGAGATTGTTTCACTGCACTCCAGCCTGGGCGACAGAGACTCTGTCCCAAAAAACAAACAAACAAACATACAAAAAAAAGGAAAACAAGGATACAAAAGATGGCTGATCTATCATAAACAGTGGAGATTAAGAGACAAGGGAATATCATCTTTAAAATGATAAAAAAAATTTCAGCATTTTCTTTAAAAGAAAAAAAAAATACCTGAAAATTATTTAGCCAGTGACTCTATTCTCTAAAAATGAGAATGATATACAGACATTTTCAGATAAAGAATAGCTAGGAGAATTTGTATCCAGCAGACTTGCAATATAAGAAAAGCTAAAGGAAGTTATTTAGGCTGAAGAAAATGATAGAGGAAAAGTTGTGTTGATACAAAGGAATAAAAAGCACTGGAAATTGTAAATATTTGAGTAAATGTAAAAGGCTAGCATTTTTTTTTTTTTTTTTTTTTTTTTTTTTTTTTTTGTTGGAGACGGAGTCTCGCTCTGTCACCAAGGCTGGAGTGCTGGAGTGCAGTGGCGCGATCTCAGCTCACTGCAAGCTCCGCCTCCCGGGTTCATGCCATTCTCCTGCCTCAGCCTCTCCGAGTAGCTGGGATTACAGGCACCCGCCACCACACCCAGCTAATTTTTTATATTTTTAGTAGAGTTGGGGTTTCACCGTGGTCTCCATCTCCTGACCTCGTGATCCGCCCGCCTCGGCCTCCCAAAGTGCTGGGATTACAAGCGTGAGCCACAGCACCCAGCCGCATTTTTTGTTCTTAATTTCCATAAAAGACAACTGACAATTTAAAGCAAAAATCATGGCAATGTGTTGTAGGGTTTATATCATACGTAGAAGTAGAATTTATGACAGTAACACAAAGAATGAAGGTAAATGAAATTATTTCACAAAAGAACTCCACTTATAATATAAAAAATAAATACAATACTCAGGAATAATTTCTTTTTTTTTTTTGAGCCAGAGTCTCGCTGTGTCGCCCAGGTTGGAGTGCAGTGGCACGATCTCGGCTCACGGCCAGCTCCACCTCCTGGATTCACACCATTCTCCTGCCTCAGCCTCCCAAGTAGCTGGTACTACAGGTGTCCACCACCACGCCTCACTAATTTTTTGTATTTTTAGTAGAGATGGGGTTTCACCGTGTTAGCCAGGATGGTCTTGATCTCCTGACCCCGTGATCTGCCTGCCTCGGCCTCCCAAAGTGCTGGGATTACAGGCGTGAGCCACCACGCCTGGTCCAGGAATAAATTTAACAAAGACAGTTCAGGCAGGTTGTGGTAACTCACGCCCGTAATCCCAGCACTTTGGGAAGCCGAGGCAGGTGAATTGATGAGGTCAGGAGTTCGAGACCAGCCTGGCCAAAATAGTGAAACCCCATCTATACTAAAAATACAAAAAAATTAGCCAGACGTGGTGGCTGGCACCTGTAATCCCAGCTACTCAGGAGGCTGAGGCAGGAGAATGGCTTTGGGAGGCAGAGGCAGTGGTTGCAGTGAGCCGAGATCATGCAATTGCACTCCAGCCTGGGCAACAGGAGTGAAACTCTGTCTCAAAAAAAAAAAAAAGAAAGAAAGAAAGTTAGTTCAAAATTTAACAACTGAAAACTATAGTACATCATTGAAAAAGTAAAAGACCTAAGTAAATAGAATAAATGGAAAGACATTCTGTATTCATGGATTGGAAGACTTAATATCGTTAAGAGGCCTGGGCAACATAGCAAGACCTCATCTCTCCTAAAAATAGAAATTAAATATATATACATATATAGTTAAGAGATAAATTCTTCATAAATTAATCTATACATTCAACGTAATTCCTATAAAAATCTCAGATGCCTTTTTCCCCCAAAATTACCATGCTGATCATAAAATTCATGTGATTTAAAGAACCCAGAATAACTGAAACAATTTTACAAAAGAAGTACAACTTGGGCATGATGACAGATGCCTGTAATCCCAGCTACTCAGGAGACTGAGGTGGGAGGATCATTTGAGCCAGGGCAGGAGTTCAAAGTTGCAGTGAGCTATGATTGCACAACTGTACTCCAGCCTGGGTAACAGAGTGAGAACCCATCCCTAAAAAAATGAACAAACAAAGTACAAAGTTAAAGGACACACACGTCAATTTTAACACTTTCTATAAAGCTACAGTAATCAAGACAGGATGGTACTTTCATACAGATAGACATACAAATCAATGAAATATAATTGAAAATCTAGAAATAAATGCATGCATTTATGGTCAATTGATTTCTGGCAAAAACACCAAGACAATTTAATATAAAAGAATAGGCTTTTCAACAAATATTGCTGAGACAACTGTATGTTCACATGCAAAAGAATGAAATTGGACCCTTACCTCACACCATGTCAAAAATTAACTCAAAATGATTAACAAAATGACCTAAATATAAGAGCTAACACTGTAAAACTTAGGAGAAAGCGTAGTATAAAACTTTACAGCTTGGATTAAGCAGTGATTTCTTAGATATGACACCAAAAGCTCAAATAACAAAAGAAAAAAAGATAAATTGGACTTCTTCACAACTAAAAATTCATGTGCTTTAAAGAATACTATAAGAAAGTGAAAAGACAACCCACAGAATGGGAGAAAATATTGGCAAATCATTTATCTGATAAAGAATTTGCATCCAGAATATATAGAGAATTCTTAAAAGTCAATAAGTAACTCAACTGAAAATGGGCAAAAGATTTGAACAGATATTTCTCCAGAGAAAACACATTAATGTGCTTTTATGTGCAATGAGCACATGAAAACATGTTCAACATTTGTCCAGTTGCGGTGGCTCAGGCCTGTAATCCCAGCACTTTGGGAGGCTAAGGCAGGCAGGTCACTTGAGGTCAGGTGTTCAAGACCAGCCTGGCCAACATACTGAAACCCTGTGTCCACTAAAAATACAAAAAAATTAGCTGGGTGTGGTGGGGCATGCCTGTAATCCCAGCAACTCAGGGGGCCGAGGAACAAGAATTGCTTGAACCTGGGAGGTGGAAGTTGCAGTGAGTCAAGATTGTGCTACCTTACTCCAGACTCCAGCCTGGGTGACATAGTGAGACTCTATCTCAAAAAAAAAAAAAAAAAAAGAAAAAAGAAAAGAAAAAGAAAATCATTAGCTATCAGGAAACACAAATGAGATACCACTTCATACCCAATAGAATAGCTAAAATTTTTAAAATAGACAGTAAGTGTTGATAAGGATGTGGAAAAATTGGAACCCTTGTACATTGCTGGTAGGATTGTAAAATGGTGCAGCTACTTTAGAAAACAGTTTGGCAGTTCTCTAAACACAGAGTAATCATATGACCCAGTAATTCTGCTCCTAGGTATACATACCAAGAAAACTGAAAACATAGATTCGCATAAAAATTTGTACACATTCTGAATGGCATTTTTGTTAGAAAAAAAAAACTTGTACACAATGTTCATGCAGAATTTTCACAATAGCCCAAAAGTGGATACCATCCAAAGTCCATCAACTGATGAATGGATAAACAAAATGTGATATGTCCATACAATGGAATATTATTCAGCAATAGAAAGGACTGAAGCACTGATAACATGCTTTAACATGGTTTAAAAACACAATGCTAAGTGAGAGAAGCCAAACACAAAAGGCCACATACTGTGTGCTTCCCTTTATATGAAATATACAGAATAGGCAAATCCATGTAGACAGAAGGTCAGTTAGTGTTTGACAGGGGCTTGGAAAAGCAGGAATGAGGAGTGATTGCTAATGGGTGGGGGTTTCTTTGTAGGAATTAAAGTACTAATTAGATGATGATGACCGTACAACTCTTCAAACATATTAAAATCGATCCAATCCTACATTTTAAAAGGGTGAATTTAATGGTATTTGAATTATATCTCAATTTTTAAACTTCTGAAGAACTCTATGGAAGGACATAAGGGCTCTTATTTGGGACAGAAAAATTCAGTATTGAAAAGATGTCAACCTTCCCCAAATTAGCCCATAAATTCCATGTAGATCTAATCAAAATCTTAATAGAACTTTTTTTGACTTAACAAAATGATTCTAAATTTCACTGGAAAAATAAATGTGAAAGAATCATTTAAAAGTCTGGAAAATATAAAATTTAGGGTGGTAAGGTTATAGACTTAGCTCTCCTCGATATTATATTACATGTGTATATTGAAATGTTTGTAACATGTTTAAAATCACATTCAGTGAGGTTTTTTCAATTTTTAATTTTTAAAATAATTCAAGTATACAGTTGGCCCTCTACATCCATTAGTTCCACATCCATAGATTCCAACCAGCCACAGATAAACAAATATTAGGAGGAAAAAAAGATGGTTGCATTTGAACTGACCATACACAAGCCTATTTTCCTTGTCATTATTCCCTAAACAATATAGTATTAGCAACTATTTACATAGCATTTATATTAAGTATTTTTTTAAATTATACTTTAAGTTTTAGGGTACATGTGCACAATGTGCAGGTTTGTTACATATGTATACATGTGCCATGTTGGTGTGCTGCACCCATTAACTGGTCATTTAACATTAGGTATATCTCCTAATATATTAAGTATTATAAGTAATCTAAACATGACTTGGAGTATACAAGATGTGCAAAGATTTTATGCAAATACTACACCATTTTCTATCAGGTACTTGAGCATCCATGGATTTTCGTATTCATGAGGGTCCTAGAACCAATCCGCCCCCACCCCAGATACCTAGGGACAACCATGTGACTTTTATAATTATAAAGCAATGAATCATGAAAAAGCAAATTAAGAAATAAATACTCCAACTATGCTTCTCCTTTTCCAATGCTACTTTACTCTATTTCAGGCTGAAAATTTCTTGTTTCAATGTATCCTCGTATACATGATTTCAAGTCCCTTTTTCAGACTTGTTGGTTTCTCCGAATATAGGTTAATTTATGAATAGCCTCCTAGAGTTTGGCACCTAACCTGAGCACATTTAATGTGGAATGATTGGCATAAAATAAAGGTCAATTTTCTTGTTATTCTAGTTACTTCATTTATATTAGTGCATCCTAAAATCATATTAGCCTTTTTGGGTAGCTGATTCATAATGTTGACTGATGCTACTGACTAAAGCCCTATGACTTTTTCAATCATTAGTGCTGCTAAGCCCAAACTTTCTCTATTATCTTGTCCTTTTGCAGTTGGTATCTGGAATAAAGTGGTCTTACCTTTATTTCTATCAAATTACATCTTGATTTCGTTGTCCCAATCCATTGCATTTGGTGCAATTGTCCAAGATATTCATTAACTCTGCCTGCTCTGTGATATCTGAAAACTTGAAAGGGACGATCTTTAGATCATCATTTAAGTCACTGATGAAAATGATTATTGGGATATCTTGGGGAACACAGACTACAGCATAATATGAGAATCACCATCTACATTGTTAGTTTCCTTCATGTGTCTGGCATCTAGCCCAGAGGTGTGCAGACCTCAATGCGTTTAAGGGTCTCCTGGGTAGCTTGTAAATTCTCTAGACTCACCTCTAGAGATTCAAATTCAATAGTCTAGAATAGCGTCCAACAATTGGCAGTTAAAACTAACACCCACTTTTAGATTTACGTAAGACTGTTTGTCTGCATTGGTCATAAGCATGACAGAGAAGTCATGTCACAAACCTTGCTGAAGGTGTAGACATTCATATTCATATTGGGTCTTATAATTTTTTACTGACAGTTTGACAGGATAAATATATTTGTGTTACCTTAGTTTACATTTTATTATCTTCTGTAATGAAATCGAAGACATTTTTATATTTTTCTTGGCCATTGCAAATTCCCTACTGATTCTTTTTTCCATTTATCAATTGCTGTTATTTTTTCCTAGTAAATACGTAAGCTATGGCTGATAGTTTTCATGTGTTATAAGGATTACAAATGTTTTTCTCATTTGTTTCTCTGTTCTCACTTTGTCATTTGTATTTTAACCTTTATATATATTTTTTCTATAGCAAGTATGTTTCTATTTCTCATGCAGAAAAATCTAAGTTTTTATAATTTCTGTCATTATTTGAAGTCATGCCTAAAAACTCTTTCTCCAGGATTATGTAAATATTCAATAACATTTTCTTTAGAATACAACCTTCTGTTTTTTTATATCTTTGATATCTTTATAATTTTTGAATTTTATATACTTCTAGAATGCTTTTAAAATATAATTTTTGGAAAATCTGAATCAAGTATGTTAGTCGTTGAAATACTAACAATTGAGGAATTGCTTATATGTATCGTGAGATGAGACTAGTTAATTATACAGAATATCCATAAGATAGAATTCTATGTGGCAAATGAGATTTTGCTCTAAAAGGATATTTTCTGACATGGAAATATTCACAATTTAATGTTAAGTGAAACAAAGCAGAAATACATACACACATTTCAATTCTGTTAAAAATATTGTATGTATGTGCATAAAAGACAAAAAACTGAACAGGAGACAAGACAGGTTGCTGTGATGTATGCAGAAATGTTAGCAGTGTTTGTCACTGTATAGTGGGGTAATGCATGTTTTCATATGTTGCTTACTTTTGACAAACATGTTTTAACAACAAAACACAAAAATTAAAGCTAAAGCTATATACTATGTTGAACTCTAATAACTTGAAGCAAAATAGAAAAATATGGTAAAGTATAAAGTGGGAATTACTTGGTTTTAGATGAACTGCATAATATTTGGAAGTTATTTAGACATTTTTCATTTTCAAACACAACGGGACTGTGATCATAAATCATCAATGCCCAGCCAAGTGAGTAATATAGCTACTTAGAAGCGCAGGTTCAACTACTACTTCTGTATTATATGCAAATAAAAACATGGCTGGGCACAATGGCTCGTACCTGTAACCCCAACACTTCAAAAGGCCAAAGCAGGAGGATTGCTTGAGGCCAGGAGTTTGAGACCAGCCTGAGTAATATAGCAAGACCCTGGCTCTACAGAAACTAAGAATTCATCCAGGGATGGCAATGCACACCTGTAGTCCCAGCTGCTCTGGAGGCTGAGGCAGGAGGATCACTTGAGTCCAGGAGGTCAAGGCTGCAATGAGCCATGATCATGCCACTGCACTCCAGTTCGAGCAACAGCAAGACCCTGTCTCAATCAATCAATAATTAAAATATAAAATAAAAAATATAAATACCATCTTTTACTGAAATGATGGATTCAGCATGTTTCCTTAAACTCTTATGTTTAAATGACTTATTGTTATTGTTATTATTATTTAGTAGAGATACAGCCTTGCTTTATTGCCAGGGTAGTCTCAAATTCCTGGACACAAACAATCCTCTTGCCTCATCTTTCCAAAATGTTGGGATTATAGGTGTGAATCACCACACCCAGCCACATTTAAATGTTTATTAATAGTCAATTAAAAATGCAATTCTGGAATAAAAGCTCCAACAACATGAAAATTTAGGTGGCTATTGTGTTGGGGGGGTCCCCGAGACCATCCCCAAGGTTTAATGGTTTGCTAGGAGGACTCATAGTACTCAGCATAAACCTATACTCATGGCACAATTTATTATAGCAAAAAATATCAAAGCAAAATCAAGGCTAAACCCAGAGGAAATCATGCCCAAGCTTTCAAGAATTATCTCCCATTAGAGTCACACCTGATGTACTTAGTTCCTCCAGCGGCGAGTAGTGACAATATGTGTGAAATGTTATCTATGAAGGAGGCTCATTAAACTCAGCACCCAAGATTTTTACTGGGGACTGGTCACAGTGGTTACCTTCTGCCTAGCATGTTCCAAAACTCCAGATTTCCAGAAGAAAAGCAGGTGTTCAGCATACACCACGTAGGTTGTATAAACCGTCTAGACACAGCAAGCCACTCTTACCAGTTCTGCAAATGGTGGGAGCCTGCCAAAAATTCAAGTTTCCAGACACCAGTCAAGGCCCTACCTTGC
The DNA here is from genome assembly GCF_009828535.3 of Hylobates moloch. Classification (NCBI taxonomy): domain Eukaryota; kingdom Metazoa; phylum Chordata; class Mammalia; order Primates; family Hylobatidae; genus Hylobates; species Hylobates moloch. The sequence continues at coordinate 83,272,556 of NW_026652285.1, forward strand.
GAGCAGGTCTTTCTAATGGCAGCAGTCTCAGAACTGTTGTGTTCTTTTCTGTACATACCTGTTCCCTCTTTTTTTTTTTTTTTTTTTTTTTTTTTTTGAGACAGCGTCTTGCTCTGTCACCCAGGCTGGAGTGCAGTGGCACAATCATGGCTCACTGCAGCTTCGACCTCCTTGATTCAGGTGATCCTCCCACCGCAGCCTCCCGAGTAGCTTGGACTACAGGAGCTTATCACCATACCTGGCTATTTTTTGTATTTTTTTCTTTTTTAAAATCAAGGCTAAACCCAGAGGAAATCATGCCCAAGCTTTCAAGAATTATCTCCCATTAGAGTCACACCTGCAGGGTGTGAGGCAGGGTCTCACTATGTTGCCCAGGCTGGCTTTAAATTCCTGGGCTCAAGTGATCCTCTCACCTCTGCTTCCCCAAGTGCTGGGATTACAGGCGTGAGGTACTGTACCCGGCCATTTACTTTTTGTAGCCCAGAAATAAATTGTTTGATAAGCTACCAATTCAGAGGAGATCACAAATAAAATTACAATGTTCCCCTAGACTTGTCAAATTAATGCACATTCATTATAAAAAATGTGGAAAACCCAGAAAAATATCAAAGAAATAAGATTAACTGGAAGCCCCAAATCATAGATTACCACTGTTAACTTTTTCTATTTATGTATGTGTGTGTGCATATATGTATATATACTTATATATACACATACATAGAAAATATATACATATATACACACATAGAAAATACGTTATACACAAATTATATATTATAAAAATATATATATAATAGATACATATATTAACACAGTTGATGCCATGCTCCATATTAGATCTCAGTTACCTTCATTTTGTCCATGTCATTAACAATTCTGAAGAAACATTTTCAGTAATGAAAAATATTTTAGCTCTGGCTATAATTTCTAAAGTTTTCCCCCTTCTGTAGGATGTATAGATTGTTTCCTGCCATTCACGTTTTTCCAAACCCTCATAAAAACTGTCAGTGCCTTCCTATTGCTCTTAGAATAAGGTCAAAATTTTTAACACAATCAACAAGACCCCACATCTTTTAGGACCTCCCTCTCTCTACCCCTCCACTTCATTTTTTCCTTTTTCTTCTTGACACTGAGTCACCATAGCTGCCTTTGAATTCCTCAAATGTGCCACTGTCTCTCACCTCACGTTTTCCATATGTGTAGGTAACCCCCTACATTATATATCGCAATGATCGCAGTTTTAATTTGCCATATAATTATTTAAAATGCCAATTTTAAAAAATGCATGCCTCCTCACATAGGTGGGAGTTTTAAAGGCAGGGACTATATCTGTCTTGTTCACTGATATATTCTCAGTAGTAAATGTCTCCGCAACATAGACATGGCAAAGATAATTGTGGAATTAAAGGATAAATGCATAAATAGGATTCTACCTTTATGTTAATTTTTAAATAACTTAGTATATTTGATAACTTTGTTCATTGGATTTCCAGATTGTTATTATTTTCTTTTTGTAAACTCCCATTTCCTCCTTATGCCTCCTAATTATCTATAATGGTAAATAATTAAAAACCACTTAATTCTGCACAGGCTTTGCTTAATTCAGGCCTTTTACTTAACTATTTTATTAATTCTGATAATTTTTTGATTTATTCTTTAGAGTTTTCTGGTTACACAACCACAATGTGTGACTTATGATACCTATTTGATCACATATTATTCTCATTTTCACTTTTAGTAGTTATATTTCAATTTTGAATTAATATTTGACTCAATATAGTACTTTGAATCAAGAAATTTCATATTTTTTAAAATTTCCTTAGGATAAGTGTTTTGCTTACTGTATCTTTAAAAGTCCATCTTTTTATGTCTTTTAGTGTCTGCTCTTTCAAATTTACAGAGGTTTTCTTATAGATAATGATGCTTACCTACATATTTTTGTTTGTTTTCTTTTTTCTTTTTATAGAAACAGATGTTGCAGGATGTTTATTTGTTTTCAAGTTAGGATGTTGGGCTAAAAGTTAGTGAGGGGACAATGGATCTTTCCCTTGGCTGGGTCCTGGAAGAATAGAGGGGCCTGGACTCCCTTGAAGGGTGCAAGGTGAAAGACCTACTAATTAGGAGATGTGAACCAGTTCCTACAACTTGCAAACAGGGAGTGAAAAGATAGATTCTCTGGAGGATCCTAGGAATGAGGAATTGGTTTTGGCTTGTGAACTCTGGAAATGTTCCTATTTAATATCCAGGATTTTCTTTTATATGGCAAATCTCCTTTTGTTCTCTGGTATTGTTAGTAGAGTTTGTTTAATTGTTATAGCCTGATCTTAGCTGAGCTCTGAGTATTAACTGATAGGCCTATGTGCATATTTGGAATGAAATTGTATAGGGAGAGTAATCATAGCCTAAGGAAGCCAGTGAAGAAATAATACATTATCATCCAAAGATCAGAGATGCAGGCCAGAGTGGGGCTGCTGGCTGAAGCACACAGTAAAAACCAGGACTGACCTGGTGACATGGGTATATTCTCCAGGGAGTCTCAGAGACCTTGGGACTGTGGTCAGACATAATGAGGGCACGGATCCTTTCATTTAGAATTAAAGGGAAGTGCTACTTCTGACAACTGTGGAGGCCAGGAACCTCTGGATTACAAACCAATAAATTCTTGTAACAGGCAGTCAAGGAGACAGAATCTACTTTTCCAGATGCTTTTGTGTCTTCCTGCTGCACCGTCTACGATTACTGTCTTAAAGCTCTATTTCTAAATGCATAATATTAATAACTTCTTTTTTGAAAATGCTAAACATAGATGAAGGTACAACAAATGTGGCAACTTTCTATATAGTAATATATACAGAGAGCCACAAAGTATTTGTGTAACTAACTCTTCTAATTCTACTTAATGGAAACATTTTAAAATAATAAAAAATATAGAGGAAACAATGAAAAAAGTAAAAGTAAATGTGGGTTAACAAAAATGCCTTAAAACTTCGGAATAATAAACAAAAATATATTAATAGGAATAACACTGATTAATAGTGATAAGGAAAAAACATGTTATTTAAACCATTAACACAGTATAAAAGTTTTGGAATCACATAACAACTTGAAGAGATGAGCAAAACAGGCAGCAACACGAGTGCAAAATAGCCAATTATGTTCTAAGCAATTAAAAGTATTTAATAATTTACAATATTAAAAAGCATGAGGACAATAGTATGTTCTCTGCAAAACAGGCTCCCCTGGCTCAGAGTTCCTGGTAGAATGGAGAGGAGCCCACCACTGCACCAGTGGGACCACTCTACTATCTTCGCTATCTATTCTTTATTTATTACTTAGCCTTCATTAATTGTTCTTTACTATGCAGTCTTCACTATTATTCTTATGTATGTTGAGGGTAGGGCTTATATCTTCCTTAGCAACAGTAATAGCCCCTAGTAGCAGTTGCCTTTCATACTTGTACACAAGTGCCAACACATGGAAATATTATGTGAAAAAAAGTGTCCATCCACAGTGTGATTTATACCAGCAGAAAATGCAGATAACCTAAAATGCCCAGGAGTAGGAAACAGTTAAACATCTCATCACATTTTAGCTGAGCGACATATTTCAGAACTCTTAGAAAAATCATGATTTTAAAGATGCAACCTGGGAAAATTCTTGATTGAATAGATGTAAAAACAATGTAAAATATACAGAGGTAATGAGCGTATGTCAAATTCATAAAACATACGGATAGCTAACATAAAATGCTAATGACAGTTGTTACGGTGACAGGTTATGAATTTTTTCTACTTTTTTTGTTAGGGTGAAGTTACTTTTATAAGAAAAATTATGTGTGAAAATATAGATGAAGTCTCTTGTTTGCATCCACGGTTTTTTGGGCCATAAACTAAAATCCTCACGGTAATTAGGTATATATGGCAGCCAGGTAGCCACAGAGTCCCATTTTCAGCCCTCCCAGCAGGTGTTTCTAAAGAGCTCAGAATCCCGAGACCTATAGATCATGTTGATTCAGCCATGTGAATGTTTTTAAGGAGGAATACCAAAAAGAGAATAGTCTTGTGGGATACATGAATGATAAACCTCCAGAAGAAAGAGGGCAGTGCTCTAGCACTGAGCAACTGCATACATTTTTCTTTCCAGGTAAAGATCACCCTTTGAAAAAACTAAGGAGCCTGCCTGTCCATACGGGGCAAGCTTAAAATAGAATTATGTGAAGTGGTCTGGTCATGCTGTGACCTGTGGCAGAAAATAGTAGCAAAGAAAGAGACAGAAAATATCAGAATCTGAAATTTCACCAATTCATGATAACCACAGACCCTCCAGGACCTTCCCTGGAAAAAAGGAACAGAGAAAGGGGAGGATATTCTGTCTTCCTCAGATTCCAGCCCATCCCTTTCCAATGTCCAGAGTCTACCATCTGTGAATTTATTAACTCCACCCTTTCTTCCTCCCCGTTTCCAGTCTTCTCAGTTAAGCCTACTGTAGCAAATAGATGAGTTAAGACCTGGTGTGTTGTCTCCCTGTTAGTAATTAAAGTGACATGAATAAAATTGCCAAATTTTGATTTCACTTCATGCCCAGAGACATCTGGGGACCTTTATAGGCCAGTAATTTGATACTACAGGTAGGCTAATCATTTGTGTCCCTTCAAATAGATATTATTAGGTCTGTGTGTGACCTTTACTTAAAAACGAGGCTAAGTGCTGCTGCACCAGGAGGACCAGAGTCACAGTTTTCAGCCTCTTCTGCACTGTCCCTGGACCAGAGACCCACCAACTATGACTCAAGCACACTTCCTAGAAGACAATTCCTCCCATCCACAGTGCTTATCTAAGCAAACACCCTCCAACCACCTACAGAACTCTCCCTGATAGTAGTGCTAATTAAGATTTTGTCCATCAGTTACGATCCAAATAACGCTTCAGCAGCCCCAAGACTAGAGGCCCAGGCAGCTGTCATGTTGGCTCACTTGTTTCCCCATTATAGGAAGTAAGCGCCCTTGGAAAAAAATCATAGTGGTTAACTTTGGGGGAGGAAGAAACATTGTCTAGGAAAGAGCAAAAGAAACTTTCTGGGCAAAAGTCATGTTCTATATCTTATTTATTATTTTTATTTTATGTTATTTTAATTAATTAATTTATTTATTTATTTATTTATTTAGAGGCAGAGTTTTGCTCTGTTGCCCAGGCTGGAGTGCAGTGGTGCAATGTCGGCTCACTGCAACCTCCACCTCCCGAGTTCAAGCAATTCTCCTGCCTCAGCCGCCCGGATAGCTTGGACTACAGGCGCGGGCCACCACACCCGGCTAATTTTTTGTATTTTTAGTAGAGATGGGGTTTCACCATGTTAGCCAGGATAGTCTTGATCTCCTGACCTCGTGACCCGCCCACCTCACCTCCCAAAGTGCTGGGATTACAAGCATAAGCCACTGCACTCGCGCATGTTCTATATCTTAATAGGGGTTTGGGCTACACCAGTGGATGCATTTGTTAAAACTGAGGAAATTAACATGAAGATTCATGCATTTCTTTGTATGTACATTTTACATAAAAAGAAAAAAATTATAAACGAATATTTAACCTCATGATACTCATGATACAGAATAGTAACGTTAGTATATTAAAGTCTGCAATTTTCTTTGAATTGCGTAAACAAAAAGAGGATGGCTAGTAAGACTGTTAGGTGGATAGAAAGACTCTTCGATGGATAGATATGTGACAACGCAAGCATAGTAAAATGTTAATAATAGAATGTAGATAACGGGCATGGGGGTGTTCATCATAGTATTTGTTCAACTTAGCCAGTTTGAAAATTTTGGATAATAAAATGCTGGAGGGAAAAAGAAATCAACTCACATCCCCAGGCCAAACTCTAAATAAATTAGGAAGTAACTATATTACATTGCTATATTAGCCTCCAGTGACCTCCTCCACTCCCGATCATTTTAAATATTTGGCATTACAGCTTCATTCTCTCAAAAACAGAACAGGCTATGTTGTTTCAGTAGACTGCTAACACTGTGAACATCACAAGGTTCAACTTCAATTACTTTGCCTAATCTGGAGCATGACAGTATTAGTGAAGATTCTTTGGTTGTGATCAGAAACTGACTCTAACTTAAGCAAATGGGGAATTTATGGGAAGGATGTAGGGAAGCTCACAGGACTCACAGGATTGAAGGAAACGAGGCACAGAACATGCAGAAACTAGACTGCTCCAGAGGGTGTAGTGGCAGGAAGTGTAGCATTGCCCCAGGGACCGATGCGGTCATGAAAGAACACCAGTAATTAACAGACTTTCACCATTCTGCTCGTAATCTAAATTTCAGGCAGATAATTTCCAACTGGTCTTCCTTGCCCATTAGACTGTATACGATGGAGAAAGATCATTTCCAAATGGAAATTCAGATGCTATTACCAAAAGAAACCGGAATGGATGCTAAACGGCCTAAAATCAAAGAAAACATTCAACAAACAAACACTACAAGTGTACTCACATTTTTCTGCACCCTTAACAAGACACTAAATACCATTTACTTGCTAAATACCACTCAGTTTTTCACTTCCTTCTGCCTCTCTTGTTTTGTAATTCCAACTCTGTCTTGTGACCATCTTAATATTTCAACCAAAATTTCCTAGGTTCTATCTGCTCCCCTTCTCATCCCCAGAGTCTAGTATTTCACAAGGAAGCTTAATCTCTCCGCATCCTCTAGCAGCACTGACTTAGAATTTAATACTTCCCTAGTTCACATCCCGGATCCCACACTGGTGCATTTCAACCTACATCACTTGGGGTATTTGGATTTGTTTTCCGATTGCAAAGTTCTCTGGATATTAGTGAAGATGAGACCTAGGTCCATCTGCTTGTCCAACACATCATAGCAGAACCTGAGCAAGCTCAGGAACCAGCCTGACTCCCCCTAGTGCCACTCTAGAACAGGAGTTTTTAACAAGTGCTCTAGAATGACTGCTTCATAGCAGAGCTACTACCTAGACACAGGAGAGTAATGAACTTACGTAAAGCAAGGTAAGTCATTTTAAGCAACTGGATTTGAAAGAACTAATCAGTGTATCCAGAATTTTTGAGTAGGGAACAGAGACTTGGCTCTAGAGCTGCACATTTGGGCCATGTTTATGTGAGTCAGGAGAAAGCCTGGCTCCAAGGCTGACACACTAGCACAGTTGTTGCTGTCGCCTTTTGGGGTAATTTGGAGCACACCCAGCAAGAATTGGCCCTGCAGCGTGGGAGGCCAGAGGCCAGCTAGAGTTGTTCTTTCCATGGGTATCACACCCCTGGCTTTTCAGGGTGTCCTGACACCCCTGCCCATTGTGAAATGGCACACCCATCAGCAGATAGCAACCTAGGGGGATCCCATCACCACTTGATTTTCCAAGTTCTGACTTCATTTTCTCCAGGGCATTTTCTCCTCATTTTCCTGGTTGCAGGGGACTGTAGCTGCTTTATTTGGTTATGTTTGGCCCTCAATATGGAATAATAATGGGGTTAAGAGTCTACAGCTGCTTGTTCATATTTAGAAAATGTTCCTTCTAGTTCTGGCTTCATAAATTATTAATTGTCTAAGTTTGGGAAAAATCATTCAAACATCTCTAAATTGTTGTTTCTTCATTTGTAAAAAAAAAAAAAAAAATCTATCGTATCTACTTCAGATTGTTATGAGAAATGAATGTCATAAATTTTGGCCATTCAACTACAGGCATCTAATGTGTTCCTGATAAAATCACAGAAGTTCTATACATAAAAATATATTTAACTTTTTAAAAATTTTAAGTCTGGTGTTTACCTTCAATCTCTTTAGATTGCTTTAAAAATTTATAAAACATTAAATGTAATGATTATTAAAAGGATGCATAAATCTATAGTTTTTAAATAAAGAAAAATTTTAAAAATTAAAAATTACCTATAACCTCACCATTGTATGAATTTTGGAAAACTTTTCTAATAAGATTAGCATCAGCGATACATGTTGTTTTATAAACTATATTTTTGTTTCACAATATGTTGCAAATGTGGACATGTGAAAAACAGTTTGCGAAATGTGAAATATCTTACAAATGTTTCCAATTACTGTCACTTTTACTATCAGTTACTTTTACTATCGGCTCAGCAAAATTTATTAATTTTCTTAGGATAGTGATTAGTTGTAAGATTATATCTCCATTCTTAAAAAGCCATATAGTGTTTAAAAGAAAACAAGCCAAAATATACAAAATGCTGAGAGCTAAACAGAGTTTAATGACTCTGAAAAGGACTCACAGATGTGAACTTGTTAAAGTACTGTGCTCTAATGAAGAGGAGTCTGGGGTTTGGAGTCACATATACTTGATTCGAATCCTAGCTCTGCTTCTCTAAGTCTCTGTTTTTCTGCTTACTAGCAAAAAAAAATATAGTTCTTATCCTAAAATTTTTTTAACATTTAAAATACTTACACATATGGAAAAATAATAAGTAGTACCTATCTTAAAATATTACTACATACAGTCAGGCACAGTAGCTCACGCCTGTAATCCCAGCACTTTGGGAGGCCAAGATGAGAAGATCCTTTGAGTCTAGGAGTTCAAGACCAGCCTGGTCAACATGGCAAAACCCCATCTCTGCAAAAAATACAAAAGTTAGCTGGGTGTGGTGATGCACACCTGTAGTTCCAGCTACTCAGGAGGCTGAAATGGGAGGTTCACTTGAGTCCAGAAGGTCAAGGCTCCAGTAAGCTGTGATCACACCACTATACTCCAGCCTGGGCAACAGAGTGAGACCTTGTCTCAAAATAAAAGAAAAAAATACATTATTAATATTAGATCATAAATATTTAAATAATAAAAAATAGGCCTTCAAAAATACTGAAGATGCTATGGTTTTCAAGGTTTTACATATATGATATATATTGACATATGTCAATATATGATATATGATATATATGTCAATATATGATATATGACATATTGATATATGATATATGATATACTGATATATGTGATATATATCTATGTCAATATGTATGATATATATCAGTATATTTTTATATAATCATATATTATGTATAATATATATTAAATATTTATATATTTATATTTATAATTATATAAAAATCTAT
>NW_026652285.1:83286667-83308311 GCF_009828535.3 Hylobates moloch
GAGAAGAGAAGAGAAGAGAAGAGAAGAGAAGAGAAGAGAAGAGAAGGAAGGAATCTGAGTATCTGATGGGGAATAAGATTTTGAGAGGGAGGAAAGCATATTTGACACTCTTACAAAAGAATTCACATATATGAGGTCAGGAGGGAAAGTGACCTTTTTCTGGGCAGTAAATCTTTAGTTTTTCAGAGTTAAGGCCAGATAGTGGAAAATCAAAATCTCTCTCTGCTTTATTTTCCAGTGCTCAACGGCATTAGTAAGGAAGTCTGTATAGGTTATAATCTTTTAGTTTCAATCCAGCCTCTGTGTCATTGCATCTGGTAGAAGTTAGTTCTATTTTCTGAAACATGCTTTCCTATTATCCATAGTTTGCACGGTATTTATTAACTTAGTTTTATTTGGTTTTAGGGTCCTTATCTAGTTAGTTTTCTATACTATTAAAACTCTAATGGAATACTGGGAAAGGATATATATCACACACTGAGTTTTAAAAGCAAATTTGGTAGCACCAACTCTAAGTAAGCATTGTTAAAATAAACAGTTGCCATGATCTAGGAGTGTTTAAAACATCTTGACCTCAGATTACTGCTCTAAATTAGTTGCTGAGAGTATCTGATTGTAAATAGGTTTTCATATTTCTTTGAAAATTCAAAGCATATCACTTTGTTTAATTATATAATTTCTTTTCATAAAAACCTATTTGCAGTTCTGCTGCTCATATCCATTTCTCCATTTGTCTTCCACTAGGCAGATGGTCCCAAGGAGAACTTAATTGAGATGATTGGAGAAACAGGTAATGTAAAAAGAGAAAAATAATTTTGTTTTTCTTGTGGGTTTAAAACGGTGACACCAGCTGAGTTTGATTAATTTGCTTCAAGGACAAAAAGTTCATTGAAAACAGCAGAGATGGCTTCTGGGTATAGACAAATGGAAATGGCAGCCAACAACACATTAATACAATTTCAGGTTTATTTACCTACAGAAAGCTCAGGGGTTGGGAACTGCACGCAAAACTGCAAGCCACCAAAAACACCACAGAAAAATGAAACAATGGCAGCGGCACACCAAGAGGTTTTCATTAAATATAAAACCATGAGTGCAATTTAATTGGGATTTCCTTCCAGGGCCAGCAATGAGGCCTCTTCCCCTGTCACAGCTGTGTCTTGCTGTGGCTTATGTGTGAACAGCTACATGCTGAGGGTCTTGCAGACACACTTTACATCAAAGCTGTAAGTCAAGCTACTCCAGTGACTTTAAAGCAATTTAAATAAACACCCATCAGGGGAAAGAGGAAAAGCTGTGGTTGAGAAAAATGCAGTGTTTGGAACAATGAGAAGGGGCAGATATTACAGAGAACCACCTCATCCATCCCACATGACAGGGCCAGGGATGTGACTTTCCCAAGTTTCTCAGAACCAGGCTGTGGAGAACACAGCAATGCATGACCCTGGTCACCTTTCAAGAAACGACTTGCTGCCCAGCTGTGGGGAACATGGTCATTGGTGAGCCTCAAACTGACAGCTCCTTCAGGGTCAGCCTCAGCTGCCTAGACTTGCTTTGCCCAAGGTCTTACCCTCCTCAGGGAAGCCTCAGATTGGCCATTCAATGACCAAGGAAGAGGGGAGTATAAAGGCTCAGCCATTACTGTACACAGTATCATTCCAAGTATCACAATAAAATAAAACATAGAAAAATGTATGAAATTGAGAAATAAGAGATTAACTACTACCAGATGACAGGATTAATATATGAAGCACATTCTGTAAAATCCTGTATACTAGATAGCAGTAGGCTACAAATTTGAGCTTAATAAGAGTTGTGGCCAGGCAGGGTGGCTCATGTCTGCAATCCCAGCACTTTGGGAGGCTGAGGTGAGTGAATCACTTCAGGTCAGGAGTTCAAGACCAGCCTGGCCAACATGATGAAATTCCATCTCTACTAAAAATACAAATATTAGCCAGGCATAATGGTGCATGCCTGTAGTCCCAGCTACTCAGGAGTCTGAGGCAGGAGAATTGCTTGAACCTGGGAGGCAGAGGTTGCAGTGAGCTGAGATTGTGCCACTGCACTCCAGCCTGGGCGACAGAGCAAGACTCGGTCTCACAAAAAAAAAGAAAAAAAGAATTGTGCCCTCTGGATTAGTAATGAATGAATAAATGCATGATTGCATGAAATATGTAATGACTACAAAGATTAGTGAGGAATGTAACAATATTTGAAGATATTGAAAAGACCAATCAATTCAGGTTGTAAAGAAAATCTTGCAAATATTCTTCCCAAAATAATCTACACATTTAGTGCAATTCTAATAAAAATTCCAAAGGGTTTAGGAAACTGACAAAACCATTCTGAATTTCACCTGAAAGCAAAACAGACAGTAATAGCGATAATATTTGTTTTTTGGGTTTTTTTTTAATCGGGTAGTCTCTTGAGCCAGAGTAGTCTCAGAGACTCCTGCTATAATATCTTGAACAACAAGAATAAGCAGGGAGAATTGCATTACCAGATTCTAAAATATAATGAAACAATATTAAGGACAATATGAGATATAAACAGAGAAGACAGATGATACAATCATACTAAATGATGAGACAGAAACAGACCCAAGAATGCATTAGAATTTAATACAAAACAATCATTTACTGCTTCTCATGATTCCAAAATTTTGGTAGGGCTCAGAATAGACAGTTTATTTCTACCTTACATTGTGTTGCCTACAGCAGCGCAACTGTGGCTGGAGGTTTCCAGATGGCTTTTTTTTTTTTTTTTTTTGGACAGGGTCTTGCTCTGTTACCTAGGCTGGAGTGTAGTGTTGCTATCATAGCTCACTGCAGCCTCAAACTTTTGCCTTCAAGTGGTCCTTCTGCCTCAGCCTCCCAAAGTGCTGGGATTATGGGTGTGAGCCACACCGCCCAGCCTCCAACTTGTTTTATGATGCTTATATAACCTTGATTCCAAAAACATACTCAAGTACTGTGAGAAAAATAAGCCAGATTTATTTTAAAACATAAATTTAAAAGTACCTACATCAATTATGATTAAATTGAACCAGCAACGCATAAAATAAATAATGCATTGAGTCCAATTTCAGATGGGTTCACACCAGAAAACCTAATTAGTATAATCCAACTACTTTAGCAAAAGAAAAGAAATGAGTATTTCAATGGATGGGGAAAATTTATTTTTTATTATTCAAAAATAATTCACAAGTTTAAAGAACTCTTAGCAAATAAAAATTAAAATGAACTTTCTTAACCTGATAAGCAGAATCTAATGAAAACTTACAACAATCACCCCAAATGGCAAGAAGTTATATCATTCCCTTTGAAGACAGGAACATGACAAAGATATCCACAATCAGTACTTCTATTCAGCATTGTACTGACCCCAGCCAGAAGGGTAAGGAAAGAAGAAAAGATAACTGGCATACAGGTTGTAGAGAAAGAAACAAAACAATAATTATTTTCTGATAGTTTTTTTTCCATCTAGAAACTCGAAGAAACTCTTCAAATAAATGATCAAAGAAAACAATACAGTTTAGGAAGATAGTTGGATAAAAGGTCACTAGATAAAGTTAATTACATTCCCATAAATTAATAATTCAATGAAATTGGTATGGATCATTCAAAAAATAACATAAAAGTTAGCTATTATAAATTACAAATAAAACACATCTTGGTCCCAAATACATTCTTATGAATTAATATTATTTTTTTTTTTGAGACGGAGTTTTGCTGTCGCCCAGGCTGGAGTGCAGTGGTGCAATCTCGACTCACTGCAAGCTCCCCCTCCCAGGTTCAAGCCATCCTCCTGCCTCAGCCTCCCGAGTAACTGGGACTACAGGCGCCCACCACCACACCTGGCTAATTTTTTTTGTATTTTTAGTAGAGACGGGGTTTCACCGTGTTAGCCAAGATGGTCTCAATCTCCTGACCTCGTGATCCACCCGCCTCGGCCTCCCAAAGTGCTATTAATATTTTTAATGAAACTAGAAATTATAGGTGAATGGAAAGAGATTTTCTAAGTGTAAAAGCCATAGAAGGAGTCATAAAGCAGATGATCGACAAATCAGATTCCATAAAATACGTTAAATGATACTAAAAAATCATTAACACTTACGTGACAAACTAGAAAAATAACCACAAATAAGACAAAAGGTTAATACCTTTAGTATACAAAGCACAGTTATATGGTCATCCCTGGTATATGCGGGGGGATTGGTTCCAGGACTCCCCCATACCCAAGCCCATGCATACTCAAGTCCGACAGTCAGCCTGTGGAACCTGCATGTATGAAAAGTCAGCACTCCATACCCAGGTTTTGCATCTGTGATTGCTATATTTTTTATCTGTACATTTGTTGAAAGCAAATTTGCATATAAGTAGACCCTTGCAGTTTAAATCTGTGTTGTTCAAAGGTCAACTGTAAATCTTAAAATCCACTGGAAAACACTAATGCTCCAATAGAAATGTTAGCAAAGAAATATAAGCAAGTAAATTCAGGCAAGAAAATATTACTAATAAACATGTAAATAAAATTTAGCCTCACCATAAAACAATTGCTTATTAAAATAGCAGTGATATGTTACTTTTCAAAATAGAAAATGACAACCAAGAAAAGGTGATTTGTGTGTTATGAGATGGGCCCTTTTATACACTGCTGTTAGAAGTTAAAGTTGCATAACCACTCTCCAGACAATATTTAGCACAATTAACAGTATCTATTACTTGACCCAGTAATTCTATATCTATTTATATATCCTGAAGAAATGTGTGTGTGTACGTGTGTGTTTATGTATGTGTGTACAAAGTGCTCCATGACACTAAACTATAGAAACACTAGATGTGCAACAAATGTGAAATTATAACTCACCACTAATGATTTCAAATTTTAACATGTTTGGGAATTCTTCTTCAGGGAGAATTTTGTGCAGAAGCCCGATAAAAAAAATCAGTCAAATGTGGATTCTGAAAAGTCCAAGGGGATCCTAGAGCCAGTTGGCTCAATTACTGCACTCCCAATTCCTGCTTCCCCAAAGCCCTTGGTAGCCCCCCAAAGACTCTCATCTCTATGAATCCTCAAGACAACATGGGAAACTGAAAAAAAAAACACTGCTATATAATATTATAAAACTATTGAAATCATATCTTGAAAATTTGTAATCTTGAGAGAAAAAGTTCAAGATATCACATAAAAATTAATATACAAAATTACATTCTGTATGATTCCAACTAGATAAATATATGTATGTAAATATCCAGTGACTATTTTTGTTTGGGTCTTTATAGTCATCTGTATTTTTCTACTAAGACTATGTATTCCCTTCATAATTAGGGGGAAATGGGAAGTCACAAACATGTAGTTTCCACTCAGGCCCATTAGATCAGGATAGAATTATTATATGCATCTGTAGAAAAAAAACTTGGAATTTTAAAGAAAATTTTATTAGAAACAGCTAAAATGCTCTCCAATAATCTACCTCTGGGACATTTATCTTCAGCATTATTCAGGCACATCTGAAATCAATTACAGCCCCGCCAACTGGCTTCAGGAACCTCTGTGTGCCTCCAGCCATCCCCACAGCAAATTGCCTCAGCTGTGGTCAAAATCAAAATTTCTCAGTTGCCTTGATTGACCTAGAAATGTTTTATGTAATTTGCCATTATGTGAAAGGGAAACATTTGTTAGAAAATAAATCCTTTTAAAACTTTGTCTTATTAAAGTGGTGCCAAGAAATATTCTCCATCATTTAGAAACCAGAAGAAAAATAACAAATAACAAATAAATGGAATCTCCAAAATAAAGTCAAAGAAAAATCATTGCTAGCCAGTCTCTAGAGATACAAAGTGAAGGGTGATTTGATTTTTAATCTTTGAATACCAGAAAGAGGCCATCTATAAGAACTGTATATACAGAAATAACAGGTAGAACTTTTATTTTTCCTTCCTTCTTTCATTCAGTAAACATTTACCTAAAAATCTATAATATGAAGATATTATACTAGGGACCTGAAATAGAAACTCATGCACAATGAGGGTAAGGATAAAAGCAGAAATGTAAAGAAATAATTAGTTTATTTAAGAGTGTTATGATAAAGATGTGTGTAAGATGTTCCAGAAAGTCAAAAGGGAAATCCAGTAATTTCTTTCCTAGGAATGAAGGAACAGGGGAAAGAAACTGAGAAGCATGAACGGGGGGGAGGGGATGGAGGCAGAAATACCCAGTGCTTCCCAGAGGCAATGACAATATGATAATCCTTCATAAAAGGCAGAAAAATAGGGGAAGTATGTTCCATAAAAAGAAACTGATCAAGTTTTACATTGATGATCACGCATCTCAAATGGGCCCTTAGAGCCTCCTGGCAATTTAACTATATTTTTTCAGTTCATTCACTCAATTTCTAAGATGACCAGTTTGTGCCTTTTTTCTCTCCTCACCTAGTCTATGTTGGCCTGGCACACTAGCTCATACCTATAATCCCAGCACTTTGGGAGGCTGAAGTGGAAGGATCACTTGAGGCTAGGAGTTTAAGACCAGCCTGAGCAACATAGCAAACCCCTGTCTCTAAAAAAAAAATAAAAATTAGCCAAGTATAGTGGTGCATAACTGTAGTCCAAGCTACTTGGGAGGCTGAGGGCAAGAAGATCGCTTGAGCTGAGGACCTCGAGGCTGCAGCGCAATGATGGGGCCACTGCTCTCCAGCCTGACCAACAGAGCAAGACATTGTCTCCTAAAGAAAAAAAATAAAGAAAAAATATCCCATGCATCCGCCCTGTGTTCTCTTTCAGATGATAACCCTGCTTCCTTTTTCACTGAGAAAACAGAAGCAATCAGAATAGGCATTGACATACACCGGCTACCACATCTACTGATATATTGGTATGTGTGCCTTGTTCTTAGCAGTCTAGGGCTGTGAATGACCTGTTAGCCTCTGAGCTGAGGCCACACCCTTCACTTGTGCAGTAGATCTCATCCATCTTGCCAACTCAACAACAACACTGCTTCAACAATTGTTCCATCTCTCTCCTGCATCTTCAATTCCCTCTCTCTGCTCAATCATTCATACCAGCATACAAAAATGCTAGAAGGTCAAACAAAACCCTCATTTACCCCAGCTACCATAACACATCTCTGCCTTTCTTTACTACAAAACTTCTATAAAAGCTTGCCTATCCATGGTGGCTCCAGTTCTGCTCTTCCCATCCTCTTTTGGATGCATTCCTACCAGGATTTCCTCCCAACCACTCTACTGAAGCAGCTTTCATAAACATCTTCAGTTCATCTCAACCACTTACACTCTATCCCACATACCTCCTGCACTACCACCATTTGACACCTGTACATTTACTTGCTCGTTTGTTGTCAACTAACTAGGCTGTACACTCCATGTACTCTATCCCAAGAACCCAAAATGCTCTTTGGTACACAACAGGTACCCAATAAATATTTGTTAAATTGGATTTAGCTTGTGATCATTTAGTGTATCAATTACCTCAATGTAAACAATGCTAAAAATCTTTATTGTACGTATTATTCTATATTCTTGACTTCCTGTACTTCCAAAAAAAATTTTTGATAGGCCCAAAATATTCATGTTGGGGTTTTGCTTGAAGTTACATTAAATATATAAATTAACCCAAGGAGGACTGATAACATGTTGGATCATCCTATCAGAAACAATGTATATATGATTTAACATTTTTTAAAGGCTGCAATTGCTGCCATTAATTTCCATAGGTAAAGATCATCTGGGAAATATTTAAACATTTTTTTGAAACAAAGAGCAACAAAAGGTAACCCAAGTTTTCAACATCTGTTCACTTAATTCTGATCATGCAACTATGAAGTTGGGGAAAAGAAATACAAACTTAGATATTGGGCTTTAAAATAATGTGCCCCAAACGTCCATGCTATGACCTGGGCCTCTGATGGGGGTGATTAAAAGAGATAGTAGTATCATTAGTAAAGTAAGGCCTACAACAGATAAAAAAAAAAAAAGATTTGGGAGGCCGAGGCGGGCGGATCACGAGGTCAGGAGATCGAGACCACGGTGAAACCCCGTCTCTACTAAAAATACAAAAAAAAATTAGCCGGGCGTGGTGGCGGGCGCCTGTAGTCCCAGCTACTCGGAGAGGCTGAGGCAGGAGAATGGCGTGAACCCGGGAGGTGGAGCTTGCAGTGAGCCGAGATCGCGCCACTGCACTCCAGCCTGGGTGATAGAGCGAGACTCCGTCTCAAAAAAAAAAAAAGATTTGGCATGGAGAGTATGAAATTGTTTAATATTTTGCAAAATAAGCATAACGTTAGAAATTGCCTGCTTACTCAGAGGTGAGTAATCTGGCAGTCTCGGATATCTACTACACAATCCAGAATGAGAAATGGAACAACCACAGTCTCCAAATGACCTAAACAGATGTCACAAAGCCCCAGCTTACCCAGGCGGAGTTTAGCAGCTTCTCTCAGAGCCACATGTTTAGGGTGAGGTATTCCAGCCACAGAGAGTAGAAGCAACCAACTACGAGGATGGTACTAGAGAGAGCACACCCCCGTACATATACGCACACAATTTCCAAAGGCCTTTGCAAGAACTCAAATGACCTGGTCTAGTCAGCCTTAGCACAGCTCTTCACACCTCAATAGCGTTTTACACATCAACAGTGACTCTACAATGCAGCAGAATACAAGGTAGCACCAATTTCATTCAGAACAAAGATCTGAGGTTGTGAAGATAAGACGAAGTTGTATTCAGTATCTTCTTCTTAAGAAGGCAGACAGATAACTCATATAGTCTAGAAAGATATCCATAAAATCTGGTTGCAAGTGTTTACCACTGGCATTTGAGAAGGTAAAATTTCTGGGTAAATATCTGTTTAATAAAATATCTCAATCCCCAATCATGCTGGATAAATGGCACACTAGTGTACTTCTCTAAAGGATAAAAAAGAATCAATAATAGACTTAATTTTTAAATGTTTGACTCATGCCAAATGTATTTGAGAGGTAATACGTATCACAACTCCAGCGTCATGAAAGTAACATCTGATATCAGCAATCTAATGCAAGCTTGTATTCACTGGTCCAGAAGATGGGAGATTGCTTGCTTTATTAGTTCTGTGATCTTTTAAAAAAAGAAAACGGTTTTGTGAGTAACTAAATATGATTTTTCCAACTGTTTTTTCTAAGATTAGCACTGTAATATTCTCAAAACTGGAAATAAACTAGCAGTACCCAATAAAATTACAATAATCAGGCTATTAATTCTGCAGACCAGAAAGAGAAAGAAATGAGAGCTTAATATTAAAAATTTCAAATTTTTTCCACCTTATTAGCACTTCTCTTCTCAGATTTCCTTGCTGGCATTACCAATAGTATAATATATTGGAGCTTGTTTTTGTCACACATGTGAAGATTTATTTCACTTGAAAGTCCTTCCCAGCTCATGTGGATTGGAACCATAACTAAACACCTTGTCACGTGTTTCTCATTATGGACAGGCATACATAGCTTTGCAAAGAATAATTATTATTCCAGTGTAGAGATTTTGCCCAGACTTTCAAAGGATAGACTATAGATCTTGAGACACTAAAAAACTTGTTTATGATTTTTTAATCAGCAAAAGAATGTATTCAAACTTAAGACATGGAAAACAGCTCCTTCTCTGGAAAACAAGAAAAGCATTTGAAAACCAATTTCTTTTTTTCTTTGAGCTATATTTAAGGTCTATGGTTTTAAAAAGTATGATATAAAAAAAATCCTTTTTTTCTGTACTCAGTAGTCTAAGTATCATATGACATACTTTAAAGATAGACATTTTTGCTTTTTGGAGGAATGAAAAGTGTTTCCCTGATGTCATCAGGACCATCACTCTGGCTAAATCTTTTAAAAGTTCCTATGACATCCAAACATACGAAACTCAAGGCAATATATCAAAAGAGGTAAGACTGTAGGCTGAATTCTTATGATCTATGAGTTATATATGAGCAAAAAGATGAGTTTGAATTCTCCCTTGTACCTACTATCCTAGTGACCTTGAGCTGTTAACTTTTATGCACCTGTTTGCTCATCTGCAAAATGAGATAAAAGTATAATCTCTTTCATAGGATTACTGAAAGAATTAAATGAGATAATGCATGTAAACCAACTAGCATAGAGTAAGTGTTCATTGTTATCAATGATTAGGAGTGTGAATGTGATTGAGATCCCAATAAGTAACATAGCTCACTATGAATGCATCTGATTTCTCTTGCTAGCACCACTTACCTGCCTAGAACATATTCACACAGTATTTCCTTCTAAAATATTTTATAACATCCTGACAAAAGGATGAATTTTAACCTAGATCTATGTTCTTTAATGACCAGAAATGTAATGATTCCTCTCTATTCTCTTTGATCTAACCTCATTTCTTTCCAATATTCAGAAACAACAAGAGGAGGAAAGAATGAGAACCCTTGGTCATGAACAGGAGAATGTTTTTGAGGATTTGGAAATTGGGGAGCATGAGACTTCCTCTTGAGGGAATTGAAATAGGGGTAACATAAAAGTGACATATGAAGAACATTCAGCCTAAGTGAGAAGAAACAAATCTCGATTTATGTCAATAATTGGCATATAATATAAAGGCCAGTCTAGCAGCTACATTTTACCCTTACAACATGTCATTGTGCCTTGAGCTTTTTCCATCTCTTTAAGGCAGACTCCTTTCATGTGCTAGCTGTATTTAAAAAGCAACAGTGAACAGAAAGCAAAATTAACCCAGTATATTACAAACCAAGAAATGATGACAAGAAGGTAACAGCTATACTGCTGGAAGACTGGAAATGCATCTTCAGGTAAGTTCAGTAGATCCTGAACTACTCTGTAGCCTTCATCCAAATCCTGTCCAAAAAGGAAGCTTCAGTACCTTCTGTTTTCATATCAGGCTTGATAAGTGTGTTTTGTCAATTATTATCAATGGCTGACCTTGACATTAGAAAATGTTATTTTTCAAACCAAGAAGAACCTGCAAAGCCCCTTCTTTGTTGTACTTCCTCATCCTCCATAATTATGCCCTTTCACCTCCGTTTTTTTTCATTCTTCTTCTTCTCCTTTTACTGCAGGATTTATAAAATCCTCTGAAACATGTTGTTTCCAGATGTAGGTCCCAAGTGCCCTGTCATTTACTTCCTGTCCAAGCACTGAGCAGATGGAATTACACAAGTTCGGCTGTATGAAACCACCCTCTAATGCCTTCATTAAACTCCAGGATTTTAGAGTCTGTCCAGTTCCTGGCAGGGACCTTTCCATACTTCCAACCCCAAAGCTGTAAATTACTACCTCATTAAACTCAATTGTAAATGATTAGGTGTCTGGAATGTACTTTCCTGTCCCTGCAGCCTCCTTGGAGAAATTACTACATTGCAGGCCTCCCTACTTAACTCAACACATTAGTCAAGCAATGCAGAGTTTGAGTAGCTCACTCAGGAGGAGGTTTTATTTTCATTAGGGTATTAAAACTCTATTATCATTTAGTTCCAAAAGTGGAAGATTTGTGATCTTCCATTTCCCATTGAGCAATCACTCTTTTAACAAGAGAAAGCTGTAATCAACAGGCCTTTTTCAAGAATTCAGTTTTCCTCCTGCCACACAGGCAGTTGGAACTACAGAACTTTTGTTTTTTTTCTGAACATCAGTGAGATTATTTAACATTTTTTAAAGGCTGCAATTGCTGCCAGTAATTTCCTTAGGTAAAGATCATCCAGGAAATATTTAAACTTTTTTTGAAAAAAAGAGCAACAAAAGGTAACTCAAGTTTTCAATACCTGTTCACCTAATTCTGATTTTTTGATGAGGTTTAATAAAAAAAAAAAAAAAAAAACTTGAAGAATCTGGAAAGGTCATGGGGAAAGGGTTGGAGAGAGAGAAAGGAGAGGAGGGGCTGTCACATTAAATAAATAATCTAGCCTAAGTTCCCAGCCTAGCTGCCATCATTTTAGCAGAAAAGGTAAAACTGATATTCCCCGAGGGAAAAAAGCTCAGAAGGTCAGTTCTCTTTCTTAGGAAGGCTATTACCTCTTTATTTAATTCGCTGGCTTAGAGTCTTAAGATTTTCATAATGCTTATTTTTGGGCTTCTCTGCCACTTGTTTCACTATAGATTGACTAGAGTCAATTAGTTGTGCTTCACTGTGTCTCTGGAATATAGGTAAAGATAGTGACTTACATGGAGAAAGAAAATGAGGGCTATGAGCAAAATAGTTTTGCTATGATCAAACAAGTATTAGCAGTACAGTAAGTGTTGAAATAGAGAGTTCTCACCATCTTTGAAGAAGATTTTCAGAAAGATATAAGGGAATGGAGCATCATTAATTCCTAACTTAGCCTATGAATTTGTTGGTGGGTATTACAGATGATCATTAAAGAGATTCCTTTATATCTGGACATGGAAGATAAGGAGTGGGCTAATAGCTTAGGTGTCCATTTTTTACATTCATTGTATGTGGAAGAAGAAATAGTTCAGATGAACATTGCTTGCCAGGGCGCTCTTTAAATGGGATCATTGAGTATAACTATAATTGGGTTAATTGGAATAAGGTATAACTTTGTCTTGGTTCCTGGCCTTGTACCTTGGAATAGATGGGATTATAGGAAAGAGGTAAAGAAGCTGTTTCCCCAACGAAACAAAGGCGCATGGTGTTACCCAGGTAATAAGATGTGATACGGAGAAGGGAGAGTACAGGCTCCTCCTTTGTGCCGACAACACAGCACAGCTTTGATTTGGTGAAAACTGATGGAATTGCAGTATCTCTCAGGCACCCTGAGGGTCTGGGGATTTGGAAAATCATCTTTTAGCATTGTCATCAATGTTGTCATGGTAGATACCAGGTGCACTGGTGCTCAGGAGATTTCATCAATGGCAGACTTTCAGAAGGGTACGCAGGATGGAAGAATGTGAGCTAAAGAAAAGACACCAAACAAATAACCAAAGATGACTTGGTTATTTGAAAGATTCAAAAATACTTCATTGCGGGCAATTCATTCCTTGACTAAGTTTTAATTCAAGTTAAATTTATCACTTAAAAGCCTATTAGAGAGTAGCACCAGCAGAATGGCAGACAAGAAGGTGCCAATCTTCATCTCCCCCACAAAAACAACTAATAACTATATACCAATGAAATTGCTGAGAGAGCTCGGGAGTACAGCAAAGAGGTAGCAGAAACTCAGTGAAGCACAAACACCAAAGATGGCTGTGTGGAAATCACCTTGCTTGCACTACTCCATTATTCAGTTGGGATCAGCTCAGAGCCAGAAGGGATTTCTTTCGAGGGGAAAAGGTAAGCAGGAGGATCCCAGTGGCCCTCATCACCACGCAGACACCTGCAGGCTTCAACACCCTGCAGTTTTTGCCAGTGCTGAGCCCAACTAAGTGAGCCAATGCTGTGCCCCATCCCAATCGCCTGAGTAGCCATAGTACCTCTCCATTTCTGGGGTCTTGCTGTTACTTCACCTTACCACCTGAGGCCTGGGACACCCAGCACCCCACTATCCCTGGGCCCAAGTTGCTGGAGAGCAACTCCATCCCTCTGGGCTCAAGTCACTGCTGGACCCCGCCCCATGGGACCTGCATTACTGCTGTGCCACACCATTCTGGGGTCTTACTGCCACAGCACCCCAACTCAACCCCACTCCCAGGGCCTGAGATACTACAATACCTTGCTTTTCCAGGAACTAGAGTCTTTGCTGTACTACCCCAAACCCTGGGACCTAAGTCATCACAGCACCACTTTATCCCTGGGGCCATACCACAGCTGCACCCTGACCCACAGTCTGAGCTATTGCTATATCCCCTCTCTCTGGGCTTGAGATGCACACCCCAAAGTCCTAGACCCCAGCTCTGTAGGTGATCTGCATAAACCCATGCCTCTGTGTGTGCACCAGTATCCCAAGACCCAGGTGCCACAACTGTTGTGAGCACCTGTTTCCTGGCCTGAAACCACTGCAGCTTCCTGAAGCCCACACCAGACCCAGCATTAAGAGGGAATCCCTCAGCTAGGACTCTCTCCTGTGAGGAATGGGATAACAGAAAGACCTCAACAACCTTCCCCTTGGGGACTCCAACAGCCCACACCGTTATTGCTGCCATTACAAACATCTGCAGCCTTGGCCATTGAGGCCCTCCTAGTCTTTGTCAATGCTGACCTCAACGGGGAGAGATACATGGAGACTACACCTGCATGCCCTCTGGAAACAAAGCTGCCACACCCCCACCCAGCTTGCAGTCTTGCATTTAGCTGCAGATGAAAATCTATTCCCACCAAAGCCAGTCTGTAAAGTTTGGAAGAGGTGACTGCTCTATCAAATATGCAGACACCAATGCAAGGCTATAAGAAACATTAAAAAAAAAAAGAAAGAAAACACCACTACAAAGGAACATAGTAACAACCCCCAAGAAATCAAGATCTACAAATTGCCTGAAAGAAATTTAAATAATTATTTTGAAGAAGTTCAGCAAGATATAAGAGAACCCAAATAGATAATGAAGTCAAGAAAAATACATAAACAAAACTAAAACTTCAACAAAGAGATAGAAATCATTTAAAAAGTTGCCAGGCAGAAATCCTGGCACTGAAGAATACAATGAATGTAATCAGAAATGCAGTAGAGAACTTCAACTGCAGACTAAAGCAAGCAGAAGAAACTGGGAACTTGAAGACAGATATTTTGAGATTATCCAGTCAGAGGAGATAAAAGATGAAAAGAAATGAAGAAAGCCTATGGGACTTACGGGACACTATTAAGCAAATCAATACATGCATTATGAGATTCCAAAATAGAGAAGAGAGACAGAAGAAGAGAAAGCTTAAAGAAACAATGGCTGAGTTAGAATGGCGATCATTAAAAAGTCAGGAAACAACAGATGCTGGAGAGGATGTGGAGAAATAGAAACACTTTTACACTGTTGGTGGGAGTGTAAATTAGTTCAACCATTATGGAAGACAGTGTGGCGATTCCTCAAGAATGTAGAACCAGAAATTCTATTTGACCCAGCAATCCCATTACTGGGTATATAACCAAAGGATTATAAATCATTCTACCATAAAGACACATGCACACGTATGTTTATTGCGGCACTGTTCACAATAGCAAAGACTTGGAACCAACCCAAATGCCCATCAATGATAGACTGGATAAAGAAAACGTGGCACATATACACCACGGAATACTATGCAGCCATAAAAAGGGTGAGTTCATGTCCTTTGCAGGGACATGGTTGAAGCTGGAAACCATCATTCTCAGCAAACTAACACAAGAACAGAAAACCAAACACCACATGTTCTCACTCATAGGTGGGAGTTGAATAATGAGAACGCATGGACAAAGGGAAGGCAACATCACACACTGGGGCCTGTCATGGAGTAGAGGGCTAGGGGAGGGATAACACTGGGAGAAATACCTAATGTAGATGACAGGTTGATGGGTGCAGCAACCCACTGTGGCACATATATGCCTATGTAACAAACCTGCACATTCTGCACATGTATCCCTGAACTTAAAGTATAATAAATTTAAAAAGAAAAAAAGAAACAATGGCCAAAAATTGCCCAAATGTTGGGAGAGATATGAAAATCCTGTTATCTATGAAGCCCCAAAATCCCTAAATAGATTCAGTCCAAAAAGATCTTCACCAAGACACATTATAATAAACTTTTCCAAAGCCAATGTCAAAGAGAGAATTTTGAAAGCAGCAAGACAAGCAACATGTCACATACAAGGGAATATCAAGAACTATATCTGCCAAAGCTGTCTTTCAGAAATGAAGGAGGAATAAAGACTTTCCCAGAAAAGCAAATGCTGAGGTTCATCACCATTGACTTGCCTTAGAAAAAATGCTAGAGAGTTCTTCAAGTGAAAATGAAAGAAGGCCAGGTGCGGCACTTTGGGAGGCTGAGGCGGGTAGATCACTTGAGGTCAGGAGTTCAAGACCAGCCCAGTCATCATGGCAAAAACTCATCTCTATTAAAACACAAAAATTAGCCAGGCGTGGTGGTACATGTTTGTAGTCCCAGCTACTCGGGAGGTTGAGGCTGGAGAATTACTTGAATCTGGGATGCAGAGGTTGTAGTGAGCTGAGATTATACCACTGCACTCCAGCCTGGGCAACAGAGCAAGACTCCATCTCAAAAAAAAAAAAAAATGAAAGGACACTAATTACTAACATAAAAAGACATAAAAGTATAAAATTCACTGGTAAAAGTAAACATATAAATGCAGAATACTATAATAAAATAATAGTGGTATTTAAATCACTTATAACTTTGTATAAAGGTCAAAAGACAAAAGTATTACAAATAATGATACAGTATTTCCTTAATGGAAAAAAATATGTTAATTGTGATATCAAAAGCATAAAATGGGGATGGAGAAAAATGTAAAATTTTTTTATCCATTGAAGGTAAGTTGTTATACGTAGGTCAAACGATACAAAGACATACAAGAATGCATAAGTCTAGAGATATATTGTATTATTAATACAATATTGTATTGCATATTAATAATATCATATTGTATCCTGGAAATTTGTTAAGAACGTAGATTTTAGATACTCTTAGCACAAAAAAATAGTAACTGAGATGATGGATATGTTCATTGGTTTGACTGTAGCAACGATTTCACTGTATATATCAAAACATTGTTTTGTACACCTAAAATATACAGAATAAAAAAGAGCCTATGAGAATATTAAGGAGTTCCCTCTCACCTCAGGAGGAGAACAAAGAAAAATGGTATAAGAGGCAGCTTTGATTACTAATGATGTAAATTTAAAAATATATGTAAGCCATTGATATGTCTTTGTGAATTACCTGTTAAAGCATTTTTCTATTAGCTTTTTTCTTGTTGATTGATAAGAGCTTTTTATATATTAAGGGTGATAACACTTGTGTATCATTTATTTTGCAAATATACCTACTTTGAAGTTGGACTTTTAAATTTGTTTATAATAATTTTGAGACAGAAAAATTCTATTTTTATTCTCCTTTATCATTTTTTCTTAATTTTATGCTTAGAAGTATTTTACTAATGCTGTAAGCAGAGTCGGTTTGTTTTTTATTTTTTGCATCTCTCGGTATGTTCTCTTGTATTTTTAAAATATTTTCTCTTGTAGCTTCATTTTTCAAATTAACTCCTATACAATCTCTTTTTGGAGTATTGGGTGAGGAAAGGCTCTAACTTTTTTTAAATAAATAGGTATTTTATATCTCTTAAATACACATTACTCTACAAATTCTGGGAGGAAATAATCTTTACCACAAGCCAAAACCTATTTTTTGAGTTTCTATTCTGTTTTACCAAACTACATTGGTCTACTCCATGCAATACTACAGTGTAAAATTATAGTATGCTCTAAAATTCTGCGATGCAAACGTCACCTTGCAATTCCTTTTCTCCCCGACAATTTAATTGCAGAGTTTTACTTCAAGTAAAGTCAGACGTAGAATGTTGACAGACTATTGCTCTCACCGAAACAACAGAAAAAATGAAGTAAAATTAATATTTTTAACACATTGAAGGACTATGAATGCAAGGAATTAAAGACTTCCAAAGAGGGGCAGGCCCTTCTTGGGTGAACAGAGACTATGAACTGCTTTCCTTCTGGGAGCACTTGCTGAATTTAGGCAGAAAGAATCTGCTGGGGGTATGAAAAAAACAGTTAAACTTTTAACAGCCATGTCAGCTGGCACAATGAAATAGAACCTTAGAAACCCCAAATGCAGAGATAGCAGAGTTTTCCTGCCATCAATTCTCATAGACTTTTGCTCAGTGTCTTGCAGAAGCATTTGGGAAGCTGGAGGCAAGACTGAAAAGTGATTAGAGAGCCAAAGTCTACAAGAAGAAAGGGCCTATTATATACATAGATAAGATTTCACACTCAAGAAATCTTGAAAACAAAGGCAATCTGAAACTAGATCTCCAAATCAGTCCCAATCCTGTTAAATTCCATATTGGATCAAAGCAAAAAGCCTCCCATTTTCATTCTAGCTGACTGATTAGAAGAAAAGATATGCCCTTTCTGGAAGAAATAATATTTACTTCAGTCTCTATAGTTTTTATTTATTTGTATTATTTTTTTCTTTTTTCAAAATGGAATGCTTCGCAAATTCGCATCATTCTTGCACAGACGCCATGCTAATCTTCTTAGTATATGTTCTGCTGAAGCAAGCACGAGTCTCCATGGTTTTTAAACACAATAAAAAGTTACAACTCAAGGCAAAAATAAGGAAAATATAACTTTTGTGCAAAAGAAAAATATAATCTATATGATGAGAATTACAGATAACCCAAAAATGACTGTAAAATCACTACTAAAAGTGTCTCTTAAAACTAGAGCAAAAAATACATCTAATGGATGAAAAACTTGATAATTTCAACAGAGAAATGGAAGTACTAATGAGATAGGTATTCTAAAATATTTTAAATTAATGCATATGTTAATTAGCATGATTTAACCATTCCACAATGTGTGTGTGTGTGTGTGTGTGTGTGTGTGTATATATATATATATATATATATATAACAATACCATGTTTGTGCACCATAAATATAAACAACATTTGTCAAATAAAAATAATTTTAAGTAATATTTAAAATTAGACATTCATTAGATGGACAATACCAGGCTAGAAGGACAGCAGAAGAAACGCTGAGTGAACTTAAAGACAGATCAATAGAAATAGAAATTAGAACAGCGAGAAAAGAACGTTTAAAAAAACTGAGAGTTATGAGATAAGACATGTAATTAACAATCTTCAAAGAGACACACAAGCCAAAACAAAACAAAGAAATAAAAAAATTCTGCCAAGCATTTAAGAAATACCAGTTCTACACAAACTTTCAGAAAATAGGAAGAATACATTTCAACTCATTCCATATTTCTCATATAACCATCATACCAAAATATGGCAAGGCTATTTTAAAAAAAGAAAAATTATAGACCAATATTCCTCATTAACATAGATATAAAAATCCTATGCAAAATAATTGAATCCAGTAATATATTTGAAGGATAATATATCATAAACAAGTCTAGCCATTCGATGAATGCAAAGTTGGCATAACATTTAAAATCAGTCAGTTTAATTCATGTCAAATGATTCAGAAAAATAAAACCACAAAATGTTATCATTGGATAGAGAAAAATTATTTCATAAAATTCAACACTGTTTTACTTAAAAGGATACTCTTAACATGGTAGGTATAAGGAAGAACTTAATCTATAAAAGTTATCTACTAAAACAGTAGTACAGCTAATAGGAAATTCAATGTAAATATTCACTATTATTGTTTCTATTGACCATTGTACTGGTGGTTCTACCCATTGAAATAAGACAAGAAAAATAAATAACAGTTCTAAGCATTGGAAAGGAAGAAGTAACACTCTATATTTGACACGGTTATGTGCATAGAAATTCCAAAGAAATCTATAAATAAACTGACAGATTTATTGACAAGAAATAATACGTGAATTTTAGCAACACTGCTGGTTATAAGGTTAACAAACAAAAATCAAGAGTATTTCTGAACACTAGCCGCAGCAATTGGGAATAAATTTTTTTTTAACATTACGTACAAGAGCATCAAAAAATTAAAAAACCTAGGGGGGAAATCTAGTGAAAATTATGCAAAACCTCTTAACTAAAAATCATAAAACATCACTTAATAAAATTAAATAAGATCTAAATAAATGGGGAGATTATCATGCTCATGAAATGGAAGACTCAATATTGTTAATTTGCCAATCCTCTCCATATTGCTCTAAAAATTCAACATATTCCCCATCAAAATATCAGCAGGCTTTTATTAGGAAAGATATACAAGCTGATTATAAGGTTTATATGAAGATGCAAATGACCTGATATAACCAAGAAATTCAAGAACAGCAATGCTGGAGAACTTACAATACCAGGTTTCAGTAGTTACTACAAAACTACAATAAACCAGGCAATGTGCTATTGTTGTTAAAGCTAGACAAATAGATCAATGGAACAGACTAGAGAAATAGACCCACACAAATATGAGCCTTTGATTTCTGACAAAAGCACTGTAAACTCTAAAACACGACTGAATAAAATTAAGTAAGAGCTAAACAAATGGAGAGATTATCATGTTTATAAACTGGAACTTAATTTTTAATATATAGTGCTGGAACAACTAGACATCTTTCCCCACCAAAATTAATCTTTATCCATTTTTTACATCATACACAAAAATTAATTCAAGAAAGTATCAGAGATTTAAATGTGAAGACTAAAATTGTAAAGCCTCAGTAGGAAAACATATGGGAATATCTTTGCAACACTGGGGTGACAGATGATTTATTGGGCAATATACAAAAAGGACTAACTTTAAAAGAAAATAGACTGAATCAAAAATGATACTGCTCATCAGAAAGCCACTTCTCATCAATAAAGCAAACAGGCAAGTCACAC
Source organism: Hylobates moloch (assembly GCF_009828535.3). Lineage (NCBI taxonomy): Eukaryota > Metazoa > Chordata > Mammalia > Primates > Hylobatidae > Hylobates > Hylobates moloch. The sequence continues at coordinate 83,307,129 of NW_026652285.1, forward strand.
ACTGGGGTAAAATGTTTACAATATACATGCCTAACAAAAAAAGATCTGTGCCCAACATACATATTTTTAAATAGCTACGAATCAATAAGGAGAAGACAATTAAAACAAGCAAAAGACTCCATCTGTCACTTCACAAGGCAAAATGTTTGAATAGAAAATAAACAAATATTGACCTTGCAATAGTTTACTGAGAATGATTATTTCCAGTTTCATCCATGTCCCTACAAAGGACATGAACTCATCATTTTTATGGTTGCATAGTATTCCATGGTGTATATGTGCCACATTTTCTTAATCCAGTCTATTGTTGTTGGACATTTGGGTTGATCCCATCACACTCCGGGGACTGTTGTGGGGTGGGGGGAGGGGGGAGGGATAGCATTAGGAGATACACCTAATGCTAAATGACGATTAATGGGTGCAGCACACCAACATGGCACATGGATACATATGTAACAAACCTGCACATTGTGCACATGTACCCTAAAACTTAAAGTACAATAATAAAAAAAAGAAAGTAAACAAATAAAAAGATATTCAATGTCATTATTCACCAGGAAAATGAAAATTAAAATGATGAGATACAACTTCACACAACCAAAAAGACTAAAGTTAAAAGACCAGCAATAGAAGTGCTGATGAGGATATAGAGCAACTGGGTTTCATATACAATGATGGGAGAGGGGAAAGAAAAATGGTAAAATCACTTTGGAAAGATGTTTGCCAGTTTCTAATCAAGTAAACATTCATCTATCCTATGACCCAGAAATTTCACTCCTATGTATATACCTAAGAGACATGAAAGTATATAGCCACAAAAAGACGTACTCAAGAATGTTTATGGAAGCTTTATTTCCAAAAGTCCAAAATTGGAAATAACACAATGTACATCAAGAGAAAAATGAATCAGCAAGTTATGGAGTCATACCATGCACTGCTACACAGCGATAAAAAAGAGCAAATGATTGATACACACAGCTACATGGGTGATTGTCAAAAAGAGTATATACTATAGGCTTCCATTTTTATGCAATACCAGGCAAAACTAATTTATGGTGATAAAAGTCATAATGATCTCCGGGTTGGAGTGTTGATTAGGAGGGAACACAAGAGAACTTTCTAGGAGTGTGAAAATGTTTTTTTTTTTTTTTTTTTTTTTTTTTTTTTTTTTTTTTTTTTTTTT